>NC_070630.1:26042133-26412133 GCF_947347685.1 Pleuronectes platessa
CTCGTCCTATCTTAACCACAATAACCTTCTTGACCCTCACCAGTCTGGTTTCAAGGCAGGTCACTCAACTGAGGCTGCCCTCCTTGCTGTCTCTGAACAGCTTCACACTGCTAGAGCAGCCTCTCTCTCCTCTGTCCTTGTCTTTCTAGACCTCCCTGCTGCATTTGACACAGTGAGCCACCAGATCCTTATTTCCTCCCTTCAAGATCTGGGCGTCTCAGGCTCTGCTCTCTCCCTGCTCTCATCCTACATCAACGACTGCACTTACCGGGTAACTTGGAGAGGACCTGTGTCTGAACCTTGTCCTCTCACTACTGGGGTCCCTCAAGGTTCTGTCCTGGGTCCTCTCCTCTTCTCTCTGTACACCAACTCTCTTGGCTCTGTCATTCACTCACATGGCTTTTCCTACCATAGCTATGCTGAAAACACCCAACTAATCCTCTCTTTCCCCCCATCTGAAACGCATTTAGCAGCACAAATCTCTGCCTGTCTGACTGACAACTCTCAGAGGATGTCTGCACATCATCTGAAAATCAACCTTGATAAGCCCAAACTACTTTTCCTTCCAGGGAAAGCTCTCCCACCCACGACCTGACTATTACCTTTGAAAACTCTGTCGTAGCCCTCACCCAGAATACTAGGAACCTGGGTGTGACACTCGACAGTCAACTCTCCCTTACTGCAACAACCTGTTCCTGTAGATACATCAGGAGAATACGTCCCCTTCTCACTCAGAAGGCGGCGCAGGTTCTGGTCCAGGCTCTGGTCATCTCACGCCTAGACTATTGCCTATCCCTCCTGGAAGGTCTACCTGCTAGCGCCATCCGACCTCTGCAGCACATCCAGAATGCAGCAGCTCGACTGTTCTTTACTTAAATTCACTCACACTACTCTGCTACTCCGCTCCCTTCGCTGGTTTCCAGTGAGCATAATGTCTACAATCAAACAAAAGCACCAGATGGAGTCTGTCTCAATGTTGAGTAAATGTAAAGCAGCAACAAACAAGGAGGTGGACGAGAGAAACAAACACAACACAACCCAGCAGCGCAGAGCAACCAAGAAGGAGCCTCACTAAAGACACAGCAGCTCCAACAGCAGGAGCCTGTTGGAACTGATTCAAAGCCAGATGAGTAGAGAGACTTTACACTCAAATCAACCTTCTCCTCATCAACCCAGAGACATACAAGTCAAAACATTGATGTCTCATGTCTTTACCATAGCTCCTCACTGCCAACAGGCTAATGCTGATCTCTGAGAGAAAGTGATACTGCTTTACATTTCCTATGTTCCAGAAAGCAAATGGATGTGGGCCACTTCAGGCAGGGATGCAACATTTCTGGCCTTTATGTGGCCTGAACAAAATGGATGTGAGCCTAAAGTTTTGCAATTGAAAAATAGCAAATGAGGCCTAAATATACACAAACAATTGTGCGCCATTTTTCGCAAACATGCAGTGCTCTATGGGCACGGCGTAATCTGGATATGACCCAACAGAGGCCCATGTGGTAAAGGGTGAATATGGCTCAAATAGCACAAATCAGAGCCATGCCATCTTTGGTTGACATGTGGTATTACTATGACTCACTTGTGGCCCAAATGTAGCAAACACAGTGATTCCACCATTCCACACAGTATGTGGGCCGGATGTGTGCAATGTGTGGGATATGGGCCAAATACAATTTTCCTAAATGGGTTGGATACCGATGTCTCTGCACAGACCTGATCACAGATTGTCTCTTGAATATGCAACAGACAAAGGCTTCAGTCCAGCTGAGTGAAGAAACGGCTTCTTAATATAAACTGTGTACCTATAGTAGCTCTAGTAAAAACATTTAGTGTGAAGTCATTGATTATGGTGATGAATTGATTTGGTTTTTCTAATTTATTTACTCCACTACGTCGACTCTCATGCAGCTTCTGTGCCAAACCCAGCGGTGGTGATGAATGAGCAGGCGGCCTTGTTAGAGGCAGACAGTGGGTGGAACAGCTTCCTGTAACAGCAGCACCCCTCAGCACATGAAGAACGTTTAAACAGGCAAAGAAGAAAAGAGGCATAGCAGATGATTCACTTCAATGAGAAGCAAAAAGACTCAAGCAGATCCTTTCATTTACATTCAGTCAAGGTCTGTTTTACACGTATACAGAAGTGTATGCACTTTGATGCCTCTAACTCCTGAGCTTATGAACACCGTCAGATCAAACACCAGCTGACGGAGAAAAACTTCACACTGAATCAAAGTAGCTTCTTTGAAGGCAACAATCTGTCCACTACAGGGAAGACGCTGGAAACCTGACCTTCATCCATTGAGTCCTGTCTGACCAACTGCTGCCGAGTCCTTCAAAGCTACATTCATACCTCGATCACCTGTTCCATTTCATATATGAGCAATGTTTCCACAGAATTAACCAAATATATTGACATTTAAATGTTGTACTAAAATATTTATACATTTTATTAAATGATACATTGTGGAAAATAGTTGAAAATAATTAGTCTAGTTTATATATGACAAACCCATCTCATAGTATTACATCTAGGATACTTTACATAGTTCAGTCCACACATATTATTTCCTGAATAACCAAGAGGTTGAAGGCATTGCTCCGCCAAAGCTAATGCCCGCATTACAACTGTGGTCGTTTGTCTGTGGTACAGGTGTTTTTCTCTAATGATGAAGGTTTGAGTGAGTGTGATGCTTGCACACAGGCCTAAGCCAGACAATTGACTTCATGTTGAGTAACTTTGATGATACATGTATTGTATTTTAAGTAGAGAAATTGTTTATTGTGGCTACTTGGGAATTAGGAGAGATGTGTGAATCGTGTTGTGTGTTGACCACCCCTAGACAGGAATAATTATAAATGATTAATAGACCTGTCCCACAATTTTGACGATGGTGAAACCCAAACTACATTCTTCCACCAAGTTTCAGTGAAATAGGTTCGGGTCTTTTTGTGTTATCCTGCCGATATACAGACAAACAATAGGCCTTCAAATGAAGTTGTAACTTCCATGGCAGTAGTGAACATAGTAAGCTCTGTCATTCAGATATAGGACATAACATATTAAGTCACTATCAACATCATCATCATATCTGTAGCTTCAGGCATAATAGTTTTACAGATATTGAAATAAACGCCATACAATCATTGGATTAGCACAGGACTGAATTTGCACTGAGCTGTTCTCACTAATTGTGTATGAGTAATTTTCAGTTTACAGTATCTCAGTGTTCAGAAACTTGGTGTCAGTGTTCAGTCCAGTCAGATGATGAGTATGTCTGTGGCCTCCTGAACATTTATTGATGATACACAACTTTAAAGCAGAGCATGTCAATAAGGGTTTGGCATTATTGAAATGCCTTGTATTCATGTTCCAGTCTGGACTCTGCTGGAGCTCCACAGGGCTGTGATAACTGATAACTCAAGATTTAATTGATGTAATTAACTTTCATTGCGTCTGATCCCAAGACAAGATGTTGATCTACTCTGCTCCAGGCTTCTTAAGCAGCTGGCAGCTCTTACAACTGAAATCATTACATTCTAGAGGATTCATGAGCCATCTGATAGAGATCTTATTTAATGAAGCCTCAGTAGTCTAAACAGGCAGAGGGTTCAATCCAGACATGCATCTTTTCTGCTGAAAATGACAGAGGGGGCATAACTGATTGATAAAGTTTTCAGTCAACACCTCTAGAGCCTCGGTTCCCAAACTGGGGTACATGTACCCCAAGGGGTACGCGAAGTGGTTCAGGGGGTACGTGGGGAGAACATTTTATCTGCGTTTTCAAAGTGAAAAAGCCCATTACATTTTCAAACTGAGCTATAAATAATCGCGCAATATTAAATAGTCTGAATAGCCAACTCGCATTGCCAAAAATACCCATATTCAGCAAAATAATTACACTGCCAAAAAAAGTTACAGGTAGGTTAGTGACCGTTAGTCAAAACTAGGGATGGGCATAATTAATCGATTAATTGATCCTTAAGAATTTCGTAGATGACATTATTTTGTCATCTACGATTATTATAAGTCCTGAAATCCCTGACAATTTCAAAGTTTCAAGTGTTATAGGCTGTATACGTGCGTCGGGGGGGGTACGTAGCTGGAGATTGAATGTCTGAAGGGGTACGAGACTGTAAAAAGTTTGGGAACCACTGATCTAGATTAACCTCCATTCATTTGAATTGGTCTCCCCAACTTCTTAATATTTATGATTTATTCGTTTATTTATTCATTCACAGCCTCATTCTTTGGTGCATGATATGGCAAGAAGACAGCAGAATCGCATGCTCTTAAGTAAAGCCGACATTGACAGGATTGTGCGGACCCAGTGTCAGACTGTCCTACAATTTCAAATTCTCAGTTGCTCATTATTCAGGAATAATCTCAGTTATTTGTCTGTCTATCCTATTATCTGGGAACTCATGAAGCGATGAATATATTCTTTATACGTGTACAAATGAGAGAAATAAATCCTTAAAGCACTGTTGTAATATGCCTTAATTTTAATGCCTTGTTTGTGATGACTATATATTTACATAACTCGAAGAAGCTCATGGGGCCAAGGAAGACAATCGGTGCAGTACTGCCTGTTGCATAACTTTTCATGTAGTGAGTGCATAGATCGTTTTGGCAGGCCAGGCCAACCCATCCATGCAACAACTGTCACACTTAAGCTACTGGAATCCTGAAATATGCTGCGAGTTTGTCTCCCAAAAGAAACACATTTTTAGTCCAGTGCACAAACATAAGCTCACAGACAGAGTCTCTGAGTTTCAGCAGACAATACTGAGCTAATTTTAGGAGTCTGACCTCTGATGCCGTATTTATTACAAATGCACTGAAATGTCTAAAGGATTGGTTGAAAATAGTGTTATTCAACACAAAGCTGCAGTTTGTCTGTCCTTGTCAAATAATATCATGCTCTTGCTGATGATATAATAAAGCCAAGCTTTTTGTCCATTCATAAATATCACTCTCCAGAGGCTTATATTGAATATCCTCACAGCTTGAAGTGAAACTAGTGGTACACAACCAGCTGTTAGGAGATAAAATATGAGATCAATTATGTTTTTTTTACTGAATTCTCATTTGGATTTGATGTTCAGTTCAGAATAAGTACTTTTGTCAAATGTTGTCCCAGAAACTCTCCAGGCATCTGTGCTTTTCATTGATTATTGGGAAAGTTGTATAAGTTGTATTTCCCACATGTGTTTTAATTGAAATGTGAGGGCAGCTGCATGCAAGACATAAAAACACCCAAATTAAATTTAAAACATTTTATTCATTAGTCGACAACATAGTACAAACCAGAAACAGAGTACAGACATGATGTCACCCAGTGCAAATTATACAGAGTAGGAGCAGGGGTTGTAGTGGGGGGTTAGTGTCCATTTACAAACATCACTGTATAAGTTGTATAAGTGTATAAGTTGTATTTCCCACATGAGTTTTCATTAAAAACTTAGTGGGGGGTGGAGTATGCCATCTTCCTGGCATCCACTGTTTCCCTCAACAAAAGGGAGAGCCTTGGTGCCCTCTTCCCTTTCTTTGCGATATGGTCCAGCTGGTTATAGTAGGTGTCCATCCCTTCCTTTTCCGTCACCACCTCCAGGTCCTGCTGGATCATCTGGAGGAGCTGACAGAGGCACTCAAGAGACGGCCCGTCTCCTTTCTGCAACAGCCTCCTGATGCAGCAGTGCATGGATTTCTCTGCCAGCACCTTGGAGAGGAACAGCTCCCCAATAAACCTCAGCATATTGAGGAAGCGACCGGAAGGTTTGGTGTTCTGTTGCTCTTCCCTCAGCCGGTCGGTGACCCTCACATCCTGGACTGGCTTCAGGCAGGACCAACTCTCTTGATGAATGCCCTCCTTGTCCAAGTTCTTCATGAACTCTGCCTGGCAGTGTTTAACCAGCAGAGACCTGAAGGAGACGCTGGCTGACCAGTCAGACAAGGATTGGAACTCCACCTGAAGAGGAGAAAACCATAAAGGAATATTAACACTAATGTAACTCACATACATACATAGTGATCAGTGTGTTAAATTAAGGTTACAACCTGCATACAAATACAAGGTGTCCAACTAAGTAAGAAACAGGATAAAGTAGCTTCCAGTCATAGATGCATCACTTACTTCTGAGAGGTGTTGACACAGCTCCGCGAAGACTGCAGCAGAGTCTGGTTTCTTCACGGCCCTCTTGAAAATGAGCTCAACCATTTCCTGCAGGTTCTCCTCAACGTCCAAGTCCTCGTGACTCAGATCCGTCACGAAGGCTTGAAAGTTTGCTGTGACGCAGCTGACGGACTCGTAGGAGGCAGCGCCGAGAAAGCCCACGTGTGTTGGGATCATGTTGATTCAAATCAATCGTAGTTCTCTTAAAGGCAAATCCAAAGAAACGAGTTCAGGAGCAAGAACAGTGTTCAGGAGCAAGAAAAGAGTTCAGGAGCAAGAACAGAGTTCAGGAGCAAGAACAGAGTTCAGGAGCAAGAACAGAGTTCAGGTGCAACGAGCCAAGTATTCCGAAGAGAACTGACTGAAAACTGACTGAAAACTGACGCTTATGTAGGGACAGACTTCAAAGGTATATGGCTGCTGCTTTGGTGACCTTCAGTGACATTCATCAAAGGAACAAAGCCTGAGTGATAACGTTCAAAAAAATTCAGAAAATGCCTATTTTTTTTTTTTAAATGTACAAGTTTAATTTAGATAAACATTAAATTCAAACTTAACGGTTTGAGTGAAAAATCCCCGATGATGCTTCTGAAACTGTGTGTTACAAAAATAAAGTACATCTATTTATCTACATCAATTTAGATCTATCTGGGGGGGGGGGGGGGGGGGGGTATAGGGGGGCTAGTAGCGTTCATGCTAATAAGGAACGATAATGTCTGTTTCATATTGGTAAATGTGTCGCTTTCAAGAGTTTTTACAACAACAGTTTTAATTTGGTCAAACCACCACGTGGAAATGTGTCCTTCGAGGGAAATCACTGGCACTAATATGGCAGGCAAAACGTAGCGTTGCAGCGCTGTTTGAAGTCAGTGGGCACGATGTACAGTCAGAGTCCGCCTCCGTGTCTTTATTGAACGGGTGTCTCCTCTTCTTCGTCAGCTTCTTCTTCCTCTCAGGCATTTTGAGGCTTTAACGCTCCTTCAACCGTCGCTGGACAACTTTAATGTGCGGGCAGTGAAGTAAAGATATCTCGGCTCGTAGCGTCTCAGCAAGTAACAACACTGAGGTCGGACATGTTGGATACACGTTTGAGGGACTTCTTGCTTCCGCTTTAGTGCGAGACTACCACGGTGTTGTCTGATGCTCCACACCGCCTCCGGCCGCTCCGGGGTGGGATTACATGGTTACGGTGGCCGAGAGAGCTGAACGCACTGCAAATGAAGAAAACACTTTCTGTTAATAGCAACATTTGTTGAAAATGGACACTTGCATCTGTAAATGCCTTTAATTTACATATAATCATTTATTGCACAGATGGGACCAGATCATAGTTCTTGTAAACATTGAATACATTTTCTTTTTGACTCATTTCAAACAAATGATTATGCTTGAAATCTTACCCCTAAATAGGATTGTTCCCTAGGAAATCAGTAAAATGTCCTTTTAAAAACCCTATTGAAAGGCAGGGATAAATCTAGTTAATCTAGATCCTCGGTTCCCAAACTGGGGTACATGTACCCCAAGGGGTACGCGAAGTGGTTCAGGGGGTACGTGGGGAGAACATTTTATCCGTTTTTTCCAAGTGAAAAAGCCCATTACATTTTCAAACTGAGCTATAAATAATCGCGCAATATTAAATAGTCTGAATAGCCAACTCGCATTGCCAAAAATACCCATATTCAGCAAAATAATTACACTGCCAAAAAAAGTTACAGGTAGGTTAGTGACCGTTAGTCAAAACTAGGGATGGGCATAATTAATCGACAATCGATTAATTGATCCTTAAGAATTTCATAGATGACATTATTTTGTCATCTACGATTATTATAAGTCCTGAAATCCCTGACAATTTCAAAGTTTCAAGTGTTATAGGCTGTATACGTGCGTTGGGGGGGGGGGGGGGTACTTAGCTGGAGATTGAATGTCTGAAGGGGTACGAGACTGTAAAAAGTTTGGGAACCACTGCTCTAGAGGATATGCACAAAGAATTAGGTCTGGACTCTCTGCAGCATCTTTGCTCTGACACGTTCACAACAGCACAGGAATCTCCTCAGCATTCAGAAGCAAACTGTGGATGGCTGAATAAATGTTTGTTGAAATGAAATACGATGACTGAGCTGAACTGCTGTTACAGACAGATGGTTGATCCAGGCTCTTAGTCAGCACCATGGACAGAGACAGTGTTTCACTCAGTAAAACATGAAGCTAAAAAGTAACATTGGTAAGTTAAATCTCTGCATATGTAATAAGTTCCTTCTTATCAAAAATAATGAACATCTCAGGGATGTGGACTATTAATTGTGTCAGATGAAACCAGACTATCTCTGCTAAAAGCAATGACACACACCAGGAGGGTATTCCGTCCGAGTGGCTAAACTAATCCTGTTTTGAAAAGTGAAAAGTCTCAGCTGTAATTAGCCTCAACTTCCACTTGAGGCCTAAGCCATTCCACTAACACAATGTGCATGTAGCCCATAATAATCGATTGTAGAAAAGTGGATACAATGTCCCTGCAGTACACAAAAACCTGTGGAGTGTTTTACTGCAGCAGAGCAAGAGAGGATTATTGACTTGTGTTAAGAAATAAAACTCATATTTGCCAAAAAAGGAAACATGTCATAAGTAACAAGGCAAAGGATTTGGCAAAAAACATTTGACAGAATTAATGCATAGTTTTCTACAACAGATGAGGATTATATCACCACATGTGGGAAGAAAAGTAACAAGGGTGTGAGTAGCACTGATCGTACGGTGAGCTAAATGTCTAATACTTTTTTACTTCTTTGCATCAACGGAATAAGTCTCTTATTGTAATAGTCCTACATAACACTAGTCCTCTATTTCTCAGTGATTGGAGAGACAATACTACTCGTAGAACCTGAGCCAGTGTGACTTTATTTACAGATGCAGAAGTATAGAAATGTCACTTATCATGCAGGCAAAATGTCTAGAAATGTCCTACACTTGTGGTTAGGGATGTACAATACATAGGACACTTGTAGGCACTTAACATTATAGCAAAAGTGCCTAGAAATGTCCCGACCAATCAGAATGAGCCGGACACTTCTAGGCACTTATCATTGAGGCAAAATGCCTAGAAATGTCCCACTCTTGGAGTTAGGGAAGTACAATACGCGGGACACTTGTACGCATTTTACATTACATACTTTTTGGTCCTCGATACAGAGGACCAAAAAGCGTGGTCATGCAAATCGAAAAAAACTGTAATCGAGGACCAAAAAGACCAAAGAAGGAAAAAAAATATAAGATAAAATAAAACTTCATTGATCCCACACCGGGGAAATTCCCTAGATGTAAGTAGGCCTATACATTTAAACAAGCAAGTTCAGCTTTGTCATTGTAAGATTTTTAAACAGTTAAACAAAACTTTCACAAAAGATTATGACAGAAATGTTATTTCTTCATGTGTTAAACTATTTTTTTTCTTTTTTGTATTATTCTGATCACTGACATTAATTGAGTGAGCATGACTTTTTTGAGACACAGCTAAACTGGTATGGAACAGGCTAGCTCTGAGGCATAAGGTACCATGGTGACTGAGCAAGAATTAATTCAGGCCAGAATCATTGAATGGATCCGTCAAGAGTTATCAAAGTAAACCAGGATTAGCGTTTTTTAGACACTTTGAAGGAATACCCCCCCCCCCCCCCCCGGTTATTTGATACCACAACATCAACTTGACATAAACATATCAACACACCCACTATGAATCCAACCCTGTATTTATTAAAGACTGTTGAGCTTCTATATCTGAAATCCTGAGGTGAAGCAGTGTCGTTCAGACTACTGCAACACAAATTAAACGACAGCTGCAGCTCCTTACATCCCAGAGCAGAAAAGTTTATAAGAACTAACCACCAACTGTGTGGAAGCAGATAAATAAACAGTTATTTATCTGCAGCCTTCGAGAAAACACAGGAGTTTGACTCATGCTTGTTGCTGTCAACTGAATACATTTCGGTACATCTCCACCAACAATATTTATATATGTCACAAACTTCTACTTTTAAGTGGTATCAAATAAGAAACTTCTTTGAACATTGCCAAACTGAAAATATACAAGACTTTTCTTTCTCTGTGGTTCAATAAACAGGTTCTATCTCTGCTGGTATTTACAATGTGAACTCTGTGAATGCAGACAACACAGCAGGCTCATGGCAAAGGTGAGAAATAGAGAAAACTGGTCTAAAGCTTGTTTATAGACACATGCAATGAAAGCTACATCTCTGTTTGTCTCATTGAACACATCTCAGGCGTCAGAGAAAAACAAAAAGTCTGTTCCTAAAACACCACCAGGCCTTTGAATGTGCCTCTGTTTTATCTCTCCTGACCTGTGAGGCAGTGAAAGCTTGTGCACCTAAACCTGCCCCCCCCCCCCCCCCCCCCCCATGTTTTAGCTGGAATCATGTTGAAAGGAGCAGAGGAAAACAAACCTCCTTTCAACAAGATTCCAACTAGCTCAGACCAACAACATAGTTTAATGTGGGAGTTATTTGGACGTCACCATGTGGAGACAGTTTTGTTTTCATAGCTGGAAAAACAGGAAGGTGTGATTATAGACAGAATAACAGTTCTGTTTCGTTGTGGTGTCTCATAAAGTATTCTCAGTAATAAATGTATAATAAACCTGTAACACATGTTGACATCAACACACATCAACAACAAATTAAAGATGAACACAAACACAAAAACATGAGCACGCTCATAAACATACATGTAAACCTGCATTTGAACGGACAAACGACCACACAAAATATACACTTATAAACACACATCAACACCAAATATATTAAAATTAACACACAAATTAACACATATAAACACACACATATATGAACAAAGACACACACATATAAACAGAAACACACACACATGAACACACATATAAAAATAATTATGGACACATACAACCACACAAAAAACACACAAATAAAGATAAACACGTATAAAAACACAAACAAAGACATACACAGAAATGCACACATAAAGAGACATACACAAACACACACATGAACACAGACATGGACACACACAGGGTGGTAGGTGTTTTCAGTAGTAATGCAGTAATAAGTGTAACTAAAGACTAAAAGAACAATAGAACAGATTCAAAGTGCTACTTTAGGACTTTTCTCTGAGTGACAGCCTCCTGCTTCACCTGTGCAGTGAACAAACTGGTGTCTTGTTTAACACTGGCTTGTCTCTGTTCTCAGTTAATGTGTCAGTGTGTGAACTTGAATGTTTCTGACCAAACTTGAGTCTCTTCAGGTGGGACTCAAACATTATAATTTTTCACTACACACATGAGATTGGATCCATTTTGTAGAAAGGTGCTGGTGGCGGACCCTGTGTTGCGTTGGCATTGGGCACGGGCGGTGGACCAGGACCGCGGTGGTGGCTCGTCATGGGTCCTGGTGGGCGGCGGTGGACGGTGACTGAGGACTGGAGTGGCGTCTGGTCTGGATGGTGGATCGTGGTCTGGATGGTTGCTGACCATGGACTGTGATTGCAGCGGGACTGCTTGGCATGTCATGTTGGGGTTGTCCTTCGGGATGTCTACCCTCATCAAATGCTGCTAGAGACTTCAATCTTTAATCTTGAAGACTTTAATCTTGATGATGTTTTCCTGCACGTGGCATCTATTGCACTTCTGTCCGTCCTGGGAGATGGATCCCTCACATGTGGCTCTCTCTGAGGTTTCTACGTATTTTTACCCTGTTAAAAGGGTTTTTAGTAGTTTTTCCTTACTCTTGCTGAGGGTTAACGACAGAGGATGTCACACCCTGTTAAAGCCCTATGAGACGAATTGTAATTTGTGAATACGGGCTATACAAATAAGATTTGATTGATTGATTGATTGAGAACCAAAAGAATGTGAAACTTTCCTTCTGAAGAAGATTGTGAGTTTTCTTGACACATGTTGCTGCTGCAGCTTTCCATTAACTGTTCATTCACTTTCCAGGTTGAAGTTTTCAGACTGTGAATTTGAGGACTCAGGTTGTATCAGTAGGTTTGCGTCAATGTGTATTTGTGCAGCAGGGCTCTTGTTGTGCTGACATACAGTGCCTTGCATAAGTATTCACCCCCTTTGGACTTTTCTACATTTTGTCATGGTATAACCACAGATTAAAATTTATTTCATCGTGAGTTTATGTAATGGACCAACACAAAATAGTGCATCATTTGGAAGTGCGGGGAAATATTACATGGATTTCACAATTATTTACAAATAAAAATCTGAAAAGTGTTGAGTGCATATGTATTCACCCCATTTACTGTGAAACCCCTAACAAAGATCTGGTGCGACCAATTGCATTCACAAGTCACATTTGCAAGTCACATAATTAGTAAATAGGGTCCACCTGTCTGCAATTTAATCTCAGTATAAATACACCTGTTCTGTGACGGACTCAGAGTTTGTTGGAGATCATTACTGAACAAACAGCATCATGAAGACCAAGGAGCTCACCAAACAGGTCAGGGATAAAGTTGTGGAGAAATATGAAGCAGGGTTAGGTTATAAAAAAATATCCAGAGCTTTGAACATCTCTCTGAGCACCATAAAATCCATCATAAGAAAATGGAAAGAATATGGCACAACCGCAAACCTACCAAGAGGAGGCCGTCCACCCAAACTGAAGAGTCGGACAAGGAGAAAATTAATCAGAGAAGCAACCAGGAGGCCCATGGTTACTCTGGAGGAGTTGCAGAGATCCACAGCTGAGGTGGGAGAATCTGTCCACAGGACAACTATTAGTCGTCTACTCCACAAATCTGGCCTTTATGGAAGAGTGGCAAGAAGAAAGCCATTGTTGAAAGGGATCCATAAAAAATCCAGTTTGGAGTTTGCCAGAAGCCATGTGGGAGACACAGCAAACATGTGGAAGAAGGTGCTCTGGTCAGATGAGACCAAAATTGAACTTTTTGGCCTCAATGCAAAACGCTATGTGTGGCGAAAACCCAACACTGCCCATCACCCTGAGCACACCATCCCAACAGTGAAACATGGTGGTGGTAGCATCATGCTGTGGGGATGCTTCTCTTCAGCAGGTACAGGGAAACTGGTCAGAATAGAGGGAAAGACGGATGGAGCCAAATACAGGGAAATCCTTGAAGAAAATCTGTTGCAGTCTGCAAAAGACTTGAGACTGGGGCGGAGGTTCATCTTCCAGCAGGACAATGACCCTAAACATACAGCCAGAGCTACAAAGGAATGGTTTGGATTAAAGAATGTTAATGTCTTAAAATGGCCCAGTCAAAGCCCAGACCTCAATCCAATAGAGAATCTATGGCAAGACTTGAAGATTGCGGTTCACAGATGGTCTCCATCCAATCTGACTGAGCTTCATCTTTTTTGCCAAGAAGAATGGACAAACCTTTCCATCTCTAGATGTGCAAAGCTGGTAGAGACATACCCCAAAAGACTTGCAGCTGTAATTGCAGCGAAAGGGGGTTCTACCAAGTATTGACACAGGGGGGTGAATACTTATGCACCCAACAGATGTCAACTTTTTTGTTCTCATTATTGTTTGTGTCACAATAAAATTTATTTTGCACCTCCAAAGTACTATGCATGTTTTGTTGATCAAACGGGAAAAAGTTTATTTAAGTCTATTTGAATTCCAGTTAGTAACAGTACATAATGGGAAAAAGTCCAAGGGGGGTGAATACTTATGCAAGGCACTGTATGTGTAATATTCACCAGAGAACTAAATATTGAAATTATCAAACTTTCTGAATATGAGACATTTAACTGTTATGGATACATCTGTAGAAGTCGATGGGATGAAATAATCAGGAGATTTCTCACTCTGTGCACCTCTCGGTGTGCCTTTTATTTACAAACATTTTACAGCTACAGTGAACTTCCGGGTGTCACCAAAACATCTTTTAACCCCTCCCGATGCCCTTGTTACCATGGTAACCCCACAGCTCCTTACAGTGTGTCATCTTGCAAACCACGTAGTGCAAATCAAATAGTGTAAACCACGTCAACAGTCTTTGGTGAATTCTGTCTATCACATGTGTCCACTAAATCTCAAGAACCATTCATCTTACCTGCTCCATACCTGGCTTCTGTATTATTAAGGGTCAATAAGGTGCAATATCAAATGTGGTGCAATTTAGACATGTGATATGTTCACCAACAAACAGTGCCTTCCAGACAGTGGGGTCAGGGCAGCGTGCTCACAGCCAGTCTGCAGAGCGAGTTAAACAGTTTTCCACGTGGTTGCATGTGACGACTGGTCTGCAGGTCAAAACTGATTTGATTGTTTTGGATTATTTTTGTTTTAGCCCATCTGACTGACAGAGACATTCAATGTTGATCTGTGTCATGGCAAGAACACTAATATAATTACTTCCTCTTCAGCAAGTTGTCTTCAAAGTAAAGGAACAATATTTGTTTTATTGATGCAATGCTTTATATCAATCAACACTGACTATCAAAACTGATTTCGGTTGATCGTGGACACACAGCAGCTGCACTGCAGATAAACCAGGTATGATCAAACTAAATATAAGTTACTGATAAATTTTCCTTTCACTCCTTGAGAATGAAAGTGTCACAGACGTTGTCAGAACTTTTCCTTTTCAACATCTCTTGTACATTGTGTCTGTGGCTGCTCCTCTTTACTTTAAACAATCTTTATAATTTGTTTAGTTGGACTGGAGAGGAAGGTTCCACTTTTATTCAGTAAAAGCCACAGCTTTTTTAAATAAATAAAACGTTTATCTGTCAACAAATAGTAGATGAAAGCACTCGGACCATCTGTTGGTTCTGCTCTAATCTGCTCTGACCAGTAGTTAAAACAACAATGTGAAAAGCCAATCAGATGGAGAGAAGTGTTTAAACTTCAGCTGTGTTGCCATGGAAACTAGCATCATCATTAAATCAATCTTTCATTTCACATCAATCAACTTCACGTCCTCACAAACACATTGTCCCCACCATGCGTCCTTCATCAGCCTCGGAGGATCCAACTGCAACGTCCTCCTCATCAGCTTGTTGACTTTCTTCACCTCCCTGCTCTGCACTGTCCCTTTCTCCAAATCACATCTGTTGTGACAAAATAACATTATTCAAATGTCTCAATAAATATTCATGGAGAGGAATGAGGGAGGCCAGTGGAGGTGTTCTGCTTCCAATTCTCTGTTCGTTGTAATTCTACAACTGAACCACACATGAATATGAGAGATACACAGAGAGAAAGTGGGAGAGATAACACTGACTGATTTCTTTGATTGTCGTACTCCCACATTATCAACCAAATATTCAGTGAAACTTTCTTCTGCATTTCAACAAACTGTGTCTGTGGAGGCTCCATGCTGAAAACAGGCAGTTAGCTCCAGACTTGCTGCAAAAGTAAATTTGACGACCCTTTGAATATTTAATGGTTCTGTTACCCCAAAAAACATACAATCATAATTGTCTATACTTGTATTTGTTAGAAGATGACATCACATTTTTTAAATAATAAATACTGAAAACCAGGTCTTTCTAAAGGCTCACACAGATTTCCTTTCCACTGTATGTAATAAGCACAGTAGAATAGCATGTCTCAGTCAGCTGGAGCCATAAGTACAAACTCACTGTTTTCCTCAAATCACCCCCTCAACTACTGACATTTTGCCTCTTGAGTCAATTTAGTTACATTTGTTCAAACACACACAAACACACACACACACACACACACACACACACACACACACACACACACACATATGCGGTAAATAGACTGACCAATCCCTTAAAAACGTTATGGATCTTTTGACGGTCTAGGGTCCCGATACCTGTGAAGAATCGCAGTAACAGTGAAAATGGGGTTGCTGAAAGGATGGAAAGGAGTGAATGTGCTCTATCATTAAGAGGTCTTCCTGGCCAATGTATTAAAAACAAAATGCTGCTGCTTCAGAGATCAGTGCATTTCTTTGTATGCTGCTGTGTTTTGAAGCACAATGATCATCGGAACAAACCTGCAAATATTACATCTTGTCTGGATATCAAAGAAATCTGATCATATTGATTTGATCTCAAACTCTCAGGTGGGATCCCTCTCAGTGAATCAGTATCAAGTGTTGTGTAGGTTTTACTTGCATGGAACTTGGCAGAGCTGATCAGAGTGAAACCAATCAGAGAGCTGGAACAGTCTGTGTTCTGTGGCTCAGAACCACATCCACACTCTGTGTTCTCTCCACTCTTGTATCGTACATTTGGGACTCATCATTACTCTCGGTTCCCTCATTGTGACCACCTCGATCTATGTTGGGACAAAGAGCATTCATTTCACCGCTGATTGTTCAGAGCCTTCAGTGCCCAGGAGGAAAAAAACATGGCTGCGGCTCAGAGATCATGAATAATTACTTTACATTATGAGATTTCTCTGTTTTAAACCCACATTGCTGTGAGCAGCTACAGTTGGTGGAAAATATGAGACAGGATCTCACCTTCAGATTCTGAAGCATTTGTAATAATAATGGAGGTTAATTGAAGGAGCCGTGGGTTGTGTGGGCGGCTACAGAGAGGACAGAGAAAAACACACTATGCATCCTAATACATTATAACAAGTTGGTGCTGGAGTAACGGTGGATTAAAACAGAGCAACTGTCTGAAATGTGGATTTATGGCTTAATATCCTCAGTTCAATTCAAAGCACTGATCCTCACACGAGAATAAATGCGATTACAAGAAAAAAATGTCAGTTTCAGATTCAAATGTAAGAAGAGCTTCAATACAATTTTTTGTATTCAGTTTTCACTTAATAGATTTGAATTAACACATCAAACTTATTAATAAAATAAAAACTACACCTGACTTACATCTGTAAAGGAAAAAATGACCCTGCTGTAGTGACGAGCTTTGAGAGTGAACATTAATAATATACAGCTTTCCTGATGCAACATTTCACTGCCACTGGAAAGAAAAGCTCAGAATCGTGTAAGGAAGCTGCAGCAGCTCTGTGCTTTACAAAGCGTGAGTGTCTGCTCTCATTATTAACGCTGACCTGAGCCAGGCAGCAGAGCATGACTCAGCATTTAACTGAGAGAGAGATGAGTGAAAGTGTGTAACATTTTCTTTCTGTCCTCACTCTTCCTCTTCTCTTCTCTTCTCTTCTCTTCTTCTTCTTTACTCTCTCTCCATCTTTCTCTCTGTTCACCTTCTGCTCTGTGTCTAGATAAATCTGTATGAAGCCGGGCTGCCTGGAACCTCGTTAATTTCCACCTTATTTACTTTAGTTTAAATCAGCAGCTTTTATTATCAATTCTATCACAGAGTAAGGTTTTATTCCTTCTGTTTAAATGGAGGGATGTGAATGATTTAAAGAGTTAGGGGCATAATAGATCTGATCCTGTACCTTCACTCGGATCCAATTCTCACGCCTCAGGTTTTCATTGCTTGAATAATCGCGTTCAAATGTTACTTTTATTTAATGAGACTCAAAAAGTGCTAAGGCATAAAACAAAGGACATTAAAGTCAAAATAAACCCCATCTTAGAGTGCAGAGCAATTCACTTTTCTGACCTTAGTGCCTAACTATGCAAATTTAGTTTGACTAATGCTGCTTCTTAAAACATTAACATGTTGTGACAAGCTGCAGAAGTGGAACACACTATAGAACCAACCAACCAACCATCCAACCCACCATAAGACGAACAAACCAACCAACCAAAGCTCTGTATTTAGGTGTCTCAAATGAGAGTCTTTATCTGGCATGTCTGAGTTCAACCTTGCTCATGGAAAAAACCTATAACCCGACAAAAAGATTTTCCATGCACATTGGACAGTGGGATGAATGGTGTGTGATATTACTTCCTGTCCTCACCTTCCTGACAGCAGATGGATGATATTCAAATTGAAGTGTGAGGATTTAAATCTCATAGGACGGCACAGAAACAGACAGCTGGAAGTGTCTTGAAATCAGTTCATTTACCCAGAGATGAGAAAGCTGACAACCACAGAACAGACAATCGAGAGTGATGAAAATTCACATGCAAACAAAAACAGACCAGGTTCTCAGTAAGTGACTTTATTACTGCAATTTCAATTTTATAAGGAAAATGTAATACATTTTTTAGCCATCTGGAAAAATGCATCAAGTGTCTATAAATACAAAAGCAGTGTGTTTGCAACACAGTTATCATAAATAAATGGAACACCACCATTTAAATCCTCAACACAAATATGCAGATCAATGCAGTTTCATGTGGCGAACACAGGGCTAAGGAGAGGAGTCTGATCAATGACATCACCTCTCCCCAATGCCTGATCATAGATCCATCAGTGGATCCTTGATCTCAATCTAAAGCCTCTTTCTTGTCTGACAGCAAGACAGTCAAACAGTAGATGGACGGAGGCTGGTGAGAACAATCGGCTGAGCAGGAAACATTTACTGTGAAGTAGAAACAGGTCAGAGTGTGAAAGATAGACAGTAGAAAGAGAGAGACATGTTGGAAATATCAGGGCTTCATCTCTGTGATCAGCTCAGGAAACACATCCACTGTGTCAGTGATAGAAATGTGGAGTGGAGAGCAGAGCTCAAGCTGATTCCATTTCATCTGACATACACATGTCAGCACATTGAGCATTTAAACCTCTACCTGCTGAAACCATCATGATATAATGTCCCGGCTTCCACTGAACCTGCTTTGAATAGGAAGTGAACTAAAGCAGTCTGTGTCTCAAAGCTTCTGTGCTGCACTTCAACAATCACTCAACAGTGTATGTTTCATATATTTGTTTCTGAATCCCACTCACATATTGATTATTAATCAGTATTGACTGAGAATGGAACAGAAGGGCTTCAGAGGTTCATGCTGTGAGTGGTTACAATTATATTCATGTGATCAGAGGTGAAGCTGCAGTAAGATTTCACATCTTCTCCTCTCAGTAATTTAATGACCACTTTGGACCTTCGAAAAGACATTTAATATGACAGAGGTAAAACTCACCGTGTTTAACTCAAGCAAAGAACACATTTAATGTCTTTATTATTCTACAAATACCCACTAAAAGAATGAAAAATAAAAAATATGAATGAAACTGCCACCACTGTGAAAATAGGAGGATCTGCGATGATGAGAAATAATGAAAGAGAAAAATACACAAACTGAGTTGACGACAAATCATCAAATGGACAAAGAAACTGCACACAGGTTGATCCTGATGTGCTTTCTTCTCTACAGGGAAATGGGCTGTGGCAGACATTACTGCAGCACACACACTCGGAATACTAATGCAGCCTCTGCTGCTTGAAACACACCCAAGGTTACACTGCAGAATTAGCACAATGCAAGGAGGGAAGGAAGAAAGAGAGGAAGACAGAATAAAACTGGTCTGAGGTCAGACATTCAGCATCAAATACTAAACAACACCCAGTCTTCCATTCCTCTTTTACAGCAGCCATTTCTCTCTTTATCAGACACATTCTTTAGCAGTCAGTCTTCCAGTGCCGACCAGGGAGTCCTCCCACAAAGATGTATTCCAGCAGCTGCTCACCTTATTCTCTCTGTAGGAGGTTTAGAGCCGCTCGGACTTTACAGCCAAACTCAAATACAAGACATGAGACATAAAACAAAGTGTGTCAGCTCTGCGCCTCCTTGAGGTGGACTACTCCAGTGGATGTGATTGTCTGGCAAGACAGCTGGACTTTGAATCAAGCTGTGATAAAATGTTGAATGTTGGGTTGTTTATGTCATGACGCCCATTTTAAAGATGTAAAAGATTCAGTGATGTTAACCTGCCTCTGATGTGTCTCTATGTTTCTTAATTTAGCTGCAAACCAAAACCAGCTCTCATCGTTGAGCGCACACGCACATGCACTAGCACACACGCACACACACACACACACACACACACACACACACACACACACACACACACACACACACACACACACACACACACACACACACACACACACACACACACACACACACACACGCATACATACACACACAGTGGAGTGACACTGGCTCTTTGCTCTCATACTTAATCTTACAGATGATTTACTATTGACAGTCCTTCTTTTAAGCCCTTGAGCAAGGCACCAAACCTTGTGTGTTTAGTGAACACCAGCCGAGGACGTTAATGACCTGATTTAAATGCAGACTACTGTGGTGAGCCGCCTCAGGTCAGATCATCTGTGGAGGCAACACTGGAAACACCAACTTCAATAAAACATCAAAATGTGTTTACTAATAAACAACAACCAAGATAGATTGTCATGACAACAGAGTTCTAGCTTGAAATGGTTTAATCCTTCGGTGGTTTGAAGGTGGACTTTACTGCAGAGGACTGGAAAAGCCCTCAAGAAAAACAAGTGGTAAAAAATTCACCAACAAAGGGATCATGATAAATATGAAAAACAACATACACACACCTGCTCAGATGTACACTCACAAGTTAGTTTTCTGAAACAGCCTGAATGAAAAAACACAAAAGTCTCCCTCTCTTCTGTCCTTATATGTTTATTATCAGACTGAATCTCAGTGTGATTTATATTTAGAGGATCAGCAGGAGGAAAAACACCCCACCTCTCTTATCTTTCTGCTGTTGTAAACAACAAATCGATTAGTTTCTCCATCACTTGCAGTTTTCTTATTAAATCTGCCGCTGTTGAAAACCAGAAACGCAGTAAAACTGACTTTGAATCAGCATCTTGGTGAATTTATTACTGCATTGACGAGAACCCTCTTCTATGATGAAACTAACGTGACTGTATCTCATTTAGATAATTCCTTAGTCTGATAAGATAATTGACAATGATACAGTGCTTACCCAGCATGCAATTGGGTGGCCAGCTTTTTGAACTTGTCGATTAGAGGGGCTGATTACCCACGATCCTTGCATTTCACCATGAAAGTAATGAACTACTTATGTAAAGTAACTGATGTGAGTGTGTGTTGTTCAACTGTATTTGTGGAGACCACACTGCTGCTTTAAAAGTTTGTTTGAAGGTGAAATGTTTGGGATTTTATTGACATTCAGACCAATGACACTGAATATTTAAGATCTGTTAATATCAAAGGAACATTTAAGGTAGAAATCTACAACCTGAACGCCAGTTTATATTTTAATATTTTGTCTCTGCAGTCGTCACTACAATCCTGTACAGCAGATCTGATCCCAGATCAATGAGAGCTGAACAGAGGTTTAACTGAAGTCACTGTTTCTCATCTTGGTTGTTAAAACCAGTCTCTCCTTCTGATCTCCACAGCACTTAGGCTGGACAGCTTCAGCAATTGGTGGATCATTTCTTTTTATGAGGAGAAATGTGAAGTTTCTCTCTCTTCATATGATGACTGGTTGCTTTTCCTTTAATTAACTGTTACGGTCATGGGTGTCAGAGTTTTATTTTATCGTTAATTATTATTTGCAGGAGGAGTTTGTTTTATTTTTAAATAGGATGGGTTTTGTCCCATCAGATTCATCGCCAGGGTAATCCCTCACCTGGCTACGCCCACTGACGGCCTAGTCCACCTGGTCTTCGGAGGTTTGTAAATTTATTGGTTTGAGGTCTTAATGAATGATTGACACTCCACACAGGGGAGGTGTTCACTTCCTTTTAGTGGACAAATCAACACACAAACCTGAGAGGCTGCAGAGTGCGATGGCAGCAGACAGGTGGTGAACCAACAAACCAAGAGACGACTGGAGACAGGAACTGACCCAGCGCACGACTCTCTTCACCTCCCTGACAGGACTCATGACTCAAGAGCCCGCTGGTAGAAGACGTAAGTAACCCATAACATCCCTAGTCCAATAGGCAGCCTACACCTAGACAACTGAGGCATACAATGAGTAAACTGCATACACCGCAGGGAATGAATTAAATGTCGCTAAATGTGACTGTGAAGGAGCTAGCATTGAGAATAGGGCTAGCGTTTAATAAAAGTGTCTAGTATACATCAGGTTATGGTTGTCGGCCCAAATGTGTGTAGTTTTCGCTTGTATTTGAAAAGTTAGGGAGAGCATTTTCTTTGTTCTTTTAAGTTGTGAAAACCAGATGATGTGTTTCCATGAGTCGGGCTTTAGTGGTTTTGTTTATTGGTTTTATGATTTGTTGTCACCTGCAGCCCTTCTTCTCCTCTATGGATTTGTTTCTTAGATGCAAATGTTGGAACAATAAACCGCTTATTTTACCTTTTCCATCACAAACAGATGTTACTTCCCTGAGTTCCCGCATCCATGATATCTGCAGGGTTGTAACATTCGCCATGATGACACAATCTAATGTCCATAGAATAATGACAATGCTGGTGTTTTGTTTGATTCCTTATAAGCTTCTCTTTTACAATGAAAGTTTTTCTGCCAACAGGAACCACATTTCAAAAACAAAAATATGACTCAGGCTCACTGGGTAAACAAAGCAGGATCTCTTTTGTTTTCTCTGGTAACAATGTGGGGCTTTCCCCGGGTAACAGAAATGGCAGATGGTGGAGCAACAGGAGAAATCTGGAAACAAAATAAAAGATGCTCAGAGGCAGAAAGGACTGAGACAGAGAAAGATAAGAACTGAAGTTAGACAAGATTCAAGGTCTGACAGACACAGAAATAAATTCAGCCCTGGACTCATTGACTGGGACTGACCTGTGGTGGGGGATGATTAGGTTGGGAAGTGAGAACAACCCTGGAATAAACACACAGAACGCTCTAATGCAAAACTCTAACACAATCCTCCAGCCCGCTGCTGTGATGGATTAGTTGCATAGCCAGTCCAACAATAGGGAAAAAGCTCTGGGACTTGACCAACATTCAGTTGGAATCAGTTCAACTAGATCAGGAACAAAAGGTGCGAATACAACCTGGGGTTTTTAATCTGTCTTTATCATGTGACTGGAATAAAGGTCTCTAGTTGGAGTTGGGATGTTTACTGTTGTTAATTGATTCCTTGTCTGTTAGATAATCTTGATAACCAGGTTGTGTCCTTTCTAAAATGAGCAGTAGGGAAAATTACTTTATTCAATGAGTTGATCAAAATGGTGGTGATCGGTCTTTGTGAAAGCGACGCCGACATTGATGTCATTCGGAAACGCTGGAAAAGAAAAGATGTCTATCGTCACTCTGACTTTCCAGAGACCTGTTTACTTCTTCCACCCTGGTTTTCAGTCCTCTTGCTTCACTGTGTGTTGAAGTCCACAGTTAAATATCAAACTCTACTGTGATTTCCTGCTGAACTCACAGTGGGAGAAACAAACACAGCACAACTGAAGTCATGAACAACAACAGTTGAGATTATTTAATTTCAAATGTAGAAAAAGATGCTTCATTAAAACATTTTAACACAAAGAAAATGTCTCAAACTAATTGAGTGTGGAGCTTTAGTCCTTTGACAGTTGTCCACAATCAAAGCTGATATTTCATGTGTCCGTATCAGTTCCTGTTGTCCAGTGTTTCTTTGAAAGCTAATTTCTTCAGCAGCAGGAAGTGGAAAACATTCAAACTGAGGCCGGAGACTCACATCATAAGTTTATCTGTGTTTGGGAGGTTGTGTGTCTGTGCAGTTTCTCTCATTTGTGTTTCCCTGAGGCCATTTTAATGTCACTAGAGTTAAAGTATCCAGTGGCAAAATCCAGGAAGCAGCTCGGAACGGCTGTAATCCATGTGTTCTACATTTTATGGCTCA
The DNA here is from genome assembly GCF_947347685.1 of Pleuronectes platessa. Classification (NCBI taxonomy): domain Eukaryota; kingdom Metazoa; phylum Chordata; class Actinopteri; order Pleuronectiformes; family Pleuronectidae; genus Pleuronectes; species Pleuronectes platessa. The sequence continues at coordinate 26,065,955 of NC_070630.1, forward strand.
CACTGACACTCTCTCTTCCCTTTGTAAACTTAGCTGTCCTACTAACAAAATCCATGAGATGCACATATGCACGTACGCACACTCACTCACTCACGCAAGCCAAGTCTTAACCATCAAACAGACCATAGATTTTGTGAGGATCAGCCTAAATGTCCTCACAATGATGGTATTGAACCAAAATTGTCCCTCATATCTATAGATAGACATGTGTAGACAAACACACACAAACACACACACACACACACACACACACATATATTTTTGCAGCTATCCTTATTAGGACTTTGAACTGATTTCCATTCATTGAGGACAGCCTTACCTTATCCCAAACCTTAATCAAGACCAATTCATGCCTAACCCAAACACCTAACTCTAACCTTAACCTGACCACAATAATTCACATCTTACCTCTAACCTTAACCAGCCCCTTAAGAATTGAGGTCCTGCTTCATTAGGACCAGGCTATGGTCCCCTTAAGGTAAACTACCCCTGACAAGGTCGGTGAGTCTGTTGGAAAAGGTCCTTAAAGGGTAACGAAAAAGAGTTGTCACACACACAGACACACTTTTCTCTGTTAAGCTGTTTCTCAGTCAGATATTACATTACTCTTTTTCTTCACAAATAGCAGAGCAGCAGTGCCATTTCTTACATGTGAACAATGAACCAGGAAATACTAGCTTTTCATCTTTGACAGAAATTGTTTAACAAACGATGAAGTGAAACAAGAAAACGACTGATGCTGTTTTGCACAGAGGGCATTCTGAAAAACAATACAACTTGAAGAGCCTCTTACTCTGCTCACATGATATTACGAGAATCTGTGGAGCAGCACAAATCACCAGTGATCCTCTCAGCACAGCAGTGAGACAGAAGGAGAGCAGAGCGTCACGCCTTGTTACTGAACACACACAGTGTCCCATGTTGACACACTATATACAAGACACATCACATGTCCAACATCTTTGACCAACAGCACTGAATGTGATACAAGCACTGTCTGCTCCATGACACAGCATGAAGTGATGCTGAATGAACGTGATGAAGAGTGACTTTTTGTACTGTCTATCAGAGTGACTGCACTCAGTAACTCAGAGAGTCTCTGTCTGGAGGAGCCGCTGCAGCTCAAACTGAGACTGCTTCACTTATTTTCTTTGTTAAGCCATCATATTTGTTATCCACTGCTATCATTCAAAGTTTGTTTAAATTACTTTATTTTAAACCTGACTACACTGAAGAATACAACTTACACATTTGTGTGGTTGTGGAGGATTCATCTTAAAGTTTTAGATTATACAGAGCATTTTTTCAGATTTAAAAAACACATTTTACATCATATATTTAATTATATAGGAAATAATAATCGGTTTATATACTAAGGAGAGTGAAACATCTTGGTATGAGCTCAGTATTTTTCACAGGTTTTAACACCAGACCGAATCATTACTTTTTTCCTTTTCTGTAAAAAATATATTTTTAACTTCACAACAAACCTAACCAGCAGATTCTGATGATGTACTTGTATGTTAATGTTAATTCAAAACTGTTATAATCTTGATGATAACGTAAGTCCAATAGAAACCGTGTCAGTGGCACCTCCTCTGACATTCGCACTGAATTTGTGTTCATATGTAATTCTACCAAGAGCAGGAGGTGAGTTCAAAGAGAACTACATGTTAGAATAAATATAATATAACTGATGAATATGATTAAAATGTGCTGTTGTGAATGTTAAGATCAGACACTTTAAAGAGGAGAAAAAAGGAATAAATAACGACATCACACAGGACTGGGAACTGTGTGTAAAACACGTGCACGTGAACATCACTGACACACTTTCTACAGCAACATTGCAATGTCATGTCAGGAGAACACACTGTATTTGCTGTCTGCTGGTGGCCACACAAGAAACACACACACACACACACACACACACACAAAGAGAGAGGGAAGACAGACATGAACTGTGTCTCTATCAGCACATATCCAGGACCACAGCTTACTACACGTCAGTCATTCTAACACAATAAACAACGATTCTCTCTGTGAGTTATCAGCCTCACATCATGAATTCATGGCAATTCAGAGCTGCTCTGCTTGTCAGAGCAGGTTTGACTATAATAGATCATCACTTAACTTCATGAGCAGATACCATCAGTCTGCATGAACACATGTAGAAAATCCTCCAAACACAAAGTGATGTCAAGTGACGCACAGCAAACACACACGTGAACTCGACCAGCTCAAAAACATAAAGAAAGAGTCATTTCTTACCTGAATTTTTGTGTCCGAAGATGAAGGAGAAGGGGAAAGTCCACAATGAAGGAGATCAAGAGACAGCAGCCCAAAAATAGAAAAAGGGGGGAAATTTTAACACAAAATGAACACAAATTAAGAATTGATTAAATTTGTTGCAGTAAACAAATCAACTTTTTTGGTCCGACTGAGAAGACGTCAAAAAGCATTGAAGGAATAACTAGAGCGGAAAAAAATATAACACTTCCCCCTCACAGCCTGAATAGAATAAATTATATTGTCAGTTTGATCATAATAAAACCCTGTGGTTGTATGCCCCTGTTAACCAGTACAATTTCAGTCCAAATACATTTTTCTGTAGACTCATTTGAGGTCACCCTGACCTTTAATCCCTGAAATTGAGTCAGTAAATGTTTGATCCAGAGAGACAAGTTGTACAAAATTGAAAGTATTCCCTTTCAGACAGTCCGAAGAATATCTTGTATCATGTTCCATGTTCAAATTTTGTTATGTGAGAACACAGTGACCTTGACCTTTGACCTTCTACCATCTAAATCGAATCAATTCACCTATGAGTTCAACTGGACATTTGTACCAACTTTAAAAGGATTCCCTGGATGCATTCCCGAAATGTTGTGTTCACAAGGCAAACCACTGCTTCGTGTGGTCACAGTGACCTTGAGCTTTGACCAACTAAATCTAATCAGTTCCTCCTTTGGTCCAACTGAACAACCTAATGTAACCTGTTCACAAGATTGAGATGGAGAGACTGATGTTGGGCCAGAGCCCAGAGACTGACCACCAGACACTGGAGCCGAGAGGAACAAAGGGTTGTTAAACTTTCGGCGGGAAAACATTCTCCTGCAGGCTCAAGAATCTCCCCCTGGTGGTGGAAAATGTTCTGGGAATGCCTTGGAACCCCCGCTGAGTTCCAAGCCCCGCCCACTCAGATCCATTCCTGACAAATCAATTGGCCGATGTCCTATGACCAACTCCTCAAGGAGGAGGACCTCTCAGGTAATTTAAAAGGCCTGGCACCCCAAAAATCGCTGCCCATTCCCAATTCCCTGAAGATAGAGCTGACCTTTCCAGTTAGTTGATCCGGAGGTATTTTTAGGGAGCAATTACAAACGTTTGTTTTATTTTCATTTTGCTTTATTTCTTTAATCAGTCGACGTCTTCATTTGATAGGACTTTTTGTTATTTTAACTTGAAAGAGATCGCCACAGGAATTCCACTCGCAGGCCGAGATAACAGACTTTCTTTTTCACGATCCCCACAACTGCGCCACAGCTGATCATCCCTCCAGAAGAGACGAGGCCGAATTCCGGTCCAAGAGCAAGAGAAGTTCGCTCTATTCGGCCCAGCGCTAACCTCCGTTGTAAACACGAGACCCACCGGAGCCCGCTTAAGAGGCCAGGACTTCACTCATCTGTTTCCAGGAAAATTCGCCGTTCGTGCAGGCATCCTGAGGTTAACAACGAGATTCACTGGACTTCTGGAAAATCCGCGCGCCACGCGCAAGCAACACCGCGAAGGTCACAGTAAGAGGCTTTATTGTCTGGGCAGAGACTAGTTTAAATACTTAGCGTGTCATGTTTATTTGAGTGTGTTTGTTTGTAGATCGCTGATCTGTTTTTAGCCGGGTAACGCGCGGCGAACTGGAGACTCGGATTGTTTTACTACTCTTAATTACTAGCTTTATAATTTTTAATTATTTTTAATAAATAATTTATATTTTAATAATCATTTCTCATGATTATTAATAATTAGCCAACGTCAAATCTACTACTACTATTGCACAACACTGACAACCAGAAAACCTTGTCCATCTTAGTTTCCTTTGTTATCAACTAATAAGGTGATGTCTCCTGTAGAAACAGAGGCTGACAGAATCTGATCCAGGCCACACTGAGACTGTGTGTGTGCCAAGTGTGTGACATGGCAGCATGAGATTAGCTGGTCTGAGATCAGGCCTGAGACGAGCTGAAGACAACTTGGTTCAATCAGCAGGAGAATGTGATTCATCTGTTGCTGTTTCAAAAAGAAACATGCATTCAAAAAAGTACAATCAACAGGAGCAAATACAAACTCTATCACACTTTGACTGTTAATATCACAATAAGAGTTAATCCAGCAGCAGCAGCAATGATCTGAGTTCAGCTCATTCGGCTTAACTGCTACAACAACATGAAGAAAGAGTTGTATTTTGTTTCTGAGGCAAAGGACTTTGTAGCTGGGTATCGTGACTGTCACATTAAGGTTCGGACATTTTTCTGTTCAACTGTTATTCAGGAGGAACACATAGGGAGGAGAGAGAAGCTCGCTCTAAATCCACTTCTTATTTATACAGTTTAGCAGCTCCTCTCTCATAATCAGTAATAAAAGCTGAATAATACACACTTCATGTGAGTCAGTGTGAAACAGTTTTACTTCAAAGCAAATTCATTTTCATTGTAAGGTGATTTACTGTAAGGTGAATTTATTGATCTCTTCTGTTGGATCTTTGGATTGTTCATCAAGTCCTGTCAACAACTTTGTTAAGCTGCCCAAACACTGTGTGACTTAAGAGATGTTGCTGTTGAATTCCACCTCACCTTGAATGAAAATCTCATCATTTATTTGCTCAAACTGTGCGTTGCCATTGGCTCCTCCAAGTCAGCTGTGGACCGGTGTTTATGTCAAAGTTTGTTTGCTAAAAAGAAAGAAACATACTGTCCTGATCATATGTGTCATTTTGTGGGCCAAAAAAATGTAAGAGGCTTCGTCAGGTGGACAAGCAGGTGGCTTGGAAGATGTTGACATTTTGCTTTTGCCCTTTAGCAGAAAGAAAGCAAATTATGTTGAGACTGGTCACCAGGCTTTGTCTCGTTCGTTTACTTTTTGCTGTGGAATTGCTTCCAGCCTTAAATTACATTTCCTAAAGTGTTTTGCCCTTTTTTGTCAGGAGCATCTAAGTGCTCCTGGTGCCCCCTGTACACTGCACAACAAACGATGCACGACAGATCGACAACAACGTTCTAACACATCTCAGTGTCAACCAGCTTCACAGTTTACATGAGTTTGACTCTGTCTCCAACTCTCAAACCGCCCCACCAGTCACTGTAGCTCTGTCCCCTATCGCTCTGTGTTCATGTCGCCCTGTTAAACTGTCTCAGTGGGACGCCATCATGTAGCAAACTGTGTCCTGCTCACACTCCACATCCAGGAGATCTGCCCCGCTGACAACGAGCAGAGCGAAAAGCTACAACATGTTCCCACTGACAGTCAGAGGGGCGGAGAGTGACCGGAGCAGAGACGCTACAGATGTTCACCAGCTCGACACGACCACGAGAGAGGAGGAGCACAGCTGGAGCCACATGGAGGCTGCACCGCTCACTGACTCACATGTGAAGGTACAAAACGTTAATGATGCTGTAAAAAGAAAAGAGTTAATATTGAGGAAATATTTCATAGTATTTTCAAACCTACTACTGATATTGCATTTAGATACCAGTCATCTCAAGTTCACGTTCCTTTGAGTTTGTGTTATGATTTCAAGATACTTCGTTAGAGCTAAATAATGTATTAATTTGGATTAATGTAAATATTTTTTCAATAAATCTATGCTAAGATGTTTGCACTTCACAATATGTTCCACGTCCCTCAGGTCGTACCGTTTTTTACGACACATACTACATAAAGTTTTGTACACATTTATTAGCCCAGTTCAGCAGAAAATAACCATCTATTAATTCCACTTGTTTCTCTATGAACTGTAGCCAGACTAAATATGTTTTATAGTTATTCAGACTGATAAAGGTTAAGAAGAAAGACATTTCTATTTCTAAGGGATCATCTCCAACTGTCTCCAAAACATTCTGCTGTTTTATATCTGACAGGAAATTGAGCAGAAATGTCAACAGATGCTAAATTCTTCACACACAGAGGAGGAATAAACTTCTTTAGTTTGACCTTTTACTTTCCCAGAGTTTGTCTCTGGGCTCTTTGCTCTTCATCTCTCATAATAAATCTCTTTGGTTCTGATGGAGAGTCTGGACGCTTCATGAAAATGGTGCACTCGTTGTTTTGAAAGGTCTCAATTAAAAGTAACATTCTGTTCTCAGTCTGTTTAAAGTCTAAAGATGAGCTGCCAGTAAAATGTCAGACACTCCAGCTTTGCAGCCTCGACGACTCTGCCAAGATTTGATGTTGCTGGTGAAGAAATCTGGCTCCACTGGTAAGAAAGTAAATGTCAGTGAAGATTATTTTACTACTGAGGTGTTGTATAAACTGTAGGTCTATAAAACAAATGATATAAAACAAGATTAATTACTAAAATTGTTGTTGTTAGGGCCCCAGCACTGACAGTGGGAGGCCCTATTGAAATTGTAATGATTATTGTGCTTGTTGTTGTAATCAGTTCAAGACAAGGCTTTTTACTGAAAGAATAAAGCAATGTGATGTTTGATATGTAAAATTGAACAGCTTAACTAAAGTTTATGATAAATTATAAATAGAGGAAATCTTTTTGACTTAATTTGAACAAACTGAAAGCAATATGAGACGAGAGAAATACTCCAGTGTCAGAAAATAAATGAATGGCAAAATTAAGTTTAACACATTATTATTGTCAACACAGTTAAAAATGAACTAAACATAATGACTGTGACCTATTTTCATTTCATGTTTAACAGAGAGAATAATGAATGAAGCGGAGACACCAGTTGTTCTTCTAACATCTTCAATCTTTGGTAGAAAACCTTGTCAAAGGATTTAAGACTGTTGAATGTTTCATCGTCTTCAGCCTCACTAATTAGTTTCAGTCTGCAAAGTGATAAGAGTTAAAAGTCCACTGGTTTGAAATGTAAATATCTTCTACCAGCACAAAGAAGTGTCTCATAAAAGTACACACAACAATCAAAGAGCAAAAAAAAAACATCTGGATCTGTGAACGAAGAAATCTATCTTCTGTCACCTCAAAGCCACGAGTCTGTTTAGTCTGTCAGCTCAAATCTCACAGGGTGGACCAGTGCTACACTAATATGTTAACCAACAGAGATTTTAAACACAGAGGAGTAATAAACAGTCAATTGAACTTAGTGACCGAGTCATAAGGGATTACAACAAACTAAATAAACATTTCAAATGGAAAAGAAGATGGATGGAGACCGGTTCAAAGATTTCCGTGTTTGTCACATTAACACACAGTGATGCAACACACAGCCTCACCCACCAGATATGTTTTTATCCATCAGACAAATAGTGTTCTCGCTGACCTGACCCTCCTCCTGTCCACTACAACTAATCCTTCAATCAAACAGCATCTGATTGGTGTTTTCATCAAGAGACACAAGGTGCACGCTACTTAGTGGATCCGAACAGATCAGTCCTCTGAATCACACAGGCACAAAACTACATGATACCACAGCCTGAAAATGCATATCATATATGACCAAGCCAAACATGAAGCAACATACACCTGCTCTGAGGAGAAACACGGCTCAATGCCTGGAACAACCACATTCACCCAAACAAAACAAGTTCCAACACCAAGCAACTAAATCAGCATGTATCAAAACACACATCATCTAATTAACCAATACATCGGAGCAGATTTTGCCAAAATGACCATTTAAAAATGACACCTGAATATGTCTCGATTAAAACCTCTCTCTCTTTGCTCTGCTTCACTTTATTAGAATAAGATTTGTCAATGATCATGTTCAGATGTCTTGTTCTGGATTGCTAGAGACTTTTCTACACATCTGCATGATTTCAAATAGGATATTCACTCTAAAATTGAAAATGTCTGTTGGTTTCATCTTCAATTACTCTGACCTGTCATATCTATGTGGATGCTTAAACCTCTGCATCACTCTCACATATAGAGCCTGTTAGTGCAGATATATACGCTACCCACCTGAGAAAGGGGCCGATAGCCAAGAAGAGGTTTGGAAATAATCATTTTCTGTTCAGAAGTGAAGTTATAACCACTGAAATGATTCCTCAGTGACCCAGACCTAACAGACCTCCTGTATAAAACATGTTTAAAGTGCAGGAGCAGCTCTGATGTCAGAGGAAGGTATAGTGAGGCTGAGATTTGTGAGTGTACTTGGAAATCAGGAGGCGAACAGCTGGAGCTCGGCACTCGTCTTCTGAGACAGAGATAACCCTGCAGTGAGCTGAGAGGACGCCCTGCTGAAGAGACACTTTTACTCTCATACAGTCTCATAAGATCATCAGCTCAGCCGCTCTGAATAAGAAACATTTCATCTGAGTGTAGAGTAGATCCTCTTCAGATGCTGTATCGTGAGAGGTTGAGACTCAAACTTCTCTAAGTCAAAATGTGTAACTTAGTGGGGGCTGTTTTGGGTTTCCTGGGAATTGTTCTTAAATAATTGTGATTGAACAAGACTCCACAGGCACAATAATTTGTATACGTTTATTGATATATAAATATATATGGTTTATCATATATAAGTTCCTCAACATAAGCACACACCTGAATTAACAAGCACACGCACTTCAACAATGTGCGGAGGGTTATAGCTTTATTGGATTCAAAGCTTAAAGATTAAAAGATAGCAGTGGGTAAAAGAGGCATTGTGTAAATGTAAATACATACTTTCAAACAGTTTATTTCATACTTTTTAATACTTGAAACACACACACACACACACACACATTTGTAATAATATGATCAAAATGTCTGCAAATGAGGTTCTGAATTGACCATTACTGGACATGGAGACAAGGGCAAAATATCATAACCAGGTTGCAGTCTTTGGTGTTGGACTAGGACTACTTTTGGCCGGGAACAGAATGTGACGTAATGTTGTAATAATGTCTGCTGGGTTATTAATACATTTGCTGGGAAACACTGTTTTTATGAAGCCAAAGGCTCCCCTTTTGGACTACATGTTAGTCAAAGCTGGAAAGCAGCATGTTTCTTTGTTCTTGGAAAAAGCCTCCCGAACTCAGTTTCCCAGGATGCTGCATGCCCCTTCTGTCCCGGACATCTTCACACATAGGTGTGCAAAGCCACAATAGTCAGCTCCAATTGGTCACTCTGGCCCCATGACCTCTGAGGTCACCGGGCCTGTATAAGACCATGATCTGCCCCAACTCTTCCTCTTTCCATCAACCCACCGAGGAAGCAGGCGGCCAGACGTTTCTCCTGCATTGCTGAGGAGTGGGCCTGGCTGCTCAAGCACAACTCTTTCCACAACCCTCTAGCAGGGAGGCAGCCAGCATCTCCTCCTTCATCGGCGAGAGGAGAGACCTGATTTCTCCAGCTCAACCCTTCTCTTCGCATCCAAAGAGAGGAACGCAAAGGTCTAGCTTCCAGCTCACCTTCTCAAGGAAACCTCCTCGTCCTTCAAGCTTTTCCAAACTCATAGCAGCGACTCGTAGGTATCTTAATCTGTAGGTAAGATTCAACAAGCAAGAGCATCACAGCTCAACAGAACCGCGAATGCAGAAACCTTACGACCAACCGGAGACTTCACCGAATTCCGAACTGGACTGGCTGGCAACCAAAGTCAGGGACAGGGTTCCCGCGGGGTCTTAAAAAGTCTTAAAAAGTCTTAAATTTAATAATCTGAATTTTAGCCCTTATAAAGTCTTAAAAAGTCTTAAATTTGATTAAGCTAGGTCTTAAAAATGAATTGGATTAGGAACCAACTTCACGTTAACTAAATTGCAGAGTAAGCAGTATGGTAATCAGTTACCCCCCCAATAAATTCGTATGGATATAAATCAGCATGGAACCATCACTAACTTTGCAGCCCCCGGTGAGAACTTATCGGAGAACACACAGTGTATTAGTGATGGGAAGTTTGGATCTTTTTACCGTGTCGGTTCTTTGAATCTCGTTCAGTAAAATGAACGAATCTCTTTTTGAGTCATTCGTTCGTTTCAAGGGGGGGGGGGGGGGGGGGGTGCAAACGATCCAAAGACTCGTATCCGGCAGATGAACGAATCGTTCAACTCCCGACCGTGTGTTTGGATCAATGATCGGGTTCATCTGCCCACAGTCTTCGGCCGACGTGTCGGCCACACAGAGCGAGCTCATCTCGCCGGTGACCTTTGGATCCTTTTCTATGTGACCTCCATAGGCTCAGAAGAGGAAACAGTTACCTCATCCCCTTTAGCGTGACCGCTCTTAAAAAGCAGCCATGACTGACAGCTTTTGTGTGGCAGATCATATATTTTTTAAGAAAACCTCCTCTATTAAATACAGTAAAACATGACAGTTTGTATGGTTTTAAATTGTCATTTATTGTCACACTGGCATTTAATTATCACGGGAAATAATTACACTGCACTAAACTGTAAATGTAAAGTGAAAATAACAAAACCAGTCATTATGACTTGTGAATAGGGCTGAACGATTAAGATTTAATATTTGATTCTTTTATTTTATCCTCTCTTTCCCCCCCCCCAAAAAAAATAATGAATGATTTAAATATGACCAACACAATATTAGATACTGTACAATATTCTTTCCCACATTTTTATTTGAATGCGGCGTTGTTATAGTCAGTGGATCAGCAGCAGATTAAGCTCTGTGTCCGCGGATGCGGCGGGCCAGCTGGATGTGCTGGCAGCGTGCGGATCAGCAGCTCCGTAGATTCCCGTTCATGTCCGGGTGGACGTGCAGCGGTATGGAGGTGCCGGGCGATTTTCCCGTGCGCCGCCCGCACCGCGGTCACCGGCGAGATGAGCTCGCTCTGTCGACACGTCGGCTGAAGACTGTGGGCAGATGAACCCGATCATTGATCCAAACACACGGTCGGGAGTTGAACGATTCGTTCATCTGCCGGATACGAGTCTTTGGATTGTTTGCACCCCCCCCCCCCCCTTGAAACGAACGAATGACTCAAAAAGAGATTCGTTCATTTTACTGAACGAGATTCAAAGAACCGACACGGTAAAAAGATCCAAACTTCCCATCACTAATACACTGTGTGTTCTCCGATAAGTTCTCACCGGGGGCTGCAAAGTTAGTGATGGTTCCATGCTGATTTATATCCATACGAATTTATTGGGGGGGTAACTGATTACCATACTGCTTGCTTAATTTAGTTAACGTGAAGTTGGTTCCTAATCCAATTCATTTTTAAGACCTAGCTTAATCAAATTTAAGACTTTTTAAGACTTTATAAGGGCTAAAATTCAGATTATTAAATTTAAGACTTTTTAAGACCCCGCGGGAACCCTGTCCCTGACTTTGGTTGCCAGCCGCCAATAAACGGAAACTAAGAAGAAGAAGAATGGCAGCAGAATTGGGTAATGGACCGAGTTAGGGAAGAAGCAGAAGAAGCAGCTCCAGTATGGTAATGCACCTCGACGTCGGTTGCCCCCCGCCAATAGACCAAACATAAAAAGAAGAAGACAGTAGATGGCTGTAATGCAAATTTATGATTAATAATATATGACCGGTAACAGACTAAGACCAATACCAACAGGAACCGCAACATACGAGCTAGACCAACAATTACTTTTACAAGTTACGGATTTTTCCTGCATCTCCATCTAAACCTCCACCTCAGTGTTTTAATAACACAGTCACATGAAACAGACATTTTTGTTCATCAACATTATTCTGTCCGACTTATCACCTAATTTTCTCTGTACAGTGCAAAGATCAGTATCTTTGAGTGAAAAATTGTAAAAGTATCTCTGCTCCGCTTGCACAACTGCAGTTCTTCGAGCTCTGGGCTAAGAGAAGCGATACCTCTACCTACGCGCCTGCAGCTGTTCAACACCACCCTAGTGTCTCATCAAACAGAATTTTGAGACTTTGATGGAAGGGACATTGGCTGATGCTACTCTCTTTCGATTGTTCTCTTTGAAAACTCCAGGAACATCACACTTGAACTCCACAAGACTGATTGTTGTAATGAAAATAATTACAAGTCGCATATTAGAAATGCTTTCCGGTAATAATACGTTTTGAGCAGTGATTTAAATATCGTAAGCATGTTGGCCAGCTCTTAAGGGAGGGGAAGGAGAGGCTTTCTGTAAGAAAGGTCCCTTGTTTCATTTATTAGTTGTGTTTGTGCTGTGAAGACAGTAATAAGAAGCCCACATACCTTGTTTACTTTTATACTTTTTTAATCTGGTGTCAATGTTTTAAAAAGCACCATTTAGTATGACTTTTTCTCAGCATTTAAAGCACCACTTCACTTTCACAGCACAGACTCATCACTGTGCCTCCACCAAGGGCCCTTGATGACAACAAGCAGCAGATTCGTGGATTTTAAAGCTGTCAATAACGCGACCCATTGCAGTATAATTTGTGTTAATTCATATTACTCACAATAATTGGGGGAGTGTCTACCCGGAAAAGAGGAAAGGAGGACGACTGGCAATCGTGATTAGAGTTGCTGCTGTGGACGTGTTGTGGGAATGGCCGAGAAGCCAGCAACGTTTTGTGTGTGTGTACACAAGACCATACAGAGAATCTTTAGACATAACTTATTTATTAAACTGCATAGGTCACTGAAACTGACCCTGAAAATATGTCTCCACAAAAAGTAAACATGGGCATTAAGTTTTTATAGCTCGCTTATCTAAGTATTTTTGTTGCTGTGGATAACTTTTATTCAAAGTTGAAATATATGAGTCACCCATAGCAGCCATCATAACATATGAGCTCTACAACACATGTCTCCCTCAGCAGCTCTGCTGCCTCTGGCTAAAACAGACACAATAACAAACATTACAATGTCTAAAGTCACACTGTTTCTATCTTTTAAAGTCAAGTGTTCACTGACTCTGAGGAAAAGAGAGCAGCTGGGGATTATGAGCTAAATTTAACATTAGAACCAAATTGACTGTGGTCGTTTGATAACTGGTTCGTTTATGTTCAATCTGTATAATCACATTAATCAAGCCGGGCTGAAACGCCACACAGATTTATAATCAGCGCCGTCACTACGTTCAACAGTGGAGTGGATGTGTGTTTGAAGTGGATCACTGCTTTACTCCTCCACAATCTTAGCCCATCCAAACAATTACCAGCGATTTGCTGATTATCAGCTATTCCCACATGTTCCCTCCGTGTTTGTTCCCAAAAAGAAATCCAGCACAAAATGAGTTGGAGCCACTGAATCACAATTAATCTCCTGAGAGGCTTGAAGAGGAAAAGCCATAATTTCAGAGGTCCTAGTTAAGGTTAGAGACTAAGGCTGTGTGTGTGTGTGTGTGTGTGTGCACTCGTATTTCTTACTTGGTGAGGTCCAGTGGCAAGGAGCACACCAACGGTATGGGGCCCTAAAGCGGTGTGGGGCCCACCATTTTGGGCCCCACACCGTTTACTGCTTTAAATGAGCTCAGGGACCTCCCCTCATGCCCCTATTGCTTCTTCTTCACTTGGCCCATAAGGTAACAAAAAGTGGAAATGTGTGTTTGAAATTATTTGCTCTCTACTGCCCCCTACTTCCGGTTTCGCCATTTTGGTCCGATACACACCAACTAGAAGTGTGTAACCTTTCAGCCAATGATACGGGACGTGGGCGGGGCTTAGCAAATCCCGCGTTTTGGACCGGACCTGCCACTTAATGGATGACAGGTAAGCTTATAGTTTTAGTGGAGTTTGACTTGATTCATATGACATTGTATTGTTCCTCACCACAGTTTCTTGCAACTGCAATGCAACAATTTCACCATTGAGGATTAATAAAATACAATTTTATCCAGATCTCTAGCTGCTAATGTTCGCATCGGATTGCTAGCTGCTATTATTAGCATCGGATCGCTAGCTGCTATTATTAGCATCGGATCGCTAGCTGCTAATGTTAGCATCGGATCGCTAGCTGCTAATATTAGCATCGGATCGCTAGCTGCTAATATTAGCATCGGATCGCTAGCTGCTAATATTAGCATCGGATTACTAGCTGCTAATATTAGTGTCATATCACTGGCTAATGGTGGCATCGAATTGCTAGCTGCTATTATTAACAGCAGATCACTAGCTTCTTATAGTAGCACCAGATAGCTTGCTGCTGATGGGCTGATAAATGTGAATTATTATTATGCAGTTTTTGTTTGCCTTTATGGTAATATAAGTATTTAAACCTCACTGCAGCATCAGTATTCCAGTTTGCCTTAAAAAAAAAGGGCATATATGTATTGTGCATTACAGGGTTGAGGCTATAGTGGTATTATTTTAATAAGAAGAATGGCTTTAAGGGTTGAATGCTGGGGTTCATGATTACTAGTGAATGCTATGATGCTATTGGCACAAACCTCTTGGGAACACCTGTAGTTCTGATGACTAATCCTAGATATCAAATCCTTGTTTGCTGTCTGATTTGAAAATGATTTTCACAGAGCCACAATGTTAAAGAGGAAGAGGATCCAGCCTGCAGAGGATGCGATATCGTGGGTTCTGTCTTCAAGGGACAAGCCATGTTTTATCGAAAAATATATTGATAGTAACAAAGGTAAGAAGCATGTCTGGTCCAATCGGTTTAGTATTTTGTGCATTTCTCATTACTATTCATTAACATTTACATGTGGTATAAATACATGTTTAAAATACATCTCAGAAGCGGATATCTTTAAAAAAAACTTGCTTATAGCTGCTGTTTTTGTAAAATGAATGCAGCCTGGTGTGGGCAAGTTTACATAAGCCAGGCTTCGATCATAAATATTTACATGAAATAAAGGTGAAATAGGGTTAGGGTTAGATTAAATTGCACCACATTGTTTTCAGTGATTTATTGCTTGTGTGCATGTGCATTATAAATAAATATCCTTGTTGTTTGAGAATGATGACATACTATCTCCAACTTATTTAAAAGTCATATCCTTATTTTATTTTTTGGTAACACCACATATAATTTGCAAATGGTGGAAGCTTAAGATCCCTAAATGTTACTTTTTGGTAAATGTTTATTAAATTGTGTGTCCTCGTAGGAAGAGGAGTGTTCGCTACCCAACCCATCGAACCAGGTGCTTTTGTCTTGGAGTACCGGGGTGAGCTCCTGTCAGTGGAAGACTGCCGGTCAAGGCACTACTCTGAGAAACAGAGTACATTTCTCTTCGAATTTCTGTGGCAGAACCGACTCTGGTGGTAAGCATGTAAAAATGTGTTTTGGAGAGATTAAGGAAAGTCAAATGAAGACCTGAAACAAAGGATTGAATATTTGATGAAAGAAGGAAAGCGAGAACATGTTTAATCACATGTTCTAGGTGGATCACAGTGGTAAATTCCATTCTATCTTTTTACTTAAGCTATCAGTGATTAGACTTGATATGTCTGGCTAATGACATTAAAAAGGCTTAACCTGGACCAGGCCTCTCTATCATATGATATACAGCTAGATTTGGTGTTTATTTTGAGTGGCTCTTACAATACAACTAAAATTGTGTAAATTTAATAATATTTTGTATTTAATTAGGACAAAGTTGGAGGAATCAAATATTAATTGCGATCATTATTTTAGTCTTCCACAATTGTATAAACATGATATTTATACTAGTCCCTTAAAACAAATCATCCCCCCGCTGCTCCAACATCAACTCAAAATTCCATAACCGCAACACTGTGAAGGCTGTCATCATTGTAAGGTAGCGAACTGATGCAAAACAAGAAAGTTAATTCAGTGCTCTGAGTATTTTGCATCAATTTCATTCATGTTTTTGCCTCTTGTAGATATCCTGTGAATGAGAAAGGAAATTATGCTTTGTTTATTTAAATGTTAAAGTGCGATCGAATTATTTTGACCCTAAATCCAGCTGATAATTGTCATAAACCCATTTTGATTATAATCATGTAGCCCTACAGAGTGTAATGGGTAGTTTTCTTACTTTTTAGTATTGATGCTTCCAAAGAAGACGGATCCCTTGGAAGATTGGTTAATGACAACCAAAAATCTCCAAACTGCACCATAAAAAAGGTTATTGTACATGACAAGCCACGTTTATGCCTATTTGCTGTTAAGCTTATTGAGGCAGGAACGGAAATAAACTACAACTATGGTAACTCAAAATGGCCATGGCGTGAAAAGGTCAGTAAATCATATTTTTAATTTCTAAATGTTTGTATTCCTCCATTTATAGAATTGATTATGATCAGTGTTTTCAAAGATAATTATGTGATCTCTCAGAAATAATGATGACTTCTTGTTTTTTATGTGAATTGCAGATGACCAACTGGCAGCCTCCTGCTGTGGCAGTAGAAGAGACCCAGATAATACAAGCTGATCCGAGCTCTCCTGGAGTGTCTTATACAGACAGTGCAAACTCACAGGTAAAAGAGCTATGATGACGCTGTCATCAAAAACTGTTTATGTTGACCTCTACACTGCCTTGTTCATCTATGAAGACATTATGGAGTTGATATAGCTTTTCTGATACAGCTTTTCATTCAGGGTTACATATTGGTTGATGTGGTAGACTTCTGATTGAAGGAACATAGTTTATGACCAGTGAACCTCACTAAAACGAACATATACACCTCTAGTCTTTTCCTTATGGGGCCCAATTCATCTCCCACAAACACATTCATTAATGTTTTTAGTGATGGTCTAATGGGGCCCTCAAGTTTGGATCCCACCTTTAGAGATTTCACTCATACACACACCCTCATAAATGTGTCCAGTGATGCTCTAATGAAGCCCTCCTGTTTGGATCTCACTTTAAGAGATTTTACATCAGTTAGGCAACACCTCTCATTATCTAAACCAAGTTATTACAGGCATAATATTACACCCTCTGAACTGTCATATGTTTAAAAAGGGTATTTTGAATGTGCTTCATTGCATTCTCTTATATGTTGTCAAGACAGTACTTCAGAAACGTCTGTGACACACACTTAGCTTTAGTTATATGCTGATTTAGAAACGTTTATGACAGAGCTGACTTTTGTAACTTGTCAATGCCTTCGGAAACCTCAACCGCATCCATTCATTATGTGCTTTTTTTAATGTGAATTGCAGGTGACCAACTGGCAGCCTCCTGCTGTGGCAGTAGAAGAGACCCAGATAATACAAGCTGATCCGAGCTCTCATGGAGTGTCTTATACAGACAATGCAAACTCACAGGTAAAAGAGCTATGACGACGCTGTCATCAAAAACTGTTTATGTTGACCTCTACACTGCCTAGTTCATCTATGAAGACATTATGGAGTTGATATAGCTTTTCTGATACAGCTTTTCATTCAGGGTTACATATTGGTTGATGTGGTAGACTTCTGTTTGAAGGAACATAGTTTACTGTACTATCACTTTAATTAACATACTGGTGAAGGGCAATTGTGTTGTGGTTATAGTTATTCAACTGCAAATTTAGTGAAGCTCAGTTCAACTGTTTATGTAGTACACTATTCCACTATTCCGCTACTCCGCTCCCGTCATGGTTACCGGTGGCTGCCTGCATCAGTTTCAAAACATTAGTACTTAAGTACCGTGCTTCGAACGGATCGGGTCCAGTCTACATCCAGGTCAAACGTTACACCCCAGCCCGTTCACTCCGCTCTGAATCTGCCAATTGGCTTGTTGCTCCCTCACTGCAAGTAGCACTAGTAGCACTTAAATGTCACTTACTTATCGCAGTTTGTAGTTTGGCTTTTTTTGAAGAAATTGTACTTTCTTGATTCTTGTCGTTCTGGGTTTATACCCTCACTTATTGTAAGTCACTTTGGATAAAATCGTCAGCTATATGACATGTAATGTAATGTACTAAAGTATACTTTTGACTTCCACGTAATTCCTTTTCTTTCACTTAACATTCTAGAGGCTGTTGACATGGATGGCGACTTACAGGAGGACATGGAGGGTATGTTCTTATGACTGATATTTCATTTATTATGAATGATCTGTCATTGGATATGTTTATGAATGACCATTGCATGTGCATTTTTCAAGCCAGTCTCTATTTTGTATGCTCTTCAATGCCGGTCAGTGCTGACTAGAATGTGTCAATGGAACGCTTAATAGGTTTGTCCTTATCAAGTTTCAACCGTACAAATATGTCAGGTACTCCCTGTCAATCGGGATTAATGACAATCCACAGATGACAAAACAGTTAACTGCCCTCTAACCTCCATGGCAATGCTAATATAATTGTTATGCCCTGACTGTAATCTGAGCTTTGAACTGTCTCAGCAAAGATTCAAAGGTGTATTTGGACCACATTACATTTAGCAGATGGCTTGACTCACAGAGTAACGGCTAAGTATATTACTTAAGGATACTTAGGTTTTCTAAATAGGGGAGCCTTGGTTAAGGATGGAACTTACAAATGGAATCAAGAATTGAGATTAGATAACAGGGAGCGCGTTGTTGTGGCTCAAGCATATGCAATCAGCACTGTATTGTTGAAAAGTTTAAGAAATAACAAAACGATCCTAAAATGTTTCATTAATAAAATCTTATAGTTTTAAATGAAAGTTGTGTAATTTTGGACTCAGTGTCTATTGCAATCAAGAAGTGTGCAACATCTTCTCCAGGTGTAAGTGACAATCTGGCTCTGACTGGAGAGGAGGTGTTTGATATTTTAGAACTATGGAAAGCGTATGAAATTTCTCTTAAATGCTATTGTTCTTTAAAATCTTAAAATCTTTACAAAGATGCCAGTCTGCCAGAAGAGGGGTATGAGGAGGAGGTCGATGACCCTCAGGAATGTACCTCCACCATGTCTGCCCCAAAAAGGAGGAAGTCAGCAGACAAGAGAGGTGAGCTTAGCAGTGTAACACAGATATGCGTGTTTAGATCTGCAAGAAGAGCACCACTAAACAGCGACAGTGTTTAAACATTTCCTGTGTGCAATGCTTTGCTTTAATTGAATGCAGGCAAACCTACAGTACCTCCCTTGTGACATGCATTTTTGTTCTCTCACTGTATCAGCTGTCACATGTTTATCTATAATAACACGCTATGTTAATAAAGTTACCAAGTTATGATCTTGATCTTAACAATAATCTAAATAAAATATAGCCTCATGCTATAAAGGGAAGGTTACTTATCCATTGTCAAAAACCCACCTACATGCATGAATACAAACAACAAGTAAACATTTTATAGATAAACTACAATTTCTACAATTAAGCATGGAAATAATGAAAATAAATTACATTGTAAGTCTGACATTTCATGGTGATGATGAGAGCCAGGATTAGACTGTACACTACTGGTATACTCACAAACTAATTAAATCCTCTGCTATGTCAAATTTATCACCATCATTTTTCTAACCCATTTTTTTAACTACCTAAGTTTGGTGCCACTGGCTCAGACAGATTGGCTCTCTATTTTAATGAAAAGGATCAAAAAGTATCCTATAGAAATTCATGACCCAAATTTTGGGTATTGTGACTATTTTCTGTTCATAGATGCGAGTGTGTCAGAAGAGGGGGATGAGGATGAGGTTTATGACCCTCAGAAATGTCAATCCACTATGTCTGCCCCAAAAAGGAGGAAGTCAGCAGACACGAGAGGTGGGCTTAGCAATATAAAAAGTAAAAGAGAAAGTATCAGGTTTCATTTACAACATATTAACACTGATGGTCTACAGGTAGTGTTCCTATACTCCAAAGCAGCCAGAATGTCAAGCCATTGTTCTATTGTAAATTAACTATCTTTTACAAAAGGTCTTTATGGCAGGAATATCAAGGTCTTTTTACTGAGAAATGCTCAATTCTAATTCTAATTTAATATTGTAATACATACCCAGTTATGCTTATATATAATTAGACTATTCAGTTAAGTTTTGAGAACCAGCACAGGAATGATAGTTTTGTTAGTGAACAATATATTCAATTTATTTGGGACTGATGACCTTTGTGATCAATCAATGTGTTTTTGTTCCTAAGATTTAAAGTTCTTAAACCTTAAATGTTTTGTTTTCATGCTTACTTGGGTAAACAGATGGCCAAAAGGAGCTGGACAGCAGATGAGTGCTCTGCTGTTCAAAGGCATTTGAGAAGACACATTGTCCTCAACCAGGTTCCTGGGAAGAGTGAATGCCAGCGCTGCATTAACGCAGAACCTATTTCGCTTTCAAATCGGGACTGGAAATCAGTCGAGTATTTCATTAAAAATAGGATCACTGCGATGAAAAGAAAAATGTAATGAAATTCAATGTTGTTTGAGGCAATTTGCAAACTCACTCCTCGGGTTCCTACACACTGGTTATTTTTTGTTGTTGAGTGTATATTTAATATTTTAGTGTGGGTTATGTTGAATGTACTTGCCTTTATGGGTTGGTCTGTGTTTATACCCTAAGTTAAAAAAAAAATGAGTGCAGCTTGTTTTTCTACACAAAACTTTGTTTTGTATAATGTTTGTATTTAATATTTTCTTATGTTAACTTTACCTGCCATAATGGGTTGGTCTGGGTTTATACTCTTAAGTGTAAAAAAAGAAAAGCTGTTTCTGATGGCATTTTTCTCACCAAAAGACGTTTTTTACAAAGCATGTATTTGATATTTTCTTATGATAAATGTACCTGCCATAATGGGTTGGTCTAGGTCTATATCCTAAGTTTAAAAAGAATGCTGTTTGTGAGAGCAGCTTTTTTCCCACAAGACATGGTTTTGTACAGTGTTTCTTGAATAAAAGTCTCCATCGTTACAGATATGTTGAGGAAGAGGTCATTATTTGACTACCACGCCACTGAGCTAACCAGGGATGTGAATTGGTTGATATCGAAGGAAAAGAGACAAGATGCAGAATGTATGAATTGTACACAGGAAGGTAAAAAGCTGATGCAGTTGATTGTACCTGCTGTTGTGATTTTATCCTTAAATGGTTTGCATCAGTTAAATCATAGGAATATTATCTTCCAAAAATAGTATTAGTGTACTTAAACTGAGTTTATCCTCCACTAACGCTGAGAACCCCGCTAAGATAGAAAAACTAGAGATATGTATGTGTGTGTGAAACTGGACCTCACAAGAGTGGAACGCTAGAAACTGGGCCCCACAATTGACCAAAAACCTAGCGTGGAGACAAAAGTTTAGAATTTTGTAAATTCAACGTGATAACTCTGTTTGGGATTTTTTTATTATTTTCCATGATTTTTTACAATGCTGTAGAACCATTGGAAATGGTGGACCGCACAATGTTACAAAGACAGAACGGACCTCCTGACGTGACAAAAACGAGTATGTGTGTGTGTGTTTGTGTGTGTGTGTGTGTGTGTGTGTGTGTGTGTGTGTGTGTGTGTGTGTGTGTCAAGGGGCAACATCCTGGGCTGAGCAATGAGGCCAATACGGAAGTGTAAAAAGCTGCAGTTCACTGGGTGGCCACTTGAGGCTGGCTCCAAGAAACAGAAAGTCTCATTGACTCCAATGTAAAAATGCCCAACTTTAGAGCAGAATTAAACCTGTTTACAGCATAGTTCAACCTCTGGTTTTAGTCTCAATCGCGAGGTCCTTCATTCATGACAACTCTGAGGGGGGTGAATTTTTTTCTAACTCCCCCGTTTAAGCGATATTGAGGTTTAAAATTACGCATAATTGGGGTGTGGTCTATTGATTGACACCTGGGCACAGGCTACGATGCGGGCACAGCTTGTCACTAGCCGCTCGTTAGCTCCCCTCAAGCCACCTGCAAGCTGCTCGGTCCACTCATCGATTCATGTCGGCGGACAAACCATGGCTTGCTGTGCAGTTCATTGTACTAACAGACCGTCTCACAGCTCTGTTGTCAAGTTCTTCCGGTGAGTGAAAATCGATTTTTATTTAATTCATATATTAGAACCGTAGCAATAATTAGCAGGTAGCATTGCTCACGATGCATGGCTTGTTAGCTTATGTCGAGATTAAGCTAATGTTGTTTAAGCTTGTGTTCGCCGCATAGACTGTAGGTTCCTCTCTGAGCAGCACAGCCCGAGCGTGAATGCTTGACACAGTAAACCGGTGCACATTCTAGACATAGTGGAGAAGTGTTTCAATGAAGACATGGGGAGTTGTTACAGCGATCAATGTTGGTACGTCACTTAAAACTACTGCGCACATATGTAAGCCTGGTCACAGGAATGAAAGCTTAAATGATGCTATATTATTTCTTTAGCATGAGTTTTTTATCGAGACTAACCCTATTTGTTAATGTTAAAGCTGTATACATCTGGCAAGGGTAGATGATAATAATAATAGTTATTATATTTATAAATATTTGTTTCACTAGATGATGTGTCATCAGTGGTTTCAGTGAAATACTTCGTTTGTGTTCCATAATTTTCTGCTTTCAAACTATTAAACTTATCTCACTTGTGTGTTAGAAACGTGAATATGGCATGAAATGGTAACTATGAATATGAAATAACTTCAAATATAAGTGTAACAAATAGGCCCATAACACAAAGAGAGGCAATGCAATAGATGGATTATGAAGTATGAAGATGGTAACCTGACAAATATTGTTTTTTACATATTTTTTGTTCGTGTAGTTTTCATCTAGGTGATCCTGAGAGGCTAGACCTGTGGGTGATCAACATGAAGAGACAGAACTGGATTCTGAGTCTCTGCAGTCAACACTTGAGAGACATCACTTGAGCATTGACAAAAGGGTACACAGAAATGTTTTAATAACTTCTGAGAAATCAAGCAACTTGATTGTTACATGGCAATTACAATTTTAGCATGAACTGTGTACTGTACATTTCTACTCTATTTACAATGAATTTTGTAAAATCAGTGTATCACATATCGGTGTGTTTTCGAGTTTTCCCTCCAGGTGACTCAGACAGCCTGCACCAGTGGATGTCCAACATGAGGAGACAGAACAGGACTCCAACAAGACTGAACATTAAGTGTCATCACCTATGCACTGACTCCAGGTACAGACCTGTTTTCTAGTGATGGGAAGTTCGGATCTTTTTACCGTGTCGGTTCTTTGAATCTCGTTCAGTAAAATGAACGAATCTCTTTTTGAGTCATTCGTTCGTTTCAAGGGGGGGGGGTTGCAAACGATCCAAAGACTCGTACCCGGCAGATGAACGAATCGTTCAACTCCCGACCGTGTTTTTGGCCGACGCGTCGGCCACACAGAGCGAGCTCATCTCGCCGGTGACGGGAAAATCGCTCCTCGGAAATGCAAGCCGAGCTCCGGGGCGGCGGGGCTCCAGAGCCCCCCGGTCACCTACATGCACATCTGCGGGACGGAGGTGTTCAGCATGGGGGTGTTCCTGTTGAGGCCCGACATGAACGGGAATCTACGGAGCTTCTGATCCGCACGCTGCCCTTCCAGCACATCCAGCTGGCCCGCCGCATCCGCGGACACAGAGCTTAAACTGCTGCTGCTCCACTGACTATAACAACGCCGCATTCAAATAAAAATGTGGGAAAGAATATTGTACAGTATCTAATATTGTGTTGGTCATATTTAAATCATTCATTACGTTTTTTGGGGGGGGGGGGAAGAGAGGATAAAATAAAAGAATCGCATATTAAATCTTAATCGTTCAGCCCTATTCACAAGTCATAATGACTGGTTTTGTTATTTTCACTTTACATTTACACTTACAGTTTAGTGCAGTGTAATTATTTCCCGTGATAATTAAATGCCAGTGTGACAATAAATGACAATTTAAAACCATACAAACAGTCATGTTTTACTGTATTTAATAGAGGAGGTTTTCTTAAAAAATATATGATCTGCCACACAAAGTCATGGCTACTTTTTAACAGCGGTCACGTGAAAGGGAATGAGGTAACTGTTTCCTCTTCTGAGCCTATGGAGGTCACGTAGAAAATGATCCAAAGACTCGTACCTGGCAGATGAACGAATCGTTCACCTCCCGACCGTGTCTTCAGATCAGTGATTCATTCTTCTGCCAACAGAGTCTTCGGATCAATGATTCGTTCATCTGCCGGATACGAGTCTTTGGATCCTTTTTCACGTGACCTGCATC
Source organism: Pleuronectes platessa (assembly GCF_947347685.1). NCBI lineage: Eukaryota > Metazoa > Chordata > Actinopteri > Pleuronectiformes > Pleuronectidae > Pleuronectes > Pleuronectes platessa. Next base: position 26,090,058 of record NC_070630.1, read on the forward strand.
AGCCTATGCAACAGTCCCGATGCGCGGCCACGAGAAAATGAACGAATCTCTCTTTGAGAGGACTCGTTACTCCCGAGTCCTTGTAAGGATTCGTTCAAAACGAACGAATCGTTCACGACCGACACATCACTACTGTTTTCATACCTTACAAACAATCAAAGCAAAGATAATGTGGAAGAACTCCATACTGCATTGTCTTGGTAGTGCACTGTTTAATTCAAATACAGAGTTAAATATCCACAGAATTTTTAGGACAGAAACTTTGTTCATAAGTAACACTTCCTATACAATAATGCCATACTTTTATGTTTCCTGTCATTTTGTTAGGGACGGACAAGCCTGAAGGACTCAGCTGTGCTGACGGTGTTCTGTCTCTTATGGGGAATTAGACAAATAAAGCACTGGGTTTTTATCTAAAGTGTATCAAATCAGATTGTAAAAGATAATAATTTTTTTAACCAACCATAATGAATATAGAAATTAAATCTATTATTCATGACATATAGCAATGATTGCCAACTCTAAACATTTGCAGGCCATCTTTAGTTGAGGGAGAAAACGTGAAGTGTTGGGCCGATGAACTTGTGCAGGTCGTCCTCGTGTTGACCAGCCTGAAGCTGCCGATCTCCACCATGTTGCTGCTGAGGACAGATCAGGTGCTGCAGTGCTTCATCTAATGAAAAGAAGAAACTCACTATAGGTTCTTACAGTTTATTCTGTGTTCAGCACCACAGATTTCAGACAGAACCAATGTACTGGGCTCTGGGTTTGTACCCTCATAGTTGAATGCACATATTGTAAGTAAGTTTGGATCAAAGTGTCAGCCAAATGAAATGTAATGTACTGAAAGAAATAAAAACTTAGTACAAATAGATAAAATGTCTTTCTACCTCATCTGTAATATTCAAGGTGATAATCTCCGACAGAGCTGTTGATAACAGTCCACGTCAAGTCTCTCCACTTCCCTCTGTGGAAAAATAATTAATGAGAACTGTTTACAACACTGGTGTGTGGAGATTATAATCATATCTAATCTGTCCAATTCAGTCTAAATAAACGAGGTGGGAATGGAGGATATACCAGCCTGTATCAGCACATTTGTGAAACAGTTACTATCACATGCAGCTTACACATGTATTGATATTAACTTATTAAAATCAAGTCACAACCAAACACAACTCTGTAGTTAACTTGCTTCAATCTTTTCATTAGATGTGTTAAATAAACGGTAATTTTTATAACAATTACATATTAAAAACCACTTGAGGCATGTAAGCATATGATTATGATAGATAAAGCAATAGGTTTTGTTGTTGTAGTTTCAAGGTTACTTACCTCTAGTGAGTTCGTAAAGATCGCTACCAGCCGGACCAGGTACAGCACAGCGCTAACCGGTTAGCAGCGTCGGGTAGCATGTAGCCTAGCTCCTTAGCCCTGAGCTAACCTGGAAACGCTGAGCTCCGCGGGCATCGCTCGGCTGTCAGTCTTCACTCGCGCTCCTCCTCTTGCCCATTGATTCGTTAGCCAGGAACGAGGAGGAGTAAGCACTGGCAAGATGGCGCCGGTGGAACGCCTCCTACTAGCCTCATTCACACTCTGCAGAAACCAATGGGTGACGTCACGGACCCTCCGTCCATCTATATATACAGTCTATGGTGTGTGTGTGTGTGTGTGTGTGTGTGTGTGTGTGTGTGTGTGTGTGTGTGTGTGTGTGTGTCCTGTGCATATGAGTGTCCTTGGCTGTGGTCTTGTGTTGCTTTCTCTTGGCCTCCTGCCTGCTGTGTCTCTCTTAACCTGTTTGTGGGTCACAATCACCCCTGGAGCGTCTCTTGTCTCTGCTTGCATGACGTCTGACGATGAAACAACCGACCCAGACCCCAAACTACCTGTGGAGAGTGAACCTTGGGTGGTGCACACAGTGCAACTCACCATGATGTAGAACAGAGAAAAGACAACTAGGGATAGAGGACACATGACTTTCTTAGGTCGTTCTTACATGATTATATTAGATAGTATTATCAATAGACTAAATATGCCTAAGATATCTGACAAATGTAGTAGCATGGTCTCCTGATGAAAAAGGAAACGAAAAGCAATCAAGTGGTGTTCCACAGCCTGCAGACACATTCTTACGTTTTAACACAACATAAAATAGCTCTAACGTAATGTTGTGTGCAAGCGCTGACCAATTGTCTCCTACTCTCTCACACAAACTCATTCACTCATTAATCCAGTGGTTCTCAAACTTTTTCTGTCATGCCCCACATATGAGCGAGAATATTTCTCATGCCCCACCCGCTCCCCTGCCCCAACAAAATTATGACAAAATAGGCCAAGTTTAACTTGCGTATTTTAAATAACATACACATTAACACATCACTTTCAGGAATTTTTCTGATAACCAATTAAAACTTTTTTTTGTGACATTTGTCACTACTTTGCCACATCAATCTGTGTGCTTCTTAAAAAAAATACTGCAATACCTTTGTCACGTTTAACTTGTGTACTTAAATAACATGTACATGAACAATAACTTCACATCACTTTCAAGAATTTCTGATAAGCAATTAAAACTTTTTGTGACATTCTTCACTACATTCCTCCATCAGTCCGTGCTATTTCTAAAATAGAGAAAAAATTAATTAAATTATAATCACTTTGTTTCCAAGATGATAAAGTTCAACCAAAAATAACACATGCAGAAACTTGGCAAGAAATATGGGCAAGTCACTATGTAAGAACTCAAGTCTTGTCAACTGTATCAGTGGCTGCAATGAGACGGTTTTACACTGCACAACTTGTCAAAACGGGGTTTTAAGCTTGATAATGCCACTCTTAAATAATTTTTCAATATTGAGCCTAGATCTGTAATTTGATTTAAGTGAGGACACAGAAGGACAGCCCATCTCACAGAGATAGGATGTGGCAAAGGGAGGCAGAATCCTCACAGCCCTCTGCCCTATGAGTGGATAATCCTTCTCCACGCCAATCCAGAATTCACTCAGTGTCTTTGCTGTAAACCTCAGCCTCAGGCTGGAGTCAGATGTCATCTCAATGAACTGGTCCTCTTCAGTAGAGCTGAAATCAGCAGGTGGTGATGCATTGAACGGATCTCTCACCCAGTCGTACTGAGCACTGTTGTCTGGGAAGTACTTTTGAAAGAATCCTCTCAGGGAAGAGATGTGCTCCTTAAGACATGGAATCACTGTGGTTGCTCCAGTACCACTGGTGTCAGCAAACTCACTCAGATTCTCAAAGGAATCAGTATTTCCCTGATCAAGTCGCCTGCCCCACACCTCAAGCTTTCGGGTAAATGCACTGATCTTGTCAGCCAGGTGTGGAAGGTGCTTGTCTCTGCCTTGAAGCTGAAGATTTAATTCATTCAGCTTTCCAATTACATCGCTGAGGTAGGCCAGTTTCATCAGAAATAGTCCATCGCTGAACTTGCTTGCAAGTTCATGCATCCTCTCCTCCATCAAAAACACATGAATTTCCTCTCTGAGCTCAAAGAGTCGCGACAACACTTTACCTCTCGAGAGCCACCGCGCTTCGCTGTGAAACAGCACTGCTGAATGTTGAGCACCCATCTCCTCACAAAGTGCAGAGAACAGCCGAGCTTTCAGTGGTCTTGTTTTTATGAAATTGACCACGTTAACAACATCGGCCAAAACATTGTTTAGTTCAGGACTAAGCTGCTTTGACGCAAGAGCTTCTCTGTGTATAACACAGTGAGTCCATTGCACATTTGGCGAGACCTGCTTGATCAGTGCCTGCAATCCCCTCCTTTTCCCTGCCATGGTCTGTGCTCCATCCGTGCAAACACCTTCACAGTTTCCCCACTTCAGTCCATGTTCTGTCATGTAACAGTCAAGAAGCTTAAAGAGCTCTTCAGCTGTGGCCCTACTTTGAATGTACTTGCAAAACAGCAAATCTTCACAGAGTGATTCTGATGTGACAAAGCGAACATAAGCAATTAATAAGCAGTCTTTATTACTATCAGTAGCCTCGTCCACTTGTAGGGCGAAACGTTTGTCTTTCATTTTTTTCGGTGAGTTGTTCTTCGAGGTCATTTGAAATGTCGCATATACGTCTTGCAACTGTGTCATTGGACAGGGGAATAACCTTCAGTTTTGAGGCGCTGGTCTCATCAAGCATCGTTGACACCATATCTAAAGCTGCAGGGAGTATGAGATCCTCTGCTATCGTGTGTGGCTTTTTGCACTGGGCAATTCTATATGCGACTTTGAATGATGTCATGGTTGCTTTGCGGTTCACCGATGTAGCTTTGACAAAGCTTTGTTCCTGCTGACGATATTCCTCGTTTTCTCTGAAAAAACTCGAGGGGCTTATCGATGTGATTTGGGTGTAACGTTTCTAAGTGTCTTCTTAATTTGTTTGGTCTCATACTGTCCGCCGCCAGAGTTTTCAGACACAAAATACATACGGGTCTCTCCTCATCTCCTACCGCATTCACTGTGAACCCCAGAGCAAGATAGGCTTCATCATACTTTCGTCTCAACTTGGATTTTGAAACCTGTGTCTTGTTTGTCTCAGAATCATCGCTGGTTTTCCTTTTCGTCACTGTCAAATACTTATCCATTTCATCCACGTTGTTGAAAGAACACTATAGCTACGGTGAAAGAATGATTTGTTAACTGTTCCGCTGTTAAAGAGATTCCGACGTAAAAACATTAGTTCTGCTACATTAGTTCCGCATCACGGCAGGTTCACACCGGACGCGGAAGCGCCTCGCCGTGCGAGCGCCAAAAACAGCCGGGCGCCTCCTTTCTGTTACTCAATTGTGCCGTTCACATCGGCTGCGCCTCGCGCCCTGCACCGATGGTTTCGGTGTCAAGTCTACCGGCGTGAAGTAATGCTTGTCCGGTGTGAACAGCCAAGCGGCTGTGCGCTATAGAACTGCGCTGAGCGCCTCGCTGAGTGCCGCGCAGAGCGGGGTGGGGCGCGGGACCGGGAGGGGGAAATGTGATGCCGGTTCCAACCATACACGGAAGCGCGGTGCTCCGCGCTGAGGGCCGCGCTGAGCGCCGCGCTCTTCCGTGTATGGTTGGAACCCGGCATCACATTTCCCCCTCCCAGTCCCCCGCCCCACCTGATATGCCTCCACGCCCCACCGGTGGGGCGGGCCCCACAGTTTGAGAATCACTGCATTAATCGTTGATGATAAGACTGACCATCATCACCACTGAGGAACCCCCCCATGTACGTGGCCCGTTTAAAACCTCCAGAAAGCAGCCACCCTTTGGACATCATCATCATCACTACCATCTGACATCAGACACTATTGAAAGAAAAGCAGTTCCAGTCATCACATTAAATGGGTTAGAAGGTAAGTATGATCCTCGAAGGATGTTTTAAGAATTGAAATTGCTCTTGATTTTAAAAAGGTTCCCCTGTAATGATGAGTACGTACGTAGGTAACAACTTAATTGTGTGTTTTCTGTAGGAGCAGAGTCCAAAGGCTGAGGTCAGAGTCACAGTTAAAAAATGAATAAGCATAGGCGTCCATCTTTAAGTTAAAGGGCATCCTCTAACCCCGACAATATCCAAGTCTCTGATTACATGGAAACTGGCAGAATGATGAATGTAAATGGCCCTGTCTGTGTGTGTTGGACTGACTACTACAATGATTTCACCCAATGTACTGTATTATCTTTCGATGCTGCCTACATTGTATTACTCACTGGTTATTTTTAGAAAAGAAGTTGGAGGAGGACATGTGCTGGTTATTGTAAAGTTCAGGTTACTCTTTACCAAACAAAAGACTGTCAGCACAGTTCCCATTATGTCTGTTCTTCTTAATCAGAAAACAGAGAATTGGAGAAACCTCAAGCATTAAAAGCTGAAATACATGACACTACTTTATACAGTAAATGTAAATTATGTGAGACATAAACCTGCACATTCAGGAGGCTGCAGGGATTCAGTCAACTGGAGGGGAGCTTTTCATATCCTATATGAAGTAGTTCTAGATATAAAGAATCGCTCATTAATCTCACTGCCCTTCCTGTTATTATACCCATTATTCCAATGAGCGCATGGTGGAGAGCAGCAGGGCCCTGCTCTAACAGACGAGACACTTTATCAGCAAGCAGGAGAATCTGTAATATCTGTAATATAAATGTGTGGGTTGGGAAACTCGACCACATTAGTAGAAAAGTATAAATTTACTCAAACTATATCTCAACCCAATACTATAGTCCAGCAGATTTAACTGCTTAGATGTAATGATATTAAATAGCAGTGCCAGAATTTTACATCCATTATAAATGTCAACACTCATTAGTACAGGCATAGAAAAGATTCTGACAGAGCCTTTTGGACTAAATGTACAATTCACTGTTGAGGTGCAAAAGAGCATCTACATAACCATTAGATTAATCCTTTAATACCCTTGGTATATCATCCCTCATAGCATATTTCCACTTTATCACAGAATTAATGTATGTTTTAATGAATTAAAAAGTATAATTTCTACTAATAATGCATTCAATTTACATTTCCCTTAGAATGCTGCTGAAACATTGGTAATTATAGAGAACAGATGATCTGACTGAGCAATCCAGCAATGTGAAAAAATATTTTTTGGCCATGTAATATTTACGAGAATTGTTGGTTTAAATTCTTCAATAAAATATCATTTGAGTGCATTGAGTTAAAAACTCTGTGTGTTATTAAATCACAATGGAGTAAAGTTTACCTGGGTAAAGGGAGTGCTCTCCTTTCACCCAATAGGTCACTGACCAGAGCAGCAGCACCTGACCCAGGAGGACAGACAGCTCCTGACCCAGGAAGACAGACAGCTCCTGACCCAGGAGGACCTGACCCAGGAGGACAGATGTATCCTGGTAGATTTTATACCTCATTTGATGAGACTGAGTTTGTGGATGTGAAGCCACTGGGATAGGTTTTATGCTTAATTTACTTTGTACATTCATGTTAGCTCATCTGCTAAAGTCCCTTTGTGAGTAGGCCACAGACTACTTTGCTAGCATTAGCATGGCTTGCTAGCTAGCTATTATAATGCTGGCAAACGTAGGCTACTGCTTTTCTAGACACACAACAGCTTACTTGTGTGGAAATGTTTTCAGTTGCTTAAGAAGGGGTCCCAACGGTGTAAGCTATATATCTTCTGTTTGTCAAAATGTATTGTGTTGTGTTTCATCACATTGCATTACATTTGTCTTGATAAGTTTGAACATATTGTATCTTTCAGTGAGTAAACCTTTTTTCTCTCTTTGGATCAGACACTGCTTATACACTCTAAAAAGTGGATTTGAGTAATAGTTGAAGTAAAGTAACATTTTGAGTGAATCTCACTTAGTTTTGGGTTTTAGTGGGTGCAAACCACATTTGTGTACTTTATCAACTTAATAAAACAGCTTGTTCCTATAATCCACATTTCTTATTGGAGTCAAAGCGCCTAATTTAAGTTAACCATTTTTGCGTCTGACGTCATGACGTCAACTTCTGTTTTCTCCGGCGGGATTTCTTCACCCGATCTCCGCCATCTTTCTTTTCCATCAAGCAGGTAAGTCAAGTGCACGATTTTTTTCTTATCAAATGATATATCATGTTAGGTATTAAATTGTCCCCTGAATATGTTATGTTTTTATAAGAGCCAAGCTATTAAGTCATGTTTTTTAAAGGCCCTCGTATTTACGTCGGGAAGTAAGGAGTCGATTCTCGCTGTGTGAAAGCACCACAGGTAACTCGTTATGCTAAAAGTTAATATGCGGTCACTTCGGGTTTGTGTGCGTAGTTTTACAGTTCTGGTAAAATGCTCCGTACTTTCACCGGAGACGAGTCCTGGCCGCTGCCCAGTCACGCTCAGCTCATGCGGTGTAATAACACCGGTACACACCCACTCAGGCCGGGGCAGGAGACAGAGAGGACGGCGTATATTCACATCAAGCTAACTCTATGAATCAAAGATTTATTTCACCCAGACTAGAGTCGGTGAGTTTGGAAGACGTGTGTTTTATCGTGGGCAGTGTTGTGCATGAACGAACGCAAAAGAACGCGTTCATTGAACACGTTCACTTTTGTGAGAACGGTGAACTGAACGCAACTCAATGACAAATAATGAATTTGAACGGTAAACACGTTCATATTTCAGCGTCCTCGCTTATAGACGACAGGAAACTTCGCTCTTTAAGTGTAACTTTATTAAAGTCCAGCGAACACGACACACTTCTAACTCCGACACGCCTATCATCCACTACTGTGTTCTTCACTCCCCTTCCTCATTCACCCTTGACATGCCAACTCATCAGCCAATGAGAGCCTGTCATGCCAGATAACTCCCCAGCCATTGGTCTAGAACTGTCACTTGCCCCACCCCGACTGGTTCACTGAACCTATGGAAATCCCAATACTTATTGACATGGTGTAGTTACCTGAACATAAGTCATAACAAACACATAGCAGTCAAACAGAACATAAACCTAACTACCAGTCCGTTACAATATTATCTGAGGTCTAGCTAAAACGTTAATGTCTTCCTTCTCCTGAGGAGAGACGCTGTATAAAATCGAATGCTTGCACCATGTCGTTGCTCAGTGCCCGTGAAATGTCCGCGATGTAGCCTAACCTGAACCAAGTAACTCGACTTCGCACTACCCATGATTCATCGCACACACACATGCACACCAAACAAGCAACATATTCCAAGTGTTTTCTTCTTTGGCCAGTGTCTCGGCTCCGAGCCGTAGTCTGGAGCTCGGCTCACGGGTTATCTTGGCTCGCTGTCTGGCCGCTCCCTGAAGAAGGAGGAGGAGATGTTTCTTTACTTGGAATGCGGCCACTTTATTTCTCGGATATACAGCTGGAGCAACACTCGCATCACCCGTCACTTCTCCTTATAAACACACTTGTAGGGTCTCTTCCCACAATACCCAGGTGCACTACATCACACACTAAAAACTTTCCTTAAAGGGGCAGGCCATACCTGCAACACAACAACTCTGGTCTCTTACAAAAATTGCTCACTTTCCACCTTAAACTATGAAATGAATTGAACTATGAACTAGTTCAGAATTTAAATGGTGAACTATGAACGTGAACTATTCATATTTACTTGTGTGAACTGAACTTTGAACTAGTTCATGAGAGGTGTGAACTTGCACAACACTGATCGTGGGTTAACATCACGGAGCTAACCGGGCTAGATGCTAGCGTTAAACCTTACGCCGGGTTCACACCGGTCGCGGAAGCGCTGCCGAAGCGTGGCGTAAGCGCAGCGCCAAGCCTCTGGCTCCCATCCACTCCCATGTTAAACCTTTGTGCCGGTCAAACCGGACGCTGAAGCGCTGCGACACGCCGCGGCTGCCTAGCGCCGTGAAGCGATCGTTTCGGCGTCGAGTCTATTTTTTCCGCTTGACACGAGCGTATCGCGACAGGAAACACACTGAAAAATGATTTTAAATGATATAGATGACATATTTTATATGATATAAATGATCAAATATGCATCCCATACTTTGTATTCACGTTCTGTTGTCTTGGAGTTTTAATTTTACCACTTTTACCAACTACATTATTTAATGTCCCCCTCTGCCCATCCACTACAGCCACACAAGCAGTCCGAAGATAAAAAAGAGAGGGGGGGGGGGGGGGGCTACGTATTCTCCACATAGGCTTGAGTGGAGAATACGTAATTTACCCTCGACACCCGAAATTTAACGGAGCAAACAGCGGAGAAGTTCTTCAGCATGGATGACATTAAATGAATCATTGAAGTGGAGAAGTAACTTGAGTTGTATGATTCTCAGCATATGTTGTATAAAGACAACACCAAAAAAGACACATGTTGGGACGCTGTTGCAGTAAATGTTGGAGCAACAAGTAAGTATATGCTTGAAAAAAATGATTAAATGCCGTTTTTACTGCAGGCTGACAGCAGAAGAAGTATGTGATATTATTAGTAATGCGCGGCGCTTCGGCGTCGCTACCGCGTCCGGTGTGAACCCGGCGTTAGCTAGCCGTTTGCCAAGTTCTCCGACGCCCGAGCGAAAATCTCCTGTTTAAAACCGTCCCCGGTGTCTTTCTTCATCGAGCCTGAGCCCCTCAGTTTGACATTAAAGTGTATCTGCATCTCTGAAAATGTCACCGGGCTCAGTGTGATGCTCGTGCACATCTGTTATGGCCCCCGGGTTTCGCGCACATCTCCCCGCTGTAACGGTCGGGCAGAGACGGGCTGCGGGGGAGAGGGGCTGCGGGGGAGGGCTGGGTGCTTCGGCTGGTCGCCGCTTCTTGCGGTTTGTCTAACCTGTTTATTTGATTTGATTCAACTTAATTGAATTGGGTGTTACCAATTGAAGTAATTTAATTAAGTTGGACCAACTGATTTCTTTTTACAGTGTATGTCTGCCCCAGGATCATAACACAGAGACCAGACTGATATAAACCAATTTCAAAGAGCATCAGGTACAATGTGAACACAGCAGGTGAGAGGTGGAATGAGAAAAACAAAGAGAAAAGAGAGAGAGCTGAGAGCTATAAGTGTAGCGGTTGTGTACTCTCTCGTTGCGTTGTGTGATTGAGACCACGATGGAACCATTGGCAGCCAGCCGTTTATTCTGGTGGAATATTTAACATGGGAAATGCTCTTTGAGAACCCTCACAATGGCAGCCTCTCCCAGCCGGGATATACACAGACTGAGCATTTACATGAAAATAAATATCACATTAAACAAATGACTCACAAAATATTTGAATGGGCGTTTGGTGACATACCTGGTGGAATATTTAACATGGGAAATGCTCTTTGAGAACCCTCACAATGGCAGCCTAACATGGGAGAAAGACAAGCTGAAGTACACTTTCATTGCGAAGTCGACGCTAGCTAAGTAGCTACGACCAAAGCTAATGGTAGCCAAGCTAGCGATCCTAAGACTAAAGTCCATTTAAAAGTAATTACAGATTCCAAGCAACACAATATATATGTACAAGCAACCAAGTATTAATACAGTATTATGTACATTTAGACTCCCGTAATACATCGCCAAAGTGTGGATTCATGTTTAACTGCTCTGACTACCTACCTCTCCCAGCCGGGATATACACAGACTGAGGAGAGGAGGCAGCAATGTAAAATACAACCCCCGCATTCCGCTAGAGGGAGCTCTAGCACTCCAACCAAGGCTCCCACTACCACAGCCAGCGCAAGGATCTCGCTGGCAATGGCAAGTGGGAAGCATTAACCCTGCTACATAAGCTCGCTCATGTACTTTGACTGTCTTTAACTGAGCAGAGGAAACTCATCTAGAGGTTTATCAGAGCTGCCTGATATTTAGTCCTCATGCTCATTTAGCTTCCAGCTGTGTTGTACACTTTTCATTGGTTCATGTTGAGATTTACTGAAAGTGATTCATTGCTGTAAGTCACAGACACACACCTGACATCCAGCAGCAGTGATGCTCCTCCATCCTGCTGATTAATAAAACACTTCACCAGGAAAACACTCGGACATATTTCACTTTCTCCCTACGCATCTTATCCAAATGATTTAAAACTGATGATTTGTCATGTGAGAGAAGTGGATCACCTCACTGTCGTATTAGAGGTTCTGTAACTGAAACCATTTAAAAGACATTATTCAAACTGTTATAATGACTCTGCACGGACAAAATCCTCAGCAATGTTGGTTCTTGGTCTCTGGTTTACCCTGCCAATATAAGGAAGTGATGACTGTGCAAGTGTATGTTTTATTGTTAATGATCAAAGTGTCAGTTTTAGAAACATCATTAAACCGCCTGCAATAAAACAAAAATGATCTATCTGTACATTTACATAAAGACACAGAATCTGAAGCCGCTGTTTGTTAAAGGGAACTGATTGGAAATTGGTTTTCACATTGATTCTTCCCCTCTGCTCTCATTAAAGCTTCTGTGACAAACAACAGACGTGACTAAACAGCAAACAACTGCGTGTGTTACCATGGTGACAATGATACTGAAGCAGGGTGGTTATCACTGATTCACAGCAGAACTCTCGCAAATGACTTGTTCAAACATCGTTTTTCTTTACACCAGGATGAAAACTTTTTTCAGTATCTTTAACAATTTTACATGGTCATTCCATCATTGTGTTTCATTCTGTTTGTATTTTGTAAAGTTCTCCCAACGTTATTTTCCTCCTTTCAACAATTTTCTTTATTTTTATACACCTTTTTTAATCCCTTCAACTCTTTTATTCCATCTTAATCTCTTTTATTTTGCTTGAAAAATATGTGCTTTATAAATTAAATTGACTCGACTTTTTAATATAATAAACAAATGATTTTAGAAAGACAAAAGTGCACTCCTTGTTTAGTGTATCACTTAAGACATGTTCAGTACTCATATTCTTACATTTCAAATTCATTGTATTTGATCTCTTCCTTAGGTCGTACATTATTTGGCATTTTCTGTACATGTTGCCTTTTCTCTAGAATATGTAAATACGGAACTTGTAGGTTGTTAAAGCAGCATCACAAAGACAGAAACAGAGTAAACATTAGATGCGGGCATATCAAGTTTCATGACAATAAAAATAAATACAGTTTGGTGTCAAAGTCAGAGAAGATGAGAGACTCTCCTTCTCAGAGACAAGGAAGTCAAGCCTTGTTTCATGTTGGAGTCAAAGCTGCAGAGTTCATCAGTCAGTGAAATGTAAATCATTTCTGCTTTGACATCCTTACTACATATTTCACACATGACTGTACCACATATTTGTTAGAGCGAGAAGAAAAACTGTGTTTATCTCTGGCTGTGTGGCAAACAATAAGAAAATCCCAGACCTGATCTCACCATCTCGGTTTCAAACCATTAGTTTGTGGAAAAAGCCTGAAATTGCTCTAGTGCAAAGCTACCAAGGGTCCCATAAAATGCCTCTTAAACTCATAACCCACCACACTGGACTACTCCATTATCTAACTGCTCGACTACAGAATTCAGAGTAGTATTCAACATAAGCAAAAGTACCACTGCACAGCTGAAAAAGCTAATATTTCTAGCAATATTTTTTACTTCTACAGCAGAAACTGCCAATATTTACGAAAGAGCAGTCTTAGAACTTATTTGGGTTTCCGAAACAGCACCCTCTCATGCACTCACTGAATGACAGGCACAGAGAGAGCCACTAAAAAGACTGACAGTGTCAGTCCACAGATGCTAAGCCCAATGGCCACTCTTTCCAACAACACACTATTACAAGCTGTGACGGATGATAAGCCAAAAAAGATAGTCTGAGAAATGTTAAGTGTCGTAAAAAGCAAGATTCTAAGAGGAATGAGAGAGAGAGTTATTGTTATGAAAATTACATCATTATGGTGAATTAAACCCTCCAGAAATGTAGGAAAGCCAGAGTTTGAGAAAGACACATTCCTACTGTTCTTTGCTCCAGTGAAGATCAAAATGTACTTTATCCTCCTTTTGTTCCTCATTTGAAGACATCTGTGATCATTACTGGGACAAAAGGAAGGATGAGATCTACCTTCACATCTCACCGTCTTATCATCATCAGTGAGCATGAGTAGTTATGGTGACTTTTTACTGTTGTGTATGAGACCTAATGAATAATAGATATATTAATAAAAATAAAACCAGTTTGTGGGACACGCAAATGTATCTTGATTCATTCTTTGAGCTTTCCTATTGATGCTGAGGAAAAGGGGAATATAACATTAGCGATGGTTTCTATATGCAGGTTTTTTGTAAGAAGAGACATTGTGGACAGTGAGCTCTGTTTACTTTGTCTTATTGGAAAACAGCCTCTCAAGCATAGACTGATGTCTTCATGAAAAGGACTGAAAGTGGTAAAATATGTACATTACCGTTTTGCACGACTCACTCTGTGACAGCTACTGTCCCAGCTACAGATAAGTTAACACCCTTACTACCTCGTCTTCACATGGGGACACAAAGGCCCATCTGGAGGTTATCATACACATGTTGTAGAGTGGAAGAGCCTGTGTGCTGCTCACCGACTTTTAAACTCCTTGACTTTCCCAATTTAACACTCTAGGGAGGGGATCTACAGCATATGGATCATTTCCAGCTAAGTAAGACAATTGTTCTCTGAAGCTAATGACTCTTGGAGCTTCCTTGTTTATTTTTAGAAAATCTATCCCAGTGGTTGCATCACACCACATCCCAACTGATTCTATGTGTCTCTGCAGAGTTTATGATTGATGACTGTTTTGCACCTTGTATACACCATGCTCCACCAAACTGCAGCTAAACGACATAAACTGTCAAAATATTCCCAGAGATGTTGCTCTGTTTCAGTCCGTCTTGTTCAGACCCAGTTTAAATTAATACACGTGCTATTTCCATTGGTCTCAGTTCACAAGGAGAATGCGCCTTAGATTACTAACTGGAAATAATTGTAAAGAATTCTGTCTTTATGAAATGAAGTCTTTATGCGTAGAAACATGTGAGTCCCTACTTAACAGGACTGAGACCATTTGCTTCATCTCACTGCTTTTCCATTACACTGCTGCTATCACCAGAGAGGCATCAACAGTGTCTATTCACAAACGAGGGGGGGGGAGCAAAAATGATGATCAAGACATAAAACAAGAGTAGCTGATTTATAAGGACTCAGTCGCCTGTAAGAAAACAAGAAGAAAAGCAGCAGGTTCAGCTATTAAAAATATCTGGTGCATGGCCTGTTCTAAACCTGCCTGTTTGTAACGGTCTGTTCTCTTGTCCTCTGCTAAAGCTCTGGAGCTACTTCAGAATTATTCCTTGCCATCAGTGGGTCCTCCTCAAACAGTATACTGGCACTTTTTACTGTTTGTATGCTGGACCTTGTTTGCAGAGCTTTTTTCAGTTTATGGTGCAGAGTGAAGTAAGAACACTTTGTGTTCATCCTAACTGGCACATCTGCAGTGAAGATTTTATGTTTTTCATAAAGTGAAACTTATTTTCACATGTGGAGTTTATATATAACTCTGACTGATTTACTTAACTGCATGTCAGCAATTTCTGTTCAACAACCGAAACAATCTTCAGACACAATTTCACAACTTTTCAAATTCAAAGTTCTGTAATTTAGCTCGATGTAAAGCATTACAACTACAAAATGAAACTTTAGCACCACCTCCCTGTTACACCCCTGAATGTCTGTGATAGTCCAATATGATGATATAAAAAAATTTATTTAACGTAATGATCTGGTGATTTTGACCCAGTTGCTGGCTGCTGCTTTATCCTACGATGTAGAGGAGACCTTCAACTCAGTTTGTAGAGTGAAGCGGCCCTGCCCCCACTGACTGCTAGGGAGCGCTGGTCAACACATTGTGGGTCAAAATATACAAAACTCGACAATGTACTACCTCAGGCAATTTAAAATAGGTCTGCAAAGTCTGTAGATGTACAGATGTACAGTTTGCGATGGACATAGAAACGTTGGTTGAGCTGTGTGTTACTATGTAATTAACTACCTGCCTGAAACTGCATTATTTAAGATGGGTAGACTGCACGCATGGATAAAAGTGTCAAATACAATAACCTGTCTCATGGACACTAATTCGAAATATAGAAGACGTCAGGGAAGTTAATAAGAATTTGGTTGAATTAAACTCTGATGTATACTGAACAGTTTTTCACAAATGCGAGGCACATTCTTAGGGCAATGAGATTGCATACAAACTATAATAGATGTATATTTTGCATTAGGTAATTAACAAAAGACGGAGACAGACACACAAGCAAAAAAGTGTCAAAAAAAAGAACAACAAAAAAAAGTGAATAACTCAAACTGCAAAGATAGAAACCCAAAAACCAAACAGAAGGAAAATAACAACGTCTAAGTCCAGACACACAATGAGTCCAAGAAAACATCCATAAAGAAATATTCCAAAGCCCACAAAGAAACACGGGCTCCAGACACAGATTCGTGACATTCAGCTGCTCATGTTTGTTCTGTATAAAAATAGAGAAATAGAGAAGAGCAGTGAGAGACACACACAGAGGAACCAGTCCTTCAGCTCAGGAGCTGCTCTACAGACAAGACTGACAGTGACGACACATGACCTTTTTATTTACCCTCCCCTGGACGATCATTAAAGGTTCAAGTCAAGAGATGAAGTCAGGATAAAAAAATGTTTTTAGTACATTTAACTGTGAACTGTCTCACTGTTCAGCATACAGCCATTCTCTTATCATTATTCTACTTTATATTTATTTTAAGTGTGTGTGTGAGAGTGTGAGTGAGAGAGCGAGAGCGAGAGAGAGAGAGAGAGAGAGAGACATCAAGGCAATCTTCGATGAGTCCGTCTCCATGCCACAGAGTAGAACATCTCTGAGCAAAGCAAGATTAAAAAGCTCCTGGTTCTCTGGGGCTGAAAAACAACACACACGTACAAAGAGTCTGAAAATAACCCCTGACACTAGCTTCTGTTCAAACAGACAACTAGTCCAGAGAAGATCTGACATTTGACACAAAGCTTTTTCTAAGTTATTAAATGTTTTTGTCCATGATCTCTACAGAATCACTGACACGCATCCTGTATAAAACGAGTGTGGGTCTGTCAGGATAGAGTCACTGAGGCTCAACAAAAAGGAGAGAGGGGAAACTCTGACCTCTGACCTTGTCTCTGTTGTTCCTGTGTTGTTTGATGAACATCTTCACAGACAGAATCTCACAGACGTCTCTCTCTCTCTCTCTGCAGCAGCATCAGCAGGCAGAAAAGCACAGAGCTCAGCTTCTCTCCTGAGGATTCTCCTTTAGAGTCTCTGCAGACTTTTCAGCCTGTCTCCTCATTGTGTCAGCCACATTTCTAATACAAACATACACTCTGTTTGTCTCTGTCAAACTCTGTGAACCTGAGCCTCCATCTAGGCAGCGACTGCAAAAGTGATGTTAAAGAGAGATGGAGGCACTGAGACAAATAACTGGAACAACCACGCCCACCACTGTCAAGCTGTGTGAGACACATCGATGCAGTTTCCTCTGTTCACAGTGTTTCATAGAGAGCATGTGCTGTTATTAATGTGGTGGATAGAGGGTGCATGTGTCATTTAAGCCACCTATCTTTTCTCAGGCAGAACAAAAAAAATCACCATTATATTGTAAAAAAATCTGAGTTTTCCTCCAGCAAATGAAATGTGAAGTATAAACTCTATCAAAGTGCAACAGGTGGATCCCTCCCAGCCTATCCTAGGATGGATTGTGCTTCAGTGATGAATGGAAGAGGTAACGCGAGTGACGCTCAACTCAACTAAAGAGCTAACGTTGATGTGCAGCTCTGTGGATTGGCGATGGTAATAGGGTGGGACCAACGAGTGAAGACAAGCGTCATCATCACCATGGTAACAGGACACTGGTGGTGACTTCATCATTAACCCCAAGTTTGTTTTCTTGATGATTGACTGGAAACGTAAACGGCTTATAAACTCAACAGATTATTGATAAATGGTGAAAATACAACATTAAAAATTATGTAATACTCAAATTTCAATCAAGAAAAAAGTATGTTTTCAAGAAATGTTCCATCTGTAGACAATGGTTAAATTCTTGTTTAATAAATCTATGACGGCTCTGAACACCCTCTATGAATATCATCAACAAAGGGAGACTGGTCAGATTTAAAACTCTGTTAATCTGCAGACGCAGACATCAGGATGGATACCATGACATGAGTAAAAGAGACGTGACGTGTTGTAGTGGTTTGAAGGACACAAGATGGAGGTCAGTTTGTGTGTGGTTGCTCTGTCTGGGGAGTCTGATGGAAAAGAGACCTAGAAGACAAGTGAGGTCCAAACACCGACAGGATAGGACAGAGCCAATCCAGCCCTCTGGCTATGACAGAGGACAGACTGGAGGACAGCTGTCCAGCATTAGATCAGTTTAAGGACAACATGGAGACATATGAGAGGACAGGACCAAGGACTGGACACTGAGGGGACACACAGCATCCCTCTGCCTCACAGAGAGAACAAACACTTCACATCATGTGAGGATGTGTCCTTCATTTCAACTGAGCACTGCAGGGCTCTGGCCTACATACATTACATTTACATAAAACTGCTTTGTTAAAGGACTTTAATGTGATTTCAAACTTCAGATGTTCAGTGTAGGAACACAGAATCAAGGCTCCTGAGTCCAACAACCAATGAAATCATCAGTTACATATGTGTCCTATTGAAATTATGTTTCTCTCAAACTCAACTGAAATAGCAAATGGTTTTTTAGGAAGAAAAATCACAGGCTCAAATTTGGATACAAAACTCAGAGAAAATTATGTATGCAGGGGTCACACACAAACACACACACACACATACACACACACACACACACACAGTTATGAAAAGAGCAAGGTGAGGACCTAAATGCAGACGAGGACACTTAAGGAAAGATTCAAAACACACTCTTAAATAAGACTTAAATGGTTCAGTACACTGAAGGGCAAAGGTGTCCAAAAAAACACTGAGGCAAAAAATACGAGGTGAAAAAACAGTTTAAAATGGTGACAAGGGTTTAAATACGAGTTAATGAGACACAGGAGGAAAGAATCAAGGTGGGGCATGTGATCAGTGATGAAGGGACAGCATACAAAGACAGGAGGTAAAGTAAACTGAAAAAACCCCACAAGGATGAGTAACTATATAAAATGGGAAAATAACTTAATTTGCAGGAACAGAAGAAAACACACAACTAAACTAAAGGAGCAAAGAACAGAGACACAAATCAAAAAGCCAATAGGAAAATAAGAAGGGTGCACTGAGTGTGCAAACCTATGCCAGGACAAATTACTTCCTCACTGTGTAAAAGCAATGTTTCAGACTCATGCAAACGTCTATTACTATTTGTACCATCCATGCAGACAGTCTGAACTGTTATCAAGTGGCATCTAATTCAGTTTTCTCTCTCACACGAGAACTTTTCTTTACTCTTTGTGCCTGTGGCTCAGAATATTTCCACATGCGCCTACACAACCCCCTACTAACAGACAAATAAACGAACATACCTCCTTGGCGAAAAAGGTAAAAATGTAAGGTAAAGTAAAAACACATAGCGTGACGTGATCATCTGTGAGCCATCGTGTACAACGGAGGAGAGAAGCACAGATTTCACTGAGAATCATCTCCAGTGGAAACAAATGACTTAGTTCATCAAAGGGGAACGACTCCGTATCTCTCTTTTTCTCAGATTCTCTCTGTGGGTTTGTCTCTTTTAAAACGTTTGCACTTTTATCATTGATCCTGACTGATGCAGCACGTTGAGTCAGCCTTGTAACCGACTGGGTCCTGATCACAGTCACAGCAGCAGATCTGTCTCGGGCACCGACAGCAACCAGAGCTAGAAGCTGCACATGTTTACCATTTACAGTAGAACACAGATTAGGGAAGATGACACTTCTGTGCACGGACACATTCAAACATGCTGCAGGATAAACAGAGCTGCTGAACGTCGTGATGACGACACACACAGACAGGAAGACAGAGTGGAGAGGCTTCTTTTATTGGCTGGATTCCTTCATGTGATACTGTCTGTGGCTCTGAACAAACACATGCAGTTGTCTCCTAATTCAATCCTGCTACGGAAACAAGAATCAGAGCCTGTCCCTTGGACCCAGCAGGCCTCATGAACAGAATTCACAAAAGTTAAATACTGAAGCAGACGTGGCTCTGTTGATTATAGACGGTATATGAAACACACATAATCATCACGCTCCTTTCTGTCTTCCTTTACTCTCACAGCTGCTTCTCCTTCACTGCTCATCGTCGTGTGTCTCAGAGCCCAGCTCGTATGTGAGGGGACTCCGTCTGCAGTGGACACACAAGAGGCCGATGGACTTGTCTCTCTGTCTGCTTCTGCTTCCCCTGGGGACAAACAACAGTCACTGTATATGTAAGCAGGTGGGGCAGGCAGAAGAGGGACTTCAGGGGCCTCAACCAAAAGAGACCTGGTTGGGGGGTCCTGCATCAAAACAAATTAGTTCCCCCCAAAGATACCCAAAGTGACATGATAGATATTCTAGTCTTCAAGCAAACCTTTAACATTAGAAATATTTTGTTAGGAAGTTAGAGGCATGGGGCCTCATTAGGGGTTTTTGACCCTGGTGTTGAAGGCTTCTGTAGCCGGTCATGGTGTTTAAGACGGTTGTGACAAACTTGCTGTGGATCAGCCGTTCTCGGAAGTCCCCTCTCAGCTCTGGGTCCCATTCAAATGCTTGTTGCAATGCGGGCTGGTGGCAGGAGGCTCTGTCTGACAATGAAATGTAAATGGTCCCTCTATGTTTACTGAGAGCATCAGCTGGACAAATAAAAAACAACAATGTTTTTTATGGTTAACCAAACTTCAGCTGTATCCAAGCTGTATTGTGTTTGCCTAGCAACAGGGCTGCAGTTGGACAAAGAGAAAACGTTTGAATGTCTTTTAACAAGTGTACTGTTAAACTAGCTATTTGGTAGAGTTGAAGCATGATACTCAAGCATTGGACATCTCTTAGCTTGCCAGCACCATTAACACTTTGAAAAACAGAGACACGATGAATCCTGGGATAGGTTGGGCCAGGACTCATTTGTCGGCTGTAATTGAAGGAGAATTAGAAGAAGGACAATCTATTTGCGCCGCTGTGACGTGATCAGTCCTCAAATGAAGCCTCCTAAGGATGCGGCCGCTTAATTGAGACAATGTTATGGGCTCTTGTGGAATTTGACTGAGTGGAGTGTTAGTCACATGACTCATTTGAATGATTCAGTATCTGGGCCTCTCTCCCATGCTAACACACTATCTGTCAAACTGCTCGCTTTACTACACAAATGATGCAAACTTGGTTTCTATAGAAAAAGTGCAAAGCTTGCAGAGAAGAGACGACTGGTACCTGGAGACTTTCATAGAATCTGCATGAGCATCAAACTAAGAAGGAACAAAGTCCAATAAACTGAAACCCTGAGCAAACACCTTCTTCACTCCCTTTTCTTTTCAGCCCATTATAGCTTCTCTCACTGTGACACAAACAATGTTAACAAAGCTTTACAAAGCACAAGAGACAGATTCCATTCACTACAACAGTGAAAAGGAAACTGTTTCATTTTTCAGTGTGGTGAAAGGTTATTTTATCCATCAGATTATCCAGCGAAAATGTAAAACAAATAACACTGTGCTTAAAACAAAAAGTGAGTCAGTTTAGTGTTAACTTGAAATTAACTGAAGGTCACATGTCACACAGAGACAAACAGAGTACACAGTCTGATGTCTTGAAAAGCTTCTTTTGCTCAAGAAATATTTGTCATTGAAGATGTTTCAGTTTATTTTTCCTTGTTCATTTTGAAATATTCACTGTTTCACGTGTGTTAATGGATGTGAAACTTATGTCTTTTCATTCTCAGCTCAGCTTTTTCACACTTTTAATAACAAACAGTGAGGACAGTAAGGAAAAGAAACGTTGAAATATAGGTTTGGGCGATATGGCCTAACAGGTATATCGCAATATTTCTAGGTCACTTTAAATCACTGTACAATTGTTAAATTCGACCATTTGATTCACACTTTTCACCAGTAGATTCAAGTAGACCCTTACATTTTTTATATTTGAATGCAAAAAGGGGAAAATCAAGTTACATTTAGCAAACTTTATATTTTGAACCAGGCAGCTGCACTCGTACACTTATAACAAATAATAAATATAAGCTTATAATAAATAAATAAGGTCATGGTGGGCCTTCCTGCTGTGGCCTAGTTTTCATAGACCGTTAACAAAATCAGAGCTCGAAGCAACAAAACAGTGCATTCAATAAGAATCCTTGACAAAGATATTTCAAAACAATATATAAATTAGTGAACTTTTTCTGTTTAATCATGTTTGTAACAACAGATCATTTTAAAAATGGTTTATTGAAAATAAAAATAGTGTTGTGTGCAAACCACAGAGGTAGAAGTTCAGGCTTTGACTGGGAAAACCTCACTGAGCAATAGATCAAAGTCAAGTTACTACATATGAAAACTAACTAGTTCACCTAAGTTCCGCTTTTTATAGGGACGGTTATAAGATGACAAACTTATGATCATGTATTTAGTTATTTATCAATGGTGTAGGATCACGCATCTGTGTCGCTCCGCTCACTTTAACCTTGAGTCGTTATTACGTCACGTGTCTTGTTGTTAAACTGAGCACAAAATATTCATGACTCATTTTTCATGATGTTTAAATGCAGTCTCATTAACTCTGGAGCGAATCAAATGTCATGCACTGATCAGATCCTGATAACGAGTGATGAGTGATTATTAGTTAAAGTGAGAGCAGGTCAGAGTGGAGGAGGAAACAGAAACTAGAGCACGATACAAACCAACCTTCTGATCATCGAGCAGCTGTGGATCATAGAGGTAACTCTTTATTTTCACTGTTTGATGTTTGTTTCCACTGTTGTTCAACTGTGTCACTTACCGGCTGCTTCACGTTAACACTCCTGTGATCTCACTGTGAGTGAGGGGGGGAGTGAGTGACACACACACACACATTTCTCTCGCTCCTGGTATTTCACATGACGGCCTGATACGATGATTAAAAGAAACGTGAGTGGAGAGACTTAATGCAGCTCACATTCATGGTCATCATTTGTTAACTGACAATTTTTACTCGATGGTCCCGATACAGTCATTTAGTACATCTCACATGGAACAAGCCAGGATTTATCGAGTATATTCCATATATCGCCCAAGATCAGTTTCTAATGTGAGAAATGCTGTGACATTGAAGATGCTGCTTTCCTGCAAGGAACCAATGATTTCACAATGAAGCCAGCTTCAACACACCAAACTGCAAAATCTATTTACAAATCAGATTTGACTTTAATAGAGAGTTTAGCGACAATGATAAATGACAGTGATAATGCTTGTTCAGTTGCAGGACATTTGTAATCTCCATTTGTGAATCTGGAAAAAACTATTCTGAACCAACAATCATTCTTTTCTGAAATGATATTTTTTCAGATCACATTATTCAAACGTCTTTAGAACTATTCATTGCTGAGTCGTGAGGGAGCCTGTGGAGTTCAGCTCCTGCTGCTCCTGCTTGTACAGTGCTGTTTGCTGGAAATGAAGGAGACAGTGAAGCATCATGGGACAAAGCAACATGACGGCAGTGTAGAGCTGAGGCACGACTGGAAGGGAAGGGACTCCACCTGAAGCTAAGTATCAGGCCTCATCACGTCAGCTGCAGGACACAGGGATGCTACAGTGTTTTATATGGCTTTAAACACTAGTTAGCCTTTCTTTGACCTCCTCTCTACTGCTGGAGGCCATTCATGGTTCTTCTCCACCATCACCACCTCTTGTCTTATTCTTTCTAGAGCAGGGAGAAAGAACCAGTGCTTGTTCCATCACATCACATCCATCATCCCTGTCAGTGAGCAAACTGTTCAAATTCAACCTTTTTCTGCAGTTCCCTTCAATAAGTCAGTGTGAGCACATGAAGGCAGAACAGTAGCCAGAAGGAAACCAATGTTCACACTATTATACTAAAGTCCAACAGTTAGAGCATATGATGGAGCGTTCACTCTCTTTCTGTCAGGCTGATAAAAGAGAGGAGGCAGATTACTGTTGTTTTGTTCTGTTTAGAAAAGCCCTGCAGTTTGGATTTAAAAATGCATTTTTAATGGGTTAAAAAACAAACAATTACTGTGTTCAGTCCTGACTTATGGATATAATAAGTCATGAGTCAAACTTATTTCAATGTTGATGTCTATTGTGAAGAAAATCTCTCATGACTGACATGCAGTAAGAGCATATGTGTCTTCACAGGGAACTAAAGCTCTAGCATTTCTGGCTCCTGAAGCTATGATTCCAACAGCTTCCTGCAGAAAGGGAAGTTAACAGGGTTCAAGTGTTCGGTTCTTTTGTATTGACCTGATCATGATAACTGCCAAGTCTGGGCTTGTTCTCCCCGTCTCCGTGCAGTTACTGTGAGATCTTTCTTCTTTGACAGAGCCAACTGGACTAAAACTAAAAACTGTTTTTATTTTCCTTTTCTTTCTTCTATCAGTTCATTGTTTTCTTCTATTTGTCTACCAGAGGAAATTGAGCAGTGCAGCTTCTCTGAACCAGCACATAGACAGCTTTCAGTGAAGAGAGTTGCACTGATGATTAGACTGTGACACATCACAAACATCATCTTCTGTTACACCAAACACGGCCATTGTTCTGTGAAAAGAAAAGCAGCACGAGCTTGTGTCACTGTTAAAGCGGGAGTCAGTGAGTCAGTCAGTTTGTCAGTGTTTCCTCCTGAAAGGCTCAAAGAGAGAATGATGAGAGATGGATCTGTTTCTCTGTCCATGTCTCGCATACGGACAGAAGAAAGATGCAGAACTGTGCAGATGATTTGAGTGATTTTATTTTGACATTTACACCTAGTTAAATATTCACACGTCCGCTGTCAGTCAAAAGTCACAGGGAGACTTTAGGATCAATCAGAGGAGGAAAACCTGACGAAAGGTGTCTTTGCTTTCTAGAATACATTGAGGACAAAGTCAGCTTCAGGGTTGGTTTTCAATTTAAAATATATGTCGAAATATTCAACACACAACTGAGTTATCTGTAAGGTCACTACAGTGCTGAATAAAACATGTGACCCACTCCCTCCCTCCCCCGTCTCTCCAGTCTCTCTCTCTTCTGGGACTGAGTCATATCCACAGGGGCAGGTTGTCTTGTTAAAGTGTCACATTTTGGCAATTTAAAGGTTCATACATTTATCTTGAAGGGATAGTTTACCAAAAAACTTCAATTTGATATAGGGTTGGGTGAAGTGTTTTAGTGGAGCCCACAAAACACTGCTTGCATTTCAGGGGTAAACAGTATAGCAGCCAGGGAGCAGCCTATTCCAATACAACTGAAGCTATTAGGGACGTGTCTCCATACTGCTCCTGTGTTGTCATCCTAGTCCCGACATTCATATTTGACTCGAAACAAGGTCATTTACACCATGTTGTAAAGCATTAATGTCCGCTGATATCTTACTATGAGGGACAAATGCTTACGTCCACTAGCCTAGCCACTACTAGTGGACTATTCCATATTGCTGTTTTAATGCCAATTGATTTGTTCCCATTTGTACCATCAGCGGATCGGCTGAGTTCACACGTTTTACTTGAGCGTTTGACATCTCGTTGCTCTGATAGGTCAGCTGGTCGACTCTTTTATTACAGGCAAGAAAATTTGAACATACTTCAGCAATGTCACATTTTCTGCCTTAGGCTTCATGCTGACCTGTGAACAGCGCTGTAGTTATGGTAACAGCGGTCATACCATATCAATTCTAGGCTGAGTCTGTTATTGAAAATCAGAATGAACCGTTCTATTTAAATTGTTGCTTATATTTATATAATAATTGTTTGATATCTCTCTGTCAAAGTAAAAGCTGAAGGTAGGCAAACATGTTTCTTAATGACGAAGATGCTTTTCCGAAAAAAGAAAAAAAACAGCAAAAAATATTTCTGCTGCTCAAGAACGAGGAGCGTTTTCTGTGGGTGTGAAGAATTCCCTTTGCTCCAGATTCTTTCCTGCGTTATCAGTCCTTTTACATGCACATAGAAAGCTTTATGTCAGAATTAAAGGAAAGTAAAACCCTTAAAAAGCATATGGTCACTTTAACGCTCCATCACCGCCTGTTCCAGTCTTGTATTTTACCTGTGGGACAGATAGTGGCTCTCTGCTCCCTCACTATTCTCATCCTGGCCTCTCCTGCTGTGACAGGCGGCTCCTTGTCCTTTGTCAGAGCCAGAGGTTGTTATAACCAGTCATCTGCTTCCATGGGAATCTTTTCACTAACCAGTTGAGTAACCTCTGGCAGTGTAGCAGAGTGTGTAGCAGTGTAGGTGTGTAACCTTGGCAGTGGACTGTGTTGTGTTGCTCTCTCTTGGCCTCCTGCCTGCTGTGTGTCTCTTAACCTCTTTGTGGGTCACATCCACTCCTGGAGCGTCTCCTGACTCTGCCAGCACGACACATGACATTAAAACACCAGAGCCTGAGGTCACACAACCTGTGGAGACTGAACCGTGAGTCAGTGGCTGGAGACCTGTCACTGTTACTAATGCTTCATCTCAATTCACTGTCCAATGAAAAGAAATGTAAAGTTTCATTGCAGTGAAAGAAAAGTGGATGTAGGACATTTACATAAATAGC
Organism: Pleuronectes platessa; assembly: GCF_947347685.1. Taxonomy (NCBI): domain Eukaryota; kingdom Metazoa; phylum Chordata; class Actinopteri; order Pleuronectiformes; family Pleuronectidae; genus Pleuronectes; species Pleuronectes platessa. The sequence goes on from NC_070630.1 coordinate 26,116,188, forward strand.
TGTTAATAAACACTTCATCAGTTGTTGCTAAGCCAATGACCATAGATTTTCCACCAGTTCATCAATCCACAAAATGAAGACCGACAGCTCTAATCAGACAACTTGACTAATTGCCTGAGGGAATCAATGGTTACACTTCATCAGCTGGCTGCAAGTTAATGGTTTTATTGGAGCTTATGGTCAGACCAGTGTTCTGCTGTAGATTAGCTTCAAACTGTAAAGATAAGAGTGTGTGTTCTACCCCCTGACATTATCTCTGTTAGGATGCTCTGTTTGATGGACACCTTAACAGTGATGTCAAACAGCAGAGAGAAATGTGTTTTCACTTCACACTGATAGCTGCTAAAAGACTGAACTGAAGCCACAGACAGAGGAGAAAACTATCACATAAAACTAAACAACAATTCACACTGCAAACGAACCAAACAGTGTTTCAGTTCGGCATTGAGACCACCTCTTTTGGAGGAATCAGATTTTGGTCCATTGGTCCAGACCTGGTCTGAGCAACCTTTCTCATCTGTTTTTTTGGTTTGGACTAAACTGAAAAGTCCAAATGTCAACAACAAATGGGGAAGATGTGAAAGTCCCCTTATTCTTTTTGGACATCGACCTTTGCAACGTGTCTTTTTTCTGTAAACATTTTAACTTAGCCAAAAGAAACATTTCTATAGGTGCTCATCATCAGGGTTACAATGACTGACCCTGAAAACTCCACAGAGACTGTTGTATTTCTTTGCCTCTGTCCCCCTGCCGTTCCCCTGTGATCCTCAGTCCTTCTCCTTGACTCCATGTCCACTGGTTTTTATATACCAATAATCAGACCACAGAAGTTTTCAAATTGTGGTGAAACTGTGGCTGAACCAGTTAAAGTTCTATTAAATCAAACATTTCAAGACAGACACAGCCCATCAGGTTGCTTATCTCCTGCTGTTGAAATCAATAGTTCACATGGGCAGCATGGATACTGCATGATAAGTTGATATATTCCTTCTACAGACCAAATATCAGACCTGAGATCACTTCACTTCAATCCAAGATGCCTGCTGATCTCAATCCAATGTACTTCTGTATTATATGTCAGGCAAAATGTGTGTGATATGGTTCTCTGCACAAACACTAACAGCAACTCAAACCTGTTAGAAAGGGAATCAGTTTGCAAAGGCTTCCCATCAAATAAATATTGCTTTGCTGATGGCCTGGCACAAATGAAAGGTGGATGTGGATAATATGATGTCAGCTGATATTCAACATTCAGCCTGTCTGACCTGAAAGCTTATTGTAGAGCACACAGTAATATATTCCTTGGGCATCTTTAGCAGTTGAGACTCCATCTAAAGTATAAGGAAGTTCATTTCATGCATGGATAAACTCATGCTGGAAGAAGTTACATATTGCTGCACTCTGCACCTGTTCTGCTTGCAGTTCACACAACGCCATCACAATCAAGTTAAGTGTCGTAAATGATTCCATTGGACGTGCAGAGTGAGCGATGGATTGGAAAACTGACATATCTTTCAAAATGAAATGAGGATTATTAAGATCTAGGAATAATCTGTGTTGTTTAAAGTTGTCCCACACCTCAAACCCTGCCTGATTATCATCACACGCCAGACCCATTTATTCAAACAGACAGTAATATAAAACATCTCATTTCCATTCTATGACTGTAGGTGTTTGATTCTCTCATGTGTTTCTTAGGTGAATTACCATATAAATAGCTGCTACTGCTTATCAGCTTTCATTTAAAAAAGGCCTGTGGTCAGAAAAAGAGAGAAAAAGAAAGAGCTCTTATTTATGAGAGGCACCATCTTTTCTGTATCTGTTGTGTTGCTTCTATCCTTATATCTCATTTTCCACTGGAGACTAAATGAAACTTAATCATCTGGTGAAGGACTTTCAGGAGTCACCTCAGACAAAAGGAAGAATTGGACAAATAAGGATAAGCAGGATAAATAACAACTGTGTCCTTGTTGCACCCTGAGATCAACATTTCCTGGTCTTGTAAATTCATCCGTCTCCTCCTCTGAGCCACCGATCTGCTCTGAGCTTTGTCCTCAGCAACTTTATTGTTTTCATCTACACAAACTGCTCACTGCTTAATTTGCATCGGCTCTCAAATCTATGACTTTTTTTTATATACCGTCTATGAGGAAAATACTTGTTCCAAATTTGAAGAAATTCATGGTATATAATGTTTATGAGAATGAGGCATGGGAGCTATGATGTTCAGTGAGGTGAGCTAATGTGGTAAACTTTGCATTTACAACGGTCAGGAAAACAGTTCTCTATTTTAGCTAGAAAATAAATCATAGATAAAGTCAGTGTTTTTCGATATACTTTTCAAGTTTCTCTGAACCGCCATTTGTTTCCCAATTACCAGAACAAAGATACAACACCTCATACGCCACAATAAAAATAGTCTGAAGAATCCATGATTACATAACATACATAGGTGGATGTAAAATACAGAATACAATTAAATATAATAGAAACTACAACAAATAGAATAAGATGTCCGGTGCTTAAAAATACAATCAAATACAAAATAAAAGAAAATCCAGTGGTAGTTATTGCAAAGTGGGATAAGAACTGCCTAAAATGACAGAAACATTTTTGTTGTGTATGTTTTAGTTTGGTAAAAGTCTCATCCACTAACATGGAGGAGGACTTATGAACTACACTACAGCGAGTGGCAATTTAGACACTTCAGGTCTCTCTTGATCTGTGAAATGTGACCAGACTCTTCATTAAGACTCATTCTTCTCTCTTTACAGGTTTACAGCCACCGACCATCAGTCTACAGTGTTTTATTGGTTCTTATCAGCCTCGACCTCTACAGCAGCAGTCACACCACATCTCTCAGATTTGATGCCTCTTGTCCACCGGAACTCAAGCTGTGTATTTTATGTGGCTCAGTGTAGAGTTTGACCTTCTCTCCAGGCAGAGAGGGGGAAGATTTACCAGGGACATTAAATGTCTTCACTCAGAACATCAACGTGATTTAATTTTTCAAACACCGAGAACATTTGCAATATCAAAACAACACTTGTCTGGATTGCCTGTTAACACTACAAACTGTTAGTCAATGTCAGAATATTAATGATATAATAAATGTGTGAATTGATAAGCAGAGGCTGATGCTGGTGTCAGTGAGTATAAAGTGGAGCTCAGTGCAGCTTTCCACAACCTAGTGGAGTGGATGATTGTGACGAGCATCTCGGAGCTCCCAGCAGCTCTGACACATCTTCCTCCAGCTCTCACTCAGGCTGATTTGGAGGAAGAGGCATTTCATATTCCTCTTCATCTTCTTTGCTCTATGAAAATCTCTGAAGTGCCCTGCACAACATTTGATCTACGAAAAGCTGATTAATAAATAGAGATTGATTAAACTGGTTTATATTTCAAAAGTGAGTGCGGATAAAAGAGGTAGAGAGGACTGAGCACTGATGCTGCTCTGGATTACTGGTGAGTGAACGGGCTCTCTGTGGAGCCTCTATAATCATATTAGTGCTCAGTCCACAGAACAGGTCTCATGTCATGTAGAAACATCACTGCAGACTTTAATCATCCACATGCACTGGATCTGCTCAGGGAGGGCTTCAAATAATTGAAATGACAAAAATATCTTAAAACACACAAATCACATTTCTATAATTTATTAAGATAATTATAAATAAGTTATTCGTTTTAGATAGGAGGAGAACATCAAATCTCTTTTTTTCAGCAACTTTTTTCTAACATATGTTTTTTGCTGTAGTTTCCTCCCTTGAAGTTTGTGGTTTATAGAAAACAAATGAGGAAATCATCAATTCCACAGCAATTGAATAAAAAGTAACCATCAATGTAATGGCTGCTTCAAGCTGGAAATAAAGGCAGTGCATTCGCTTCTTTGAAGACAGCTGGGTTACTCTGCCTTTCTATTCCAATTTCAAAACTCCTCTTTGAATTCATGGTGTTATCATCTGAATGTGGGAGAGGAATTAGCCAAAAGAAATTCAATAGGCACACCAAAACCTCAGAAACATTGAACAATGTCCAAACGCAGCAGATAAATAAACACTCCTCTTCTCACACACCACACATGATGCACTGAATATCATATTTCAACATGGAGCCATTGTATTCCAGTGTAAATTCTTTGTCTTCAACGGTTAAATATTCTCAGGATGTTTGCAGGATTATGCAAATTGTTTTCTCTGAGATCCCATCTAGTAATGTTGGTGTTCCATGGCAATAGAGGGGCTCTGTGCTTTGCTTCAAGTTATAAATAAAGAGTAAAGAGCAGAATTTATACAATAAAATTGGATTTTAATCATGAAACATGTTTCAGAAGTTTCACCATCCCCTTTGGCTCTACAGGCCCCTAACAGTGACAGCTGTCAACACAGGGATGTCGAGTTTGAGGCAGCTGTGGCTCAGGAGGTGGGCGGGTCATTCTCTCAACAGAGGGCCGGCTTTTCAATTACTGTCTACCCCATTCTGCTTAATGTGGCCATCAAGACTAGAACAGCAAATACAGTCCATTTAAAATGTGCAGTGGTTGTTTTCACAGTGTAACGACTGTGACTGAAAGAATTCCATTTCAGTCACAAAATCAGTTTTTCCTTTTTATTTTGAGTACAGAGCTCCCACTGTGATAATGGTTTGTATTTATCTGTGAGAAAAAGAAATACAAAAATGTTGACTGTTGATTGATTTTGTTTTTTTTCTCTTTTGGGCTGTGGAGGCCTGCTCAGTGGTGACTTGATGACCAAAACAATCCGCGCCAATTATGTATTTATATAAACATTTATTATACTGCATGCAAAGTTCTCTTACTGCCCCTGAATGACACAGGCACTGACAACCCCAGGCTCCAATCAACACAGTGGCAACAGGTTTGGCATATAGATAAAGATGGATAAAGAGTCACAGGCAAGACAAGAGGACTAAGCTGTCTCTAAATTCAGTGGCTGCATCCTTAACCCGGTCTGAGCAGCCTACGTTGACTGCATCCTCCAACGGCCTTGAAGACTGTGTCAGCCAAACTACATCAGGTCTGGTCGTCCTATTGCATCACCAGCTTGTCCCGGCCTTACAGCTGTCGCCTAGCAACAAAGCTACGGACCAAAAACGTTCTGCTGTTTATTAGAAAAGTTGAAGTGTTTTTTTTCTCAAGCTGTTTGTTTCAGTTCTTTAGTTTTTTGCGGCCATTGCCTCTCTTAAAAAACTGTCACTGAAGCCCAATGAATTATGGGATATGTTGGGCCGGTGGAGCTTCTATTCCTCGGGGGTGGATATTTCGGGAGCATTCGAATGCAGCTTCAGAGGGATGTGGCCTCTAGAATTGAGACACAGGTAAAGAGCGAGAGACCGTGAGGGACTGACAGCGTAAGCACAGACACAGCAGCGAAACACAGAGAGTAAACTGAGCTGTGGAGCGACACTCTGCAGAACACACAGACCAGAGGACGAGACAGCACCGGTGACTGAAGATCAGCAGCCAGTGACTGTTCAGATTGCTCATACCTGATTTCCTGCATTTCCTTTTCTTTTTCGTTTAGCTGGCGTTGTCGGGTTTGGAAATTGTTCTCATCTTCTTAGTATTCATATTATTTAAGGTTTTACATAGCACCAGTGTTGGGAGCTTTTAAATTGGCTGAACTGCCACACATATTAACCACCCTCTGTTCTCCCCTATATATCTGCAGGATGTGCTGACTTTACAAAAACCAAGTCAGCACAAACTTGCTTTCACAAAGTACTGAGGCACTTGACCCACAAAACTCTGAATATGACCCTTTGTCTTTTGTTTGGAGGCAGCTCTCTCAGAATCGGAGTGTCGGTTTCTCTGCCCCTAACCTTCAGCTTCACTGTGATGCTGTAAACCAAACCCTTGACTTGTTCCATTTAAACTATCAAATCGCTGAGAGGAAAGGATTTAGTATGTATCCCCCAAAGTAACAGCAGCAGCAACTAGAAGATGTCAAATAACAGATAGTGATCTAGATCAGACTACAATTTACACTAGGGTTACCAAAAACTGAAAAATATTAGTTTTTTAGAGATAAAGAAACAAAAAATATTTCAATATTAATGTTAAATATTTTAATAAGTTTCAGATCCTCCTGGAGGAAACTTGTAGCATTTCAGCAGTTTTTTTCCCTTTAATGTGTCTCTGTGCCATCTTGTAGTAACGAGCTTCCTCACCTGCTGCCTCTGAATACAACTCTATCCAAAGCGAGCAGACCTCCACAGGGTGGATCTTTTCTTCAACCTCAGCCGTGTATTTATCTCCGCTCTTTCTTCCTCCTGTACTGAATCCGTGAAATACGCAGCAGATTTATGGCCAATTTGGCAGATCCTCACTACCTTCGCTGACCCACATCAGGACAGTGCTTTGCTCCTGTGTGCTGTTGGTATTTTGTAACAGTGGGAGCTGGAAAATAAAGATCTTCAGTGCCTGGAGAGAGGCATGATGTTAGGAGGAGCATTTTGATGTTTCATTGTTTGAAATGGCTGAAAGATGCTGCGGACCGTCACTAAACCAGAGACGCCTGTATCTTTTTAAAAGTCGAGACTAAATATGATGAAACTATTTCAGCAGAGAGACAGTCGATTGAAGATCAGTTGTCCCCAATATAATATTTTTAACTGTGTCCATCTTTCCCACAGTCCCAGTGAAGGAAATGTGCAAAGCAGCTACTAATGAAAACTACTCCGTGTCATTTGTCCTTATTAAGTGAATTTAAACCCTCAGAGGAGGAAGTCTTGTTCCCCGATGAGGAGGAAATATGAATATCAAAGTTTGAAGGCAGCTCTTTGAAGAGTAGAGTTCCTGTGAAATCTCTTAAAAAAACTGGTTTCAGTTGCTGAGGAGATGATTTTTTTCTCTTTTAATAACAGGAAACTCTCTGTTATTAGTGTCAATCTACTGAGAGAAATAAACTGAGTTGCATCAGAATAATTCTAGAACCAACGTATACAATTTAATGAGCAGACAGGGTTCAGGTACAATAGATTTAAAATCACACGAGGACACAGTAAATCATTTAAATTTTTTCCTCAGGAAGAAAGTGATTAGGTAAGAAAGAAAAGATGGAGTTATATGATCCACCAACACATCCTAATATAACTCACAGTACAGGCTCATTGACATCTGGAGGTTTTCACTTACTCTCCAGCTCCTGAGTCTGATTCTCTGACAGCTACAAGACGTGAGACTCACTGAAGCACATCCTCTACAGCACATCAGCTGGTTAAAGCTGCAGCCAGAAGAAGGAAGACAGGGACACAATGGAAATATTGCTTTCAGGTCCACAAAAGGGATCATTCACATTTATATCTGTGTCATAAACATAATTCTTTGATCCTCTCCATGGACTGTGGTACATATGTGCATTCATTTACAAGCTTGAGGAAAATAAACCGGCAAACTCAGAAGCCAAAGAACCATGTTGACTGAAAATGTTACAGGATCTTACACAAATATGATGCATACTTTTATTTGTTCATCAGAGATAAACAAAGCAAATTAAAGAGGAAGCGCAATGGAGCCACGATACATACCCTACACAGGAACGGTATAATCTTTATATCTATAAACACTATGTGTGTATATCATATTTGTCCCACAAGAGATTGATTATAATGAAAGATTTTCCACAACATATCATTTCTAATTTAGCCCTTTGTGCAATTGCTTTAGTGTAGAGCTGGTAATACTCTGCTGTTCCCGTCGAGCATTAAAACCATCATGGTTTTACCATCCTCTGCAGAAAGGCAGGATTCTGAATGGGCACATCTTCTTCCTGCCTCAATGACCAATCAGCTCCAGATGTTATTCATCCAGAAAAAGCCTCCAGATTATTTACCAGGTCAACATCTGACTTTTCTCTTTTTGCAAACGGGCAAAAGCCAGTCTGAATATGCACTAAAGTCCAGTTTCTTAAGGTGCGTTAACATTAACTACTGAGCGAATTTTAATATTCCTACCCAGAGTAACTGATGCAATTCCAGGTGTTGCTGGAGTTACGTGGCTATGACACACTTTAAATTCTCCACATTGTAAGTATGAGTAGCTTAAAATGATTTTAAAGCCATTATGTGTAGACATAAAGTACTAAAATATCACCGAACTCTTCACCTCTGAGGAGCGCTGTGATAGAAATACATGTTGATCACCACCACATTAATTTTCAACAACACACACTCTGCCATGGTCCAGCGAATGGAAAACCACCTGAAAAGTAGCAGGGTCGAAGATTTCAATCTAACGAGGTAATTGGTAAAAAACAAAAAAACCGTGTTATCACTGTTACAAACCGTCAGACACACACATGAGCTGCTGAGCTGTAGAAGATGGAGAAGACTGCAGCCAGATGGAGGAAGCTGAAGCAGCTGCTGAATCCAGATGTGTTAGAGCTCTGTGACAGCTCTCATCCTCTCTGGATCAGGGACTCATCTCCCAGCAACGAGGCTCATCATCTGACTGCCTCCATTCTCCCACTGATCACATGACCTGAGTCAACTTTACTGACCAAGACGACTGTGTGATGATCGGACGGAAGGATGGGAGTGTTCTGTTTCCACACTGTAAAAAAGAAAAAGTTGAGAAAACGTAAAATATCAAGGCAACATGATGCAAGAGATTTTTGAGTTTTCTCAACTTTTGCCTGCTGTTGTTGACTTAACTAAGGTTTTCAAGTTCTGCAAAGAGTTCTGCCAACTTGGATCTTCTTGTTCACCTAATTAGGATAATCATGTGAGACTAATAAAGAAATTCTTGCTTGAATGCCATGTATTTCTACCTTCACCAAACGCAGATTTTTTTGTTGAATTAATAAACAATTATGCCCCTCAATGTCATGCATTTGTACCTCTTTTAAACGTAGGTATTCTTGTTGAATAAACGTACAATTATCCCTTCAATGGCATATATTCCTAGATGCACCAAACACAAATATTCTTGTTGAATAAACATACATTTTATCTGTATAAATCAAGAAAAATGTATGTTGCTGTAATTTTATTATTATAAAATGCTAAACAGATAATAAATAAAACACAGTACAGCTGAATGTTATCTGAAATATTTCTTTATTTCTTTATATTTTTTTATTTATTTTGAACAGGCGGGTTAAGCGCCTTTGTAAAAAAACATTCTCAAATTAGTTCGCAACATCAAATTGAATGACTAACCATTTTTGCATACACATACAACAATGTGTATTCAAACACATACACATACACAATGTGTATATTCAAACACATACACATACAACAATGTGTATATTTAGACACATACACATTGTTAAGGCAAGTCGCAGAGTGGCCATCTCCATTTCCTATCCCTAAGTTTGCATATGATGTGGAACTGAAATTGTGTAAGGCCAATGACACATATGAAAAGTCAAAGAAGGGCCTTGCAGTGACAAGAGACATGAAAATGGAGATACTGGATAAAATTGCACAGGCAATTTTTGAAATCAAAAGCTACCCCAAGAAAGATGAGCTTGAGTCAGTTGCCGCTGCGCTGGTTCATAAGTATCCATGCCTGAAGGAGCCAAGTGGCATCACAGGCTATGAGGGATGGAAAACAAGTATCAAGTACAAACTTGGAAACTACAGATCAAAGCTTCGCCAGGCAGGATGCAATGAGGTAAATGTGAACAGGAAAAGAAAAGAGGGGGGTGAAGATGACAGCCCGTTCACCCTGAAGAAGCCCAAACGTGGAGAGGTCAATCATGTGCCAGATTATCCACAACACCATGATGATTCTACACTTGAAGAGGAAAGAGTTGCTCTGGTTGATGAAATGAAAAAGAAGAAAAGGAACATGACATTGATACAGCAGAAGATGGAGCTGACGTTTTCCCTCAGGCGGAGAGAAGTCGTGGAGCATCAGCCTATGGTATCTGAGGTCCAAGAGAGGTGGCCTGCGCTGTTTTCGTCTCAGGAGGTAAGGATGTCCTAATTTATTTAGCAATTGTCTTATACAACTACATTGGCTTTTCTTCTGGATAGAATCAGTCCAACTAGGCCTAAAATCTTCAGAGTGAACACTGAGTGTGTCCTGAGAGGAGACTGAACTAGTGGATTGGTATTGGTATCCTTAAGTGTAAAATGTTTATGGTTTCGACTTTTGTGAGAACTGAAGGTTGGGCGAGTGTTTGTTTTAAAGGTACACCTTAGAAAGGGACATTGTACAGTTTCTCGTTTCTTTAAATGATGTCCGAGATGGTTCCAAAAAATGTTTTCACTGCAAATTTCTTTAAAAATCACACAATTCACACTGAAATGTAAAATTTTCATTGGATTTCGCTGTTGAGTGTGATCTTGAGATGTGTGATCGTAACGCTCCAGGTGTTTTAAATACACAAACACAGTCTGTATGAATGCAAGGCCAGTGTGCACCTTGTCCGTGATGAAGCCGCAAATGCTTGAGAAGAGTCTCTTGGCTGGAGCTTTCAAATTTGCAAAATTTACAGTGCATGAAATCCACCTCTGAAACACAAGAGACACATATAACACAAAGTCAGTTTTGCTACAATCACTTTCACAACAGTCTCTGTGATTTATAACACAACTACAGATGTCAAACTTGAATCCTTTTAGGGATTCAAATCTTTCTGAGTCACTAAACAGATCCAGATCTTACGAGTCATTTGTCCATAAGCATATAAATTCTACCAGTGAAACAGAGCTCGTCTGTCTTAGACTATAAACAGGATAAATACATTCAAATTTGAGAGCTAGGCTATTATACGAGGAGGGCAGTCTGCTGTTTGTGCATTTGAAATTTTGATGCAGGAAATAAAACTTTGCATTTTCATCTTATTAAAAATTCTCTGACATTAATTATGAGGCTGTTAGTAGTTCACAATGTTTTTATTTAGCTGCATTATATTCAACAGACACAAATACAGTATTATATTCTCATAACTCACAGTCAGCATCACTCATTCAACTGTAAATACAGTAAATTACATCATAGAAATGTGGAAATATAACTCCATAATTATTGACCGATTCTGATAACACATAATGCTGCAGAGAATAAAATGCTCCTCTGTGTTTAGTCTGTATTAGCCTCTAAAGTCTGTATTAGCCTCTAAAGTTCGTCCGGAGGGGACGTCCCCGGGGACGTCCCGGTCCGGGATGCAACTGTCCGCGTCCCCGGGGACGTCCCGGAGGAGACGTCCACGTGCTCCGGGTGCTCGTGCTCCGGGTGCTCGAGCACGTGCTCCGTGCTCCGGGTCCCTGGAGGTGCTCCTCCGGGTGCAGGTCCGAGGTGCAGGTCTCGGACCTGCGCTGAGTCCCTGAAGCATCAGGGACTCCCTGAAGCATCAGGGACTCGGCGTATGAGATTGAGATTATACCTCCGCCTCGGACGTCTCCCGGGACGGAGGAGACCTCCCGGGTCCGGGACGTCTCGAAGGTGCACGGAGCTGCACCTCGGAGGTGCTCCGAGGTGCAGGTCCCCGGAGCACCCCGGAGTTTTTTTTTTCTCATTGCGGTGGGCTATTTAAACCGCGCCGCCCAAGTGCGCCGCCCCCCAAAAAAAATGTCACCAGCCGCCACTGTGTCTGCCCCATGAAAGCGTATGCATGACCACTCGCGTTTGCATGGGCAAAATACAAAACGGGTTATCTTAACAAATTTAACCACAGCAGAAGTGCTATAAACATGCCAGTCTATGCCAGAACTAATGTAATTTAATGTGATGAAAGTAAAAACGCACTTACCATACCTTCTTGAGCAAAATTGTTGTGGGCTCCACGTCGTTGTCCATCCAGAAAATGTCCGTAGCTCAGGTTCAGCAGAGAGCCGTTAAAACCGGTTTAAACTGGAATCTACTGAGTTGGCCCAACTTAACTCAAAAATCTGCTCAAAAATTTACAAATCCTTGTTGTGCTGATTTAAAATAGTAGTTAGGACAACAATGAGAGAAAATTGCTGGACAGACAAGATTTTATAGATTGCATATTGCAAAGCCTTATTTCTGAGTCAGTTTAATTTGAAAACTCTTATGAGATCAACAGGAGTTACCCAGGATCAGAGAACGGAGGCAGTCAGACGAGAAATCTCGTTTAAACTTCACTTTAAAATTCAGAGCAGGCAGCGAGCTCAACGTGAGCTGAATGAAAAGAAGACGCGTGGGCGAGGGAAGCTCAGGGAAGAGAGTGAGAGAAGTTTACAGTACTAAGTCATTGTGAGAGGAGAGTTAAGCAGACAATTTATCACCATCTGCTTTTGGATGAAACACCAGTGGTAACAATGAATTTATAGATTTGGCACAAGAGTAGCTCGGAAAATGGGCGGAGGCTGGAGAGCATCATTTACCGATGTCTAATAACAAATGGAAGAAAAACAGAAGAGGTTTTGCCCATGTGAACCTAATTTCAACTTTTCCACTCATCAGTTTTCTCTCTTCCTGCATCCTGTCTCTCTCTTCACATCCTTCCCCCTCTCCAATCCCTCCCACACTCCCTCTCCTCCTCCCCACCTGGCACCTCACACCGTCCAGGCAGCCTGCCAGCATCAGAGCCGCGTTAAAGTGAATCCAATATGCTCGGTCACGGCGTACGCTGGTCCCAGGTATGGTGTGTTCCTGAGAGACAATTGATTCAACTCTCAGCTCCCTGGAATGGACCAAATCAGCTCTATTAGTCGAGTGAAAGGATCTGTGAGGTCAGACCGTGTCAATGAAAAGCAGACGAGATTCAGCCGAGGCTAAATAAGACTGACAGGCTCCAGGAAAATCTAGCAATTACTTGATTTTATTGTTTTGGTGAGTGGAGTATTTTTTGTACTTATCCACAAAACATTACTGTTATCTACAGTGCTGAAAGAAGATTGAAATCGGTGAGTCCTCTACACTCTGACACTAGAGTTAACTGGGAGTTCCCTAAAAGTTACTGTTTCTGTTGGTGGATTTTATTGAGCTTGTTTAATTCCAGTGGACCAAACAAGTCTAGTATGTATAGACTCACCATCTTACCCATCCAATCCATTCTCTTAACCACTCATCCTTTGTTGGGTCTCAGCCAATCCCAGCTGACATTAGGCGAGAGGCTGGGCAAACGCTGGACACGACACCATCTTAACCATTAGAAGAAAAAACTGATGCAGATGGCGTGACCAGCTGATGACTAGCACTTAACCAATGCAGGTGAAGTATGCCTGAGCCTTTTATGTTGATGGCAGATTGGAGGCGGTTGACCAGCAGACTTCTGTTTTCCATAGCAAGTAAGGTTTATGACAAGGGTGCGGGTACCAGACTCTAGTGCCAATCAGGCACGTGGCCCTTTGTCCAAATCATAACACAGATTGTCTGGGCCTCATTTTGGTGCCTGAGCTGTGTCCTGAACTCTGGCGCCAGGAACATTAGCCTAGTGTTGGCTTTAATACAAACAGAGGGATTCCAACGTTTGGAGGTGCAGCAAATGGTTGAATGCATTTCCTTCTGAAGGGAGGAACTCGACAAACTGAATGAAGCCTTGTGGTGCAGGATGCTTTTTATATAGAGTGCGGCTTGGTCCTAATTTTTCTGTCTAGACCCGTCTGAACCCGAGAGAAACCTAACCGAGCCCCTGCCCGAACCCAACAGGCATTTAAACCTCCTGTCCAATCCTGACTTGGCCTGTCGCATCCCGACTCAGGACAAGTATCCACGCTCTCATTTGAGGGCAGACGGGTGCTTTGTGTTTGACTTTTTATGTGACCTCATGACAGCACATCAGCCAGCAGCGTGGGCGTCCCAGTCCCTGGTAGTGGGGACACAATTTGTGACGAGTTTGGAGCTGGAGTTCTTTGCTGGAATAAGCTCTGAAACTGTTAAATTATAGTAGTTGGGTTAGGTTTTATTTATAATGTGATTTTGTTACATTTTTATTTCTATATTAAGTTGATAGTAATAAGCAGTTTATACTTTAAACTGTTATCAGATAACGTGTTTAATTTCACTTCTCAAGCCTGAATAAAAAGCTTTTCTTATCGTTGGCCTTCGTTTTGTGCTATTATTGAGAATAATGTACCGGTTCTGGCACCATATGGCTCGGTTACCAATTTCAAAGTATCAAATTTGCAACGTTATTCCAGAAAACCCAAACGATACCCAATCCTAGATGTTGATGGACCAAACAAGCCAGAGGCCGAAAGCTGGACATGACACCATCTCAACCAGTTTAAGCAAAAGCTGGAGAAGATGACATGACCCAGCTGATGAATGTCACTTGACCAACTCAGGTGCGCCCCCAAAAGCACAGCAACAGAACAGCAAGTAAGGTTTAATATGACAACTAAATGTCAGCCCGTGCTAATGAGATGACAAAGCAGCGCGCTGCCAGAGGAGCCTTCAGCCTCCACAGCTCTCCTCTCCACAGGATGACAGACTGCTGCTAAATGAGGCTCTTACCAAACGCAACAGATTATTGTCTGGCTGTCACTTGCCTGCTCTTCACATTTAAACAGTGCCTTACTGTAATCTGAACTGCTCAGTGGCACTCTTCATCAGTGTCTGTGTGCATGCACCATTCCCGCACTGCTCCACACACACACACACACACACACACACACACACACACACACACACACACACACACACACACACACACACACACACACACACACACACACACACACACACACACAAAGTTTTTAATGTTGCACCTCAGCTGAGCTCTGTTGAAACATTTTCACATTTCAGGCACGATGCGCAACAGCCTGAACTCGGGAGCCAATCATTAACCCGAGCCTGATCCACAGCAACTGCCAGGTAATCAGGTGATCAATACTCCCCCAAAATAAAATCACATGGACTTCCAGATGCATTATGCAACACATGCATCCTCATCTCTGTTCAGATCGCCCTGACATCTCTAATACATTGACTAAAGCAGTCGATCCTTGCCTTGAAATCCGAAGAGGAAGCTGGTGATCCACACGCTGTGAATCCAGAAGTAATGCATGGCTGTCCTTGTTTTAAATAGTTCAGCGCTGATCCGGGTGGAAGCTCGGTGGTCTCTTGAGGAGGGTCTCTGTCTGTCCCCAGGTAAAACCTTGACCTCGCAGCTAAAGACCTCTCCTCCGGAAATAATGTCTCAAAGTGACGCGTCTCAGCAGCAGCAGCAGTCGACGAGGACGCGCACCAGGTGCTGGAGAAGCAAACACTGGACTCCTCCATGCGGCGCATAGTTTGGCCTGGCCTGCCATCTAGTGGTCACACGGAAAGTTTGATGATTTTAACCCGAGGTGTTGTCTGTGTTGTCTTGAATAAATCCATGTTAATCAAAGTTGTCACGGAGATATCTGTCAAGAGATAAATATCTATAGAGCTGATTTAAATCCACTTGGTTGACCGAAGTGCTTTACAAAATAACAGGTACAACAAAAAAACAGCAATATACCTCTAGTTAGGAAAGGTGCTATATTGTTAACCTCTGACCAGGTTAGCACTAAATAAAACACACACATATATATACAAGTAAGAACTACTAAGAAGGAGCAACTAATTCCTGATAATACTGTGTTTCTGTGCAAGAGCAACTAGGATTTCATTGTATGGCATCAGGTGAAAATAAAACTTGATTAGCTGTGTTATGGTGCAAGTCAGATGGCTGTGTGCATCTGATTCATTGAAACACCAACATCCTCTCAAAATAAATAACTTGTGGGTACAGGATAAAAAAAAAATCATCCTTGGCTTCAGGGGCTCCGTATACATGACTTATTGTTTGGAGGTTTAGGGAAATGTGTACAAAACTAACATAAACCACTCTTACTTACTGCAGAAAATAGCTATAAGAAAGCACATCTGGCAACTAACAAATCCACTTTTTATAACAATAATGATAATAAACATTATTTCTATAGCACCTTTCAAAACACAATTATAAGTTTATTTATGAGTTAAAAATAAAAAATTTAAGGTAAACAATATGATTTCATTCAAAATAATTTATCTTAAATTTTAAGATCACACCGCAAAAGAGCATATATCTAGAAATGTTTTTTTTTTAGAGGACAAAATAACTACATTATTGAAGAACTAGGAGGAATCCGACCTATAAAAATGTTTCTTTATGAGAGATTTCAAAGAGGATTTTCACAGACAGATCTCATTAGGGAGGAATTGTTCCAAAGCCCTGACAGAAATGGCTCGGTCACCTTTGGTCCTCAGCCGGGACAATGGAATGTTGAGCATGGCCTTCATTGAGGACCTCAGGTTATGACCAGGCACATATGGTGCCAAAGGATTTAAAATGTACTTTGGTGCAAGTCCAGAACGAGCTTTAGAAGTCAGAAACAAAAATTGGAATAACATGTTCTCTTTTAGCAATTTGGTGAGGAGTCTGCTCCTGCGTTTTGGACGAGTTGTAATTTAAATTTACTCTGTTGGCTCAGGCAGGTGAAGAGAGAATTGCCAAAATCCAGACTAGAGGAAATTAATGCATGAATCTTTATTTTCATTTAACATTCGTAAAAAATATAAACTGCATCAAACAAACCAATGTCTGGAGGAGGTCTGCTAGGTGAGGCAGCACCAGGCCATTCTTTTTGTTAATGTTTTGCATAGGCAAATCATACATTTTCAAGTAGCAAACAAAATCAAATATTTATGACTACAAAATGATTTGTAACCCATAAATAATTCAAACAGGCCTTTGTCGTTAAGCACTGTTTACCATTGTATGAGAAAGCCTTGGGGGGGGGGGGTTTGATGAGGTTGTCAGGGACTCATCAGCTTCATCTGCTTCATGTTACTGATCTCACTGCTCCACTGCAGCACAACGGCATTGTGGTTACTCTATACCATCCATCCATCTATCTGGTATTAAATGTTGGTGCAGACCAAGGAACACCCAGAGGTCTTCCCAAGATAATTGTTCCCTTTCTTATTTTTTTTTTAAAATGATTCAAGACCGGGTTTAATATGAGTTGTTTCTACAGGCTGCTGGATCAGAGTGGTCCTTAAAGTCATGAAGTGAATTCTTCTCCTGCTGTGAGACATACTTTGGTTGTATGTTCACTTGTCGTGGCAATTAATAATAATCCCACCTTAGCAAGGAGGAAACGAGACACAATTCTCTTACAGTATTGTCACACTTTAATGCTCAGAGCATGATGCATACAGCAGAGTTGAGTTTGTATATATGCACCCAGACAGAAGACAGTGGTTGGTATTTATACATTTGGCTAACCCCACCCATTCGGGAGGGGGTTGTTAAACAGATAATGACACAGGAAAAGCAGCACTTCAAACATCTTCAAGCTCCTCCTAGAGAGGAACAAACTTATCGATCAGCCTCTTTGATGTAAAGGAAATAGGTGACCGATATCCTGTCACCTGCTCTTAGACCCCTGGAGTGTAACATCCTTTTCCTAGATCCCTTCTTAGTGTTTACAACCACCACAAATCCCCCGTGCTGTAAGGTCTTTGTTAGGTGAATTTGTGGGTAAGTCATTATAACATCAGTTGGTCGAGCAACATCCTGACTTCTCAGGGATACATTTGCTCACAGTTCTAGACATCAAAATAGTTCCTTACATCAATCATTTGCCTGGATAGTTAATTACTATCACACTGTGTCCGGACTAATTAGATTACTGTGACTGGAGTAATCAGGCCAACACTCATTCAGTTCAACAGGAAACATCATAATCAAGGTTACGTTTGTTAGAGATTCAATCATGATCAATCAAAGGGGAAATAAACTGTAACATTTCCCTTACACACTCCCATTGGATCTGAAGCTAATTCTCTTGCAGCCTGATGAAGCTGTCCTCACTTTGAGACAACGTTACACCCTGAGGATATCGTGCAAGACCAGGTGCTGTTGCTGTGCTGAGACTCACAATGACGTAATGTCTCTCGGATTTCTGACACGGTGCATATTATTTGCTTGTGTAGTTCTATTTAAGAAGCTAATTTAATTGATCTGCATGAACATTTTAAAAAGAAATTAGAACTGTGTAAAATAATTAAATGAAAATAGATTAAAATGCAATGATGATGTAACCATGTAAAATAGCCTAGTCAAATGCACTTTGAAAAAGGTTTTCAGCCATAAGGATTTTTGTTATCACATATGTAGCCACTCTTTTATTACAAAGTATTTATAAGTCGTATATTTATTGGTTTGTGTCTTTTGTCAGACTTATAATTATTTATCTTTTGTTAATTTGCACTGTTCAGGAGAATAACCTCTTATTTTGTATTACTGCTTTCTTTTACAATAAAAGCTTCTATTCTGTTCTATTCTATTCTAGGATGGATGGATTTGGTGTTTCATAGGTTTCCACGACAATAATGTGTTGTAACATGTTACAGCATAAAGCACAACACACATTTGCAATGAACATTTCCATGATTTTCTAAATCATGGTTATTAAAGTTATTTTCAGGAGATGAAATACTGAATGTTTCTATGCGTGTTGATTTTGCTCTGTTTAATGTAATTTGTGTATCAAATGGATTAAGCAACTTTTCATCTGACCAATTTTTACCAAGAGTTGACTCGGCAACAGTGCTGAGAAAAGCCATAGTTTTCTACACAGACTAAATGTTCATTCACTAGATAATTGCCTTGAGGCATTATTTTATGTTGAAGTCAATAAAAGATCAGACGGATGATATTGTTTGATACATTATTCATGACACTACCACTATTCTCTTGTGTTTGTGTCTTTATGCATGTGAATTTTATCTTAAAGCTAAAACTACAGTCTCAACGCTTTTAACAAATGCCTTGTTCATGAAGGAATACATTTGTGAATATACATATATTGTGACCCCACAGTAACCTCAAGAAATTGCAGAATGGAATTCATCATCTCCCTGCGTGAAATTATTCTTACAAACCAATCAACAATCAAGAAAAGTGTTTATCGCTTTAATCACACTGAATGGATTGTCAGAGTCACAGTTTCACAGATTCATATGAATCAAAACACTCTGAGTCATACGGTGAGAGTTGGTGAAATCATTTAATTCTGTCAGGTCCACTCTTTTCCTTACCCAGATATCATCCTTCTCTGTGTGTTTGACTCGGCTGAACTCTACTGAGATGTGTTTTTGCTGTTTTCTAAGAGAGATGAAGTAGGTCGGTGAAGTCAGTGCCAAGGAGAACATTAAAATCCAGAGACGATGAACCGTGCTGAACTTCACTAATTGATTAATGTTGCTGCTCATTCAGCACCACAGTCCTTGGATAGTGAATAAATAACTACTGTGCCTCTGTGTGAACTGCACACACAGTAATGTGATAAGTCTGTGGACAGAAGAGACTTGATGCAGCCAGGAGTTCAGCACCATGGACAGAGACTGCTGTGCTGCCGAGGACGTTCTCAGACACCACTGGTGACACCAGAGTCGTCTGACTGTCTCTCTGTCTGTCAAAGAGGTTTACAGGAGTGTAGCCAACTCTGAGCTTGTGGTCCGACCCATGAGTACGGCTGATGATTAAAGTGGAATAATAGATCAGTGTCAACATGATGATGAGTGTCACAGCCGGTGGGATCCCACTGCATGACAGTCTCGGAGTTTATCTATCAAGCTGATGGAGTATATTTGAATTCTAATAAATGAAGCCAGCAAAGCATAACATCTCATTTAAAGTTCTGCTTCATTGCATTCTCACTGCACCAGATTTTGTCATGTTATCTGAACAGGGTCCCAGATTCCCTGGTGGAATAAGAGTAGGGGAGAGCGGGGTAATGTGGGACATTTTTTACATTTGTTTCCTTCTAGGCGAGCTAAACTGATATATCAGTAAAAATAAATGATTATTATGATTCATGTGATCTCTTGCTAGCTTATCTGCACATTGTTTCTCTGTCCAATTGGCAGGGACAGGGATATTGTTTTTCTCTGCGTATTCAAATGCCAGTTCACTGGAGCAAGGCCATGGAACTGGTCAGCTAGTGTTTGGCAAGCTCCTCCTCCATCTCACCTGTGAATATTCTCTTTACCTCAGCTACTGCACCCCAGGCAACTGATTTTACTTTCCCTTTCTCTTTTTTCTTTATGAATCTTTTGAGGGTTGTCTTATCAATATTTCTATCCCTTCCTGCTTTTCTTAAGGACTTCTTTCCTTGCATGACCTCGGCGGCTGCACTCTCCATCTCTGAGAGGGGTGTTTGGCCCCAGGTTGTCTTCCTGGTGTATAGTTTCTTGGCATGATGGCTTTTCTACAATGTTTATGACTTTTATGACAATTTTATCAATTCAGGCTAATCTTCAGCTATCATCGATCACATGGTTTTATATATTGGTTCATTAACCTGTATGATATAATTTTTTCTTTCTACCTAAATCCATTTGTTTTGACACAAGAGTTGATTAAGTTCAAAGCAAGAAAATTTACTTTGACATCCAAAAAACACTTTTGTGTAAAAACATACTTTCTACAGCACCAGCACCAACTTCTACTTCATGGCAAGGGGGGAATGGGAGGGGCTTTTAAACATAATAGTCACAGGACCACAAATGTGTTCTGTTGCCTAAATACAGGGGGTGTTTCACATCACCCGATGTCCCACATTACCCCGCTCTCCCCTACCTATAAAGAGTGTCAGAAAAGATCGGTCGGAGAGTTTCTCCGCATCCTGTTGATGATGATTACCATGGGAGTTGTTTTTACCAGTTTGGTTGGTTGGTTGGTGGATTTTTAAGCAAGATTACTCTAAAACAACTGAAAAGATTTCCTTGAAACTTGTTGGGAGAAAATGCTTTGAGAAGAAACCATTGAATTTTGGTTAAAATCCAGAATTATTCCCTCTCTGTCTTTATCATTGGACATTGCTTAACAACAATCTTGATGAAAAAATAATTTTGGAATATTTATAGAACTAATATACATACATACATACATACATACATACATGTGAAATATGGTGTAGCTTGAGG
Organism: Pleuronectes platessa; assembly: GCF_947347685.1. Lineage (NCBI taxonomy): Eukaryota > Metazoa > Chordata > Actinopteri > Pleuronectiformes > Pleuronectidae > Pleuronectes > Pleuronectes platessa. The sequence goes on from NC_070630.1 coordinate 26,137,078, forward strand.
TGACTCAACTTCTACTTCTTTTGTTTTCATTATAATAAATATTTTTTGCTCAGAGCCCATTAATACACAGCTTAACAAATCAGCTGCGTCTTTACATTACATTTCTTTTCATTTAGCTGACGCCTTTATCCAAAGCGACTTACAATAAGTGCATTCAACCCCGAGGGTATAAACCCAGAACAAGAAAGTAAAACAAATAAAAAAAAGCAAAACTACAAAGTGCTATAAGTAAGTGCCATTTAAGTGCTACTAAATTGTTGGAAATAAAATGTAATTCAAAGTATAGTCGGAAGAGGTGTGTTTTTAGTTTGTGGCGAAAGATGGGTAAGCTTTCTGCTGTCTGGATGTCCATGGGGACATCTTATCAAATTCTTTCCGAGCTCTGATGGTTGGTAACTTTAACCATTTTGGCATATTTATTGCAGTTTGGCTTTCCACCACTTCCTCCCCTTTTTCCTAGGACATCCGCCAGTATATTGTCCAGTCTGCTGAGCAAGTGATTGGCTGTCAACTATACCCTTCGAAAAAATAGCAGCACACTGACCCTGCTCGCTCATCCAGCCAGTTCATCCACAAACCTCCCCCTGGGAAATGGAACCGCTGCATTTATATCACAGTAATGCCTGAACCATCTGCCTTCTTCTTTCACTTCTGCCTCGGTCTGTCTTTTGGGTTTCTCTGGGCGCTCTTAGTCGATCTAGGCTCACTATGGTTCTAGAAAACTCCTCTGATGTAACCTTATTGACTGGGCCATGTGCCACCTGCCAGTACAGCTGCTCTGCATTTGTTTATTAATGTTTCCAGTGCATGGAGAGAATTTTGTGACACTTTGACACATGCTGGACTGGTCCGAGTTGTGGAGCCCAGCTGGTTGGCTTGAATGGATCGTCTCACTTGTTAAGACTCGAGCTGAGAGTTTCAGTGAGTGGGGCTGACCATCAGAGTCATTATGGGGCTTTGACAATGCTTCACCAAGACACATGGATAATAGACAGGTAGTTTTACATATTTAATCAAGAAATGAAAATGGTGCAATTTTCCTTGTAAAGAGTCTGAGTTTAGATGAAAAAGGAGAAGGTGTTTAAGAGTCGGCTTAGAACCTTACTATTCCTCGATACTTATTGCAGTTTCAGGTCTGTCTTGGACCAGCTCTTTGTGATGGCTTTTCTGTAGTTTTTCCTCAGTCTTGTTGAGGGTTAAGCACAGAAGTGATTTGTGAATATGGATGGATGGATGGATGGATGGATGGATGGATTGATGGATTGATGGATTGATTGATATTTCTGAAAGGACCAAATTACAAGCCTGGAAGGAGGTGAATGAAAGAATCAGAGCAGCCCTCCTGCCAGATGAGAGAAGCTGGAGGGAAATCAAGTTAGATCGGGACAGCTGATGGAGCCTTAGAGGGGAGAGAATTGTTACTGAGCTAAAACAAAAGAGAGCTGACAATGGCAATCAAGAAAAGGGACAAGCTGATCACCAGTTTCAGGAACAAAATAATGGCCTAAAAAAAAGACCATCTGCAAACCTTGGTCCAAGGCAAAGACTGACAAATACAATAAAACAAAGAGTGAGTGATAGAGAGAGTGGAAAAGAAAACGTGAAGACTGCAAAGCAGCACAGATCTCACTGACTGCCTCAAGAAAGAGTTGTGTGAGCAGGAGTGAGAAAATATTTGGATTTATATGGCTGAGTAAACAAAGGCAGATATGAGACTCCTAATTGTATAAATTATTCCATATCAGGTCTATGCACTGGCATAAATGTGCTTTAGTAAAATTATCCTGTCACTCTTCCGTGACATATTCACTCCATCCATTATTATATGTACCAGACTGACAAAAACTTTCCACGAGCTAACAGCTGTCTCTGCATATCCGATAAAACCTGTCTTGATCCGCCACTCCAGGCAAATAAATTCTTGCCGCGGGTTTAATGATAAGGTGACGAGGGGTGGAGACAGAGGAGGCAGGAAAATCAGGGAATAGATTGAAAATTACACAGAGGGGAAAGCTGAATGGTCCTTGCCAGCAGCTAGGAGAATGATTATGTTGACATGTGTTAAGGCCTTGACACCAGCTTTAAATTTGAATCCATTACCTCGATACAATATCCTCTCTTGCTTTCAATGTAATCATACTTTTCTGCTTCTATTCAGTGTAACTGGAAGTTTCTTGCATTGAGGCAACATGCAGAGAAAGAAGATTGGGGCTCTGTCATTTCCAGGTATAAGGGTCAAGATGGAGCAGGTGATGATCCTCCACATGACTTAGATAGATAGATAGATTACTTTATTCATCCTCGAAGGGAAATTCATTGTCTTCCTAAATGTATTTCATTGAACAAAAGTGTCTGACAGAAGAAAATATTACCCTAAAAACTTCTACATTATACACACACACACACACAATTATGTTGTGCTATGCTCTATTGCACAATGTTTTGTATGTTATGACATATTTCTATTTTTCATATATTTTAATAAATAAGTTCATGTTTCAAGTTCAAGTACATGGAATCTTAGAAAACCGTGGCATCAAAATTGGCATCGAGAATCGTGTTATTTTACTGGTATTAGCACCGAATACTGAATTTTTGGTATCGTGACACCCCTAAAGGATATATGGTGTCTCAAGCTAAATGAAGTAAAAGCAACATGTCGAACATCATCTGAAAGAATTAGGGTTTTTGAATTGTGTGTGTCTGTGTGTGTGTGTGTGTGTGTGTGTGTGTGTGTGTGTGTGTGTGTGTGTATAGAATGGTGTGTATACCCACCACATCATCTGCTTCCATGTTTCAAAGTATCGTATATTGTTTCAGAGTGCTGGTGCAGTTTTAAATGTGCTGCTTCCCACTGTTTGTCTCCACACCAACAGATAAACCAATCTCAATTAGAACATATATTATCCGAATTATCTAAGGGCACTTTGCACAGTAAGATTAAGACCATATATAATCAAGTTGGCGAACTCTGGAAAGGGTAAAGAGTTGTATGCATGTGTCGTCAAGGATACATTATGGTATGGTTACACGATACCTGACTGTCGACCAGTGCAGTTATCGTCATTATAAATTGATTTCCCAGATTCATATGAAGTCACTGTGAACTTTATCTTTGACCACTGAAGTCTAATCAATTCATCTTTGAGTCCAAGTGACAACTTATCAAAGGTTGAAGAAATGAGGTTGAAGACCTCAAGGCTTTATCGAGATATAACATTCAAGAGGCCAAAGACATCTTTTTGAGGTTACCATAAACTTTGACGTTCAAAATATTATACATTTATCCGTGTGTCTAAATGAACCTATCTGCACAATTTGAAAGAATTTCCTTCATGCGTTCCTGAGATATCACGTTCACAAGGTAAATCAATCAATCAATCAAATTTTATTTGTATAGCCCATATTTACAAATTACAATTCGTCTCATAGGGCTTTAACAGGGTGTGACATCCTCTGTCCTTAACCCTCAGCAAGAGTAAGGAAAAACTAAAACTGGTTTCTAAGGTCACCTGACCTTAACCTGTTGACTTTTGATTGGCAAAATCTAATCAGTTCATATTTGACTCTGAGTGAACGTTTGTTCCAAATTCAAAGAAAGTCCCTGATGTCGATCTTAAGATATTTTGTTCAAGAAAAACTAAAATACTCTTTGTTGAGGCCACTGTGACCTCGATCTTTGACCTTTGGCTGCCAATATCAAATCAGTTCATCTTTCAGTGAATGCTTAAATTTGAAGAAATTCCCAAAGTTGTTCTAGAGATTTCGTAAGAGGGACAGACAGACATACGGACGGTAGCTGCTTCAAAGTGGGTTAAACAGTGATGAAATGGCTCCAGCATTACACTACAACACAGATACATTCGGTGGGTTCATTAAACGATTTGGAGAAATAGAAGGTAAACAAACACAAAAAAAATGATTTAAAAGAGCAAAGAAACCCAACCAGCAGGCGGGACCACACAAGAAGACATTAAAATCAAATGAGAGGACAGTGCAGGCGTCTTCGGGAGCATTAGTGTGCATCTACACGTGCACACAGGCAATCAGGAGGCTGTGACACTCAACAAATGATCAGCAATGTGTCAGGAAAATGAAGACTGCTGGATAGTTAACATGGATGTATCCAACACAGATTTAAAAATAAAAATCGATTTTACTCTTATGTTTTATTCAACACTTTTGTTGAAATTCAAGGATGCACACAGTGCCCACTGGGCTTTCTGCCTCTCCCTGCATTGTATATACTTTGTCATGCAGTCAATTTCTGTATATGTTTAAGTTGGGCAAATAAATACAATCAAATTAAATGCAAATATCTGCTTGTCCTGGTTTCGTATCATATCGACCTGCAGAACAGTTCATACAAATATGTGTTGTTTGTCCAGGCTTTTGTTCAAACATAAAGAATTAAGTCAAAATTCCCTCTTTGTTCTGGATTACATCAAATTAGATAATGTGCTTTAAATGACGCCAAAGGCGTTTTCATTGGATGAGATATTCCCTTACTGAAGATTTGGGTGATAAAGAATACATAATGTATATATATATATATGTATATATATATGATACTGTTAGCTTGATTTTGATTATTTCAAGGGGTAAATAAATATGTTTGTTTGCAGCTACAGTTGCAATCAGAAATATTCACCCCCCCAAAGATTTTATCAATTAAAGTTGACAGAATCTTGCTCTTTGAGCAAGATTCTGCTTCGGATGACTTCTTTATGAGTTGAGTGATACAGAAAATCAACACGGAAAATGCATGATGTAGTATTTGTGTGTAGCAGTATAATTTGTTAAGATAGCCATGTCACAATTATTCAACTCCTGTATAATATTGTTGTTTTTAAAGCTGTCTGACAGTTTTTTTGTCCTAAAGTTGAGTTGAAACATTATTAAGCCTTTGGGAACTCTATACTGATCCTTAATTTGCTTCAGCTGTGATGCATATATAAACCCTACCCATGAAGGTATTCAAGGTGAGTTGCAATCATTGGAAAGACAAAGGAGCCTCCACAAAAGCTGAGAGAGGAGATTATTTCACCACACCTGAAAGGCCATGGGTAGAAGAAGATTTCCCCAAAAAATTATATTCCAAGAGACACAATTGGGAATATTATAAAGAAGTTTAAAACTGATGGAGCAGCTTCAAACCTGCCCGGCCGTGGAAGAAAGCCCAACATTTCATCAAGGACCCCCAACAACTTAGTCAGAACAACTCAGATAAACCCCTGTGTGACTGCAAGACACTTACAGGATGACCTGATGAAGGCTGGTACAAGTGCGTCAGTGGCAACTATAAGACGTGCACTGAATAAAAAAGGACTTCATGGCCGGCTTCAAGACACACTCAGCTCTTGACCACAAGGAACATCAAAAGTCGACTAGAATATGCCAGGAGTAATTTGGATAAGACTACTGAGTTTTGGGTGACAGTTCTATAGACTGATGAAACCAAACTGGAACTGTTTGGACGTATGGACCAGCGGTATGTCTGGTGTGTGAAAGGCCAGGCTTAGGACCAGAAGACTACCATCCCCACAGTCCAGCATGGAGGTTGGTCAAAGATGATGTTGGGCGGTTTTTCTGCGGCAGGAACTAGCAATCTTTATTGTGTACATGGCATCATGGATTCACAGAAATACCAGGCCATTTTAAAGAGGAATGTGATGCCTTCTGTTGACAAATTAAACCTTGGTGATCATTGGACTTTCCAGCAAGACAATGATCCAAAGCAAAACCTCCAAGTCCACCGAAGCTTGGTTGAGAAAAAGATCCTGGAACGTCCTGGAGTGGCATTCACAGTCACCAGATTCAAATTTGAGTGAAAATCTTTGGTGGGATTTAAAGAAGGCTGTTGCAGCATGGAAGACATCAAACATCACTGATCTAGAGGCTTTTGCACTTGAAAAATGGGCAAAGATTCCAATCGAGAGGTGTAAGAAACTTGTCCGCACTTACCGATTTTTTTTTTTTAGAAGTTATAAAAGCTAGAGGAAGCGCCACAAAGTACTGAAGCTGGGGGGTTGAATAATACTGCACATGCACATGTTGAAAGAGATACATTTTTCATTTGAACTTCAAAGTTAAGTCAACTTCTGTTAACTAAAATACGCATCAATAAATATCTTTTGTTGTTTGATGAGGTTTTTTTGTCATTTATTGTCATTATCTGTCATCCACATCACTATAATGTCTATTGAGGTGAGGGGGTTGAATATTTCTGATTGCAACTGTATATCACCTAAACATCTCAAGCAACCTTTGTGTCTTGGCCTGTAGCTCCGAAACTCTATTTGAATCCCTTATACTTCTTCCTGAACCTCCCACCGTTTTCCTTTTGGCCCTTTTCTCTTGTTGCACAAAATGAAACACGACAGACAGTCAATTTTAATGTAGTTAACAATATAACTATTTTATGCTTCTAGAAGCTGAAGGAACAACAAAGGCCTTTTTATTTACAAAAACAGGTGCTGTATTGTATTTACTTCAAAAACTCTTCCTGAGGGAACTAATCTTAACTTTAACTAGATTTAATCTCTGAACCCGACCATCACAGAACTAAATCTGTTTTCCTCAACTAATTCTCTCTCTTCGTTCTTTCTCCCCCCCTCAATTCTCCACAGATGTTCTTCCAGATGAATGCTCTGACCTCCCTCTCGGGGGGGTTAACAACATCTATAGAAGTCCTGCAACTCTATCAGACCAGAGAACAACACAGTTCTCAAACAGCTGCTGCTTCCTTTCCTCCCTCAGTTGTCATCTGTGGCAAAAATGGGAAAGAAATGTTCAGCGTAGTCGATTGCTTTTCATATGTATTCCAGTGTATACGATTCTTGGAAGGCCTGCATATCATAGCCAAAAGTACAAGGACGCTTCTATGGTTCATTTAGCAAGTATTTTACAGCACTGTGCAAACATTTTGTCTCATCCATCACACAGTACCATCAGGGAGGCGTCTGATTCATCCCAAATGGATTTTGCCTCATAACGAGCCAAAGCATATGGCCAGAGTCATAAAGAACTATTTTCAGTGACAAGAAGAATTTAAACTCCTACAACACATTGTTTGGTCCCTGGCTGCGGCCGAAGAGTCAAAATAAATCTCCTTTCCCAACCACTATTCCTTCACCCTGATGGAAAACGTCCCAGGGTCAAGGAAAGATGTGAAGAACAGGCATATCTGTATTAAGCAAGTACACCTTTAGTAGATTGTGTTTTCATACTTTCATAATCTTCATAGTAAATGTTTTTCTTCGACAAATGTTGTCTTCATTAATGTTGCATGAGTGTGAATTTTGCCAACCTCTACACTATCGAGAACTCCATATCCTTCAACTTTTCTAACTATCTATGTGGTAATTATGGTTATTGTTATTAATTTAATTAGTTCAAAATTTGTAGTTAGTTTTTTCATGAGTCTTAATCAATAAATTGGCTATCGTTTCCCTTCAATTGAAGGGTGGTGCCCCGAGGTAAATTGAATCAATTAAAGTTATTATTTAATATTCATATTTTTAATATGAATATTCAATGTTTTGGTTTATGTCTTCAAAGCCTTTGATCCTAATTATATTTAATCTATACCAAATGATTTAGGCATATGTGTAGATACATTATGTACTTTCACTTACTGTCAGAAGATGAGAAAATCCATCTTATCTCTTTGGAGAGAAATAAAACAGCAGATAACGGATCTGAACCTGGTTGCCAGGTGCTGCAGCTGGAGATAAAACACCTGCGAGGTCGGACTCCAGCTCGGTGATAAGTTCACTTGACGTGTTGACGTTCTGCAGCGCTGAGTAGAGCCACATTGCATTGAACGCACCTAAAAGTAGGGTGGATCTACGACTTACAGGTATAAACTGCCATTCATACCTTGACTCAACTTAAAATAAAAATTTTAACATAAAATGCCTCCATACTGCTTGTGTGGTATCATCCAAGTGTCCATAAGCCCCGACATTCAAATGTGACTATGCTGCATCATATACACCAAGTTTTTAGTCTTACGTTTAAAGAATTGGTCACCATTTACTTTATTTGTATTTATTTGGCTGCAACGCTGTTTACCTCTGAAACTTGTGGGTAGATAATGAGTGAATTTGGGGGGTTTGGGTGAACTATCCGTTTAAGGTTAAAGAGTTTGAACTTAGACTTCTGCTTTCGTCGTTTCAACAATATTAGATATTATTCTTTTTCTCTCTACTTTTCATTACAGCCTATATAATATGTAACTGTATGCACATCAGAAAATCTGATAATTCTTGGTGAGGAAATTATTAAAAATGACAGGGAGAAATCACAAGCCTACCCTCCTTGCACTGCATTGCTCCACTCAGATTTGAACATGTTTGCTCTCCACTTGTTTGATGTTTTGCTGGTTTAATGACAGGAAGAGGTGCACGACTTCATCTGTCCTGAGCAATAAACCGAGGCCCGGCACAGGAAGAACGGGATAGAGGCAGAATCAAGGCCATTATAAGATTGCTGCTCCGCAGCCAACACAAGGGAGGAGAGAACATTTTGGAGTAATGGATGTCCGAAGTGATTTCTCAGAAACAGCAGTGTGCATTCAGCTTGGAAACCACAGGGGCCCAATCGGCTCTATTCAGCTCTATAGTTGGCCACCTGTCTGCCCTGCTGGGAAATGGCTTTCTGCTTTTTTTCCCTTCTCTCTCACTGTCTCATTTGCTCTACATCTTATCGATCTATGTTTTCACTTTAGCTTCAATTAGTGAATCACAGATCACTGAACGAAGGAACCATCACAAAGATTAGTGTGCACTTGCACATGCCAGTCTTACTTCATCTTGTTCCTGCTTCACATGCACAGCAGACAAACGTCAATTCCTGTTAATTATGTCTAGGTTGGGCTTGAATAAAATTAAACTATGAAATAATTTGCACTGATTTTGAAAGCCATAATGCATTTGCTATTTTTATCTTTGGTACTTGAATTAGTGGTGATTTGATGTGTTTTACCGTTTAATTGTGGAGGTTTATGCAAGTTGGGTCAAAATACAGACGATTATTTTAACAATAGAAAGAGCAGGATTATGAGTGACAATGATGGGTGTGGACACTGTTGGGCAAACAACACATGCTGGAAGCAGAAACCAGACTGTCTATAAAGATTGGCGAGGTCCTGCTGATACCACTAGAAAACTATCAGTGTTACTATTAATAGGTTTGTGTTGAAATAAAACACACACTACGGACACATTTCTCCCAGATTCAACATGGTTGCCAGACATGTAGAGATGCAGATTGAGGACAATCTGGAGTGGTCTCAGCTATTGAAAGCTAATATTTCAGCCCCTTTTATAGCATCAAATTACAATCTAGATCGATTTTATGGGGAAATACAAAATGAGCCAAAATGACAGAAACTATGGGAGAAAATTAGACTTTGACTTTTTAGTTTGGTCCATGTCCAATCAATCAAATCATCAGTTTCTTTGTGGTAAAACGGTTCAGTGGTCGGTACAGTCAGTACTCTCAGCATTAGGTCTACAATAATCAGCAGGCGAAGGCAAAAACCACAGGGTGGAGGGTGATTAAACTGGTCGTACACAGAGAAACTGAGAATAAACCAGAGGTGCTGAAATGCTGAATATATGGAATCAAGGCAAAGAAAAAGAGAAAGAGACCAAATGAGCTTTTTGAAAAGCACTGAGCCTCTGGACTTTCTGCAGAGTTTTTTTCCTGTCAATGCCCTTGTAAAAAGTCAGCAGGTCGGACCACCAGGGGTCCGCGGCCCCCTGGTGGTCCGCAATGACATTGCAGGGGGTCCGTGAAATTTGCTTTGATATTTCAACACATTTCCAGATTACTCTTGAATATCGTGAAAAATATTTAAAATAAGAAAAATATGTCTAAAATAATATAAAGGTAATGAGGGAAACCTTGAAACCAGCTTGGGGCTAGAAACTGCCAATAGTTTTCCCCTGTGCATGTGTGTTAAAGGTAGATGTAGAAGAGCGGTTGAGCTAGGTAGAAAAACTCTCAGGAGGTCTTGGAGATTTAGTTTGTATGATGGACATTCTGCCCCAAAAAATAGAACAAAAGAGCGAAAAACAAATTATTTTTAATGAGAAAAATAAATTGGCATAATAGCCAAAACAATTAATTGCAATAACAGTCAACTTTACCACGTTCGCTGGTTGAGAAACAATTTCTTAAGAGAGCTCTAGACACACATACACAGAAGTACTACTCATGCAGTAGGTGGGATTTGCTGCTGGTGATCATGAGGTTAAATTTAAGTAGGCCTCAATTGTTTCTGTGATATTGTATGATTATGATTATGATTTGTGAAATATTCTGTATTACGTTGTCATCTTCCCTATTCAGTTGTAGCCCCAGTTTATGTTGATTGTTATTGATCACCATTACTTTAACGTTCTCTCAACATGTCAGCTGTCTGTACATTTAAGTTATGAATGTTATATATTGACGTACATATGGTTCTGAGATGCAGTATAACTACAAACTGCATTTGAATTTTGTTTAAAATTCTTAAGCACTGAAAATCAACCGTTTTTTTGTATTTTACACATTTTTGCAGATTTTTTTGAGGTTTTTAAATAAAACCAACATGGAAAACCAAATGTTAAAACTTCCTTCTATCCACTTGCAAGCACGCTCTCACACACACACACACACACACACACACACACACACACACACACACACACACACACACACACACACACACACACACACACACACACACACACACACACACACACACACACACACACACACACACACACACACACACACACACACACACAGGCACGCACGCGTAGGCACATCAGTGGGCTGCGGATTACTTTCTAGCCAGAATGGTGGTCCCTGGGAAAAAAACAGTTGAAAACCCCTGACCTAACCTATCACAGCGAACATTCACACACACATTTACACCGACAGTCAATTTAAAGTCTCCAATTAACCTAAACCCAATTGAATTAGGATTCAAACCCTTCTGCTGTGAAGCAACAGGGCTAACTCCGGTACACCGTGCCACCTACTTTACATATCAAACTATCTAAATTAATGAGCTAGACAGAGATAAAAACACAGAGAGCATTGGACTCATAAAGGAAAATAGTCTCATAAAGTCTGAAGCTCTCTGTACTGTAACTGATGATTCACAGATGTTTTACAGCCACCATTAAGCACACAGTATCATCCTGACAGTTCAGTGAAGTTCAAAGCTTTCTGCTGCAGTCAGCCGTGAAAGGAGGCAAACGCTGTTGTCTAGACGGCCACGGTCACGTGTAAAGAAATGAGTTAGAGCAAAATACAAAATAATTGCACTAATACTGAGGTAGCACAAGAAGCCGCAAAATATTAAAGTCGGGCGTCAATCTGCAATAAAACTCAGATTAAGCGCTGAGGAGAAGTAGAGGATGATAATGGAATGACAAATGAAACTCAGTTGTGGTGCAAGAGAGAAAAGGAGACCTATTAGAAGAAAGAGTCATTTGATTAATCAAACACTGTAATCAAGGCTCTGTTTAGGAGGTCCAGCACATATATATAATATTCATGCTTCAACAGAGACTGCTGGTCTCAATAATGAGAACAATCCTCAGAGCCCTGACCCGCTGGTTCTTTTTACTGCTCCCTTATCAGAGGTCACTCCTGTTGATTCCTAAAGCTGTAATGGGTCAGAGTGGAAGAACAAATGAATACTGATGCAGATTGACTTTAGAAATGAAACCATGAGGATTAAATTCGTCAATTAAGATCGCATTAAGACAATTGTTCTGTCAGCAGCCCTTTCCCTCCTATTCTACTGCATTTAAATAAGTGCATTAACGGCCCCTTTGACTTTTATAATGACAATTGCTGACCGCAATCTACGCTTGAAATGGGATGTGGGATTATATTGAAGAACGTGTTACTGCTGTTCCAGGCTGCATGGCTGTGTAAATACTGCTCCCACGTGGTGGATTTGAGAACTGCAGTTTCTGAGTAGTCCCAGTCCCAACGCTTACAGGAAGTTGCTGAGCTGGTTGAAATGATAATTGCTGTATAATTCAGACAACGTGAGCCATACATACACACACATGCGACACTCTGGCCCCGGAATGCAAGAGAAAATAATAAGGAGCTGTATCCAGTAGTGCTGCTGGTAATGAGCTAACAACTTTATATTTATGCACACTAACACGCCCTCAGTCATTTGCTGTGAAATAAATCAACTACACTGTGAAAGTTCAGAGCAACACACAGTGTAATAATAACTACTTCAAATGACAGACACCATCTTTGAGAAAAATTATTTGGCATGTACTTCGAACTTTTGTTTGGTTCATGTCCCATTTGCCAAAATGGAGGAGGCAGGGTTTATGAAATATACTGGAGCCAGCCACAAGGTGTCAATCGAGACACTCATCTTTATGTGCAGTCTATGGGGAAAACATAAGACAAAACACGAGCCAAAGCCTCTCAGGGACGCCAGAAACTATCACAAAGGACAAAAGGACTCCAGGGCAGGATAAGACTCCAATCACAGTCAATAAAGGTAATTCCGTTTGATACACTGGTATTCAGTCCAATCAGCATAGCTAACAGACTAAACTGTTCATACACAGAGAAACTAAGAATAAACAAGGAGCGCTGCATCCTCGGAGGACGCCATCCAAACCGAAATGAGATGGTCTGCTCTAACATAGCTATCTGTGTTCAGTTCCTCACCCCGCCCTGTTTGCTGTTGCCTAGCAAGTTTTAATACCCCTGTTTAAAAAAATTACCTCTCCGAAATCAATTCGTCAATGAATGCTGGGGTAGGTTGGGCTGAGAAAGGATCCATTCGTTGGAAGCTTTGTTTCTCAGGGACGGAGAACACATTTGTCTTGAATTTAGACCGAGCTAAAGAGAAACACAGACTTAAATAATCATAGGGAGGGAGACACAGGTGTGGCACTTTGGAGCAGGTGCAGGTAAGAAGGAGACGCAGGAGGAGCAGGAAGTGAAGACATCTGTAACGAGATGAGACATGAGTATCAAAATAAAGCAGGAAACAAATATGTGGGAGAAGAAAAGAGAACAAAAAGAGCAACCTAACAGGAACCTGGTCCCAATGTCTCATAGACTTTGAGGCATGTTCTCGGTATAGGTCTGTGAGGGCTTAGGGCTCTGCACACGGACCAGGCCACAATAAAAACTGTATAACATGTTTAAGTTAAAACTGAACTAAATAGAACTAGAAGTTTTCAAATCAAGAATCATGAAATATTCTCAGAGAAATCAACTAAATATGTGTCACAAAATGTTTAAGAAAGTGGAAAAGTGCAATTCCTAGGTCTGCTCTCCAGATCCAGATCCACACCAAAAGCAATGGGCTCTTCCCCGACCCGCATTCTACATACGTCCACCATATTTCGGGTTATCGTCAGAGGTTTCTGCCAAATCCCACAAATCAGCAGACACACAAACAAACTGCGATGAAAACTTTACCTCCCGTGTGAAGGTAAAAATCTGAAAAAAAAAATGTTCTACCTTAAACTGAAATAACACCTCTGTTCATGTATCATGGCCCACATCAGATTCTGTACTTTACTTTGAGGACATTTCCTTTGTGCAGTATTACACAGTTTGCCTGGGGAATAGAAACCACAAGTCCATGAAGTAACTAGCACACTTGCATATTTGTGTGTTATTATTCTGCACGACCCCTTTTCTTTAAAGCTGCCTTTACAGCCTGCAGCAGCACCACAGGCTCAATAGATGAGTTTCATAGAGAGCTCACTGAACAGTGCCTGAAGTTGGCTATTCATATCATATCTGCACAGCGGGACCCAGCAGCTCCTTCTGGGCACAACACATATTAAGCAATTCACAAGCAGTTATTTTTAAATGGAGCTCAATTAACATTATATGTTGTATTGAAACCACACACAGCCTTAACACCCTAACCCTAGCCTCCATATCTTCAGGGGATAGTAAATTAACATAACCCTACCCCAAGACTTGACCTAAACTTAACCTTGACCATGGAATTTATAGAGATGGACGATATGACTGCTCGTCAAAGCATATCAAATGCCACCTGGTGGCTGACTGCAGTACAGGTCAAAAATGTATGCGTTATGTATGCGTTAACGCTGGATGATTAATTTTGGAAATCAACGCACACATTTTTTAACGCATGCACAAAATGACCACCTTCATGTACCCGCCCGCACTCACCCGCTCAGAGCGACTAATATACACACTCGTCACTAGTTATCAGGACCTGATAACAACAGTACATGAAGTCACTTAGTGTTTGTTTGGTTCACTCCAGAGTTTATGAGGCTGCATTTAAACATCATGAAAATGACTCGTCAACATGTTGTGTCAGTACAACACGAGACGTGGCGCTCACAGTCAGGACTCAGGGTTAAAATGAGTCGAGCGACATGCAGACAAGACCCGACACCATAGATTCAGAACCAAACACATGACTGTACGTTTTTCACCAAAATCATCCCAATCTGCATGAACTGAACTTGGAACTCATTCTTTTTAAGTGTGAACTGGCTTAACTGAGCTTCACCAGATGGGCTAAGATTCAGATTTCACATTCACATTTAAATGTGTAAAGGTTTGGTTGTTTGTCTGATTTAAAAAAGAAATGAAAAAAGTTTTATTCGACCATCCTATATGTTCTAAAAAAAAAGAGAATAAAAGAGCAAAGGCTAAGATGCCCCAATTGCTTAGGATGAAGGTTTCTTTGAGTTTTCTTTTTTCTTCTAATAACATACTATGTTTGCTCAGAGGCATAGCAAAGAGGAAGACACATTTAATTATGGTGTGGTATGTTTTTCTTTGATTTTATTATTTTGTTCAATCTTAATGTCTATCATTTGGACTTGTCATCAATAAAAAAACAAATGATAAATGTATCAGCCTTCTGTCATTTATCTTTCTGTTCCCGCAACAATAATCAGAAACAATTGGGATTTTTGGGGCATTTAGAAATGGTGATTAAACGTAATTAATCACAGCTAACCTGTGATTAATCTGATTAAAAATGTATATTGTTTGACAGCCCTACAAAGTACAAATACATTTATCTCAAGGAGGATTTGTGTGAATTCAGGTTGTTCCTATCACACTGATTTTCAAGTTTGTCCTGTGTTGCTCCTTGTTTCTGGTAACTTTGGCTTTGATTAGCGTATTACGGTGGCCCTGAGAGCTCAATGAACAGCAACTTATGAAAACACATGCAAGTTGACAAAACACAAGAAAAGTAAGAAAACATCTTCATCAATTTCACAACACAACACAACATATTACAGAAACGCGCAGCAAATAGACAAACGCGCTGCAAATAGACAAACGCGCTGCAAATAGAGAAGAAACCACAACGGAAGTGTTTCCAGAGGACAGCTAACACTGCTGCCACAAAAACGTCCAATACACCATACAAATTTTGCAAACGCTGAACTTGACGAATCAGTTTTCATATTATTAACGTGAATGTAACGATGAACGTGAGTGAACATCACGTTAATTTTTTTAATCATCGTCGTATCAGGCCATCATGAAATACCAGGAGCGGGCGAGTGTGTGTGTGTGTGTGTGTGTGTGTGTAGCGGGCGGATGCAATGGAATTAGAGTGAAACATCAGGATGGACGGCTGAGACTGGCTCATGATTGGTCAAGCGTGTTGGATATATTTTGGCTTCATGTCTGGATAATGGAACGAAGTGGTGACGCATCATTCATCTTTATACAGTCTATGGTCTTGACCTTTCAATTTAATTTATGTTGTGAGGGTGTTGGTGTTTGTTCCCATAACGAAGATAAGTCCCCATATCACGAGTAGTACACAAAACACACACACACACACACACACACACACACAAATAAATAAATACGCTGGAGGCCAACTAGAACGTATTAACAATATTTATTCACTACAAGTTCCAATGTTATTGTTCCTATTTCTTTTCAACCCAACAGTAAGAACAAGATGTGTTTATATACATATTTACATATTGTTATTTATTTTTTACTATTGGCAATATACCACAGGTCATTGTGTATCTATATATACAACCCATATACCACCTTGTGTACCACATGCCAACCTATGGCCGGGGTAGAAGATGAGATGTTAACTAAATCTGGGTTTAAACCTCAGTAGATTTCTACTGATGGTGCTGTCTCTCCTCCATCGCAAATGGAGGGTAAAGAGTTGGTGTAAAATAATCTCACTTCATCTTTTTTCCAGAGAATCATTCTCTCTAGAAAGAAAGAATAAATTTAAGTATAGTTTTTCTTGCACTTCATCAGCCAGTGCTCAGCACAGGGTCACTGGGTGAAACATTGAGAGAAATCTACACGGACAGACAACTTTATTCTGAAAACACCAGTAGAGAATTTGTGATATTTGATCTTTTGATCTCTATCAGCCTCTCTGTGTTTATCAATCAATGTGAGTGTGTGTATGTTTTGCAGACAGCCTTGAGGGAAACAAAGTGAAACTTAAAATATAGCTAAATATATCTGTAAGAGTGTGGGTTTGCTGCTACGGTCCGACCTGGGTCGTGAAGATGCATGTGTGAAGTTGATCTTAACTGGTATATATTGCTCTAACTAATGTAATAGTGAATAAATAATGCAGGTTTACAGGCCTTCACATCTGACAACAATCTGTTATTGAAGATCAGAGGTGACTGGTTCTCGGTTCAATATTTTTGCCTCCATTGATGTGGACATAAAAATTCAACCGCTTTTTAATTTAGCCTTGGCTGGTATTTATTGCGATCCAAATATTTGTTGGGTTTGATAATGTTTGTACCATCTAGAAGTGTAAGTTCATCTCACTCTAATTTAAAAGCTGGATTTTTCTTTATTTCAAATTCAATAAAGTAAACACATGATTGTATGATACACCAACTAGGAAATTGCTTAAATGGCATGAATGTCTTTCCAACTCAAAAACTAAAGTGTGGATGAAATAATAGCAATAATGAAGAACATTTTCACTATTCATAAATCATCAATCACATTGTATTTGTTAATGTTGGACCATTTAAAATGGCAAAGAGAAAAAATAGAGGAAATACATTTTTATTACTCTCTTTCTAATCATAATAACACTTTTACAGCTCATAGTAGTTTTTTTCCAGTTGGGAAATTTGGTTAAAAGATAAAAAACAGTAGGTCAGAAACACAATGACACTTTCTACCATGTACAGCATTGGTATCTATTATCAATAGTTAAACATCTGACCATCAGTGTTAAACCGTAATGTATTATTTATCCCAGAACTGGTAATGAAATGGCAAAACTCATTAGAAAAATGAAAAAGAAAATCCCTTCACTGAAACCAACAACACTTCTCTGACAAACCCCAAAAGAACCGTTAAAATTAAGACACATGATTTGTAAAATATGTATCAGTCAGACATGTAATGTATTTCCTTTGATTCACAATCTAGCCTACGGTTGTAGTTACATTGTAGTTACATATGTACAGTATAAAACAGTAGATGTTAGCCTCCGTGGAAGGGGGGGGGGGACCTTTTAAATATATATCTGATCTCTTTATAAAGCCATTATGAAAGAAGACACCCTCTTATCGATGTCTTCTCAAAGCAGCCCTGATGTGACATGAACCAGATCGGGACGACAGCGAGGACGAACGCAGCGAGGACGATGACAACAAAATCCATCCGTAGGTTCAAGTTTAAACCAGGGGGCAGTAGCGTTCAGTGTTGTGTAAGCATTACTTTAATAAGACTAATTGCTTGAAACTCATAAGACAGCAGTTTTGATATAAAATTACTCTGAAAAGTGCAAAAATGTTAATGTTTGCATTCACCAAAATAAAGTATAGTATGTGATGTATTGCACCCAATGAACCCCCCTCTCTAGGCTTCTAAGGCCATTTTAATAACCATCATTTCATTTGTATACTTTCATCCTGTTAGCTTCTCCTGACACACATTTGAACATTCACTTTCATTCACTATCATTTTTGTCAATCAAAATAACAACTGAGAAGAAATGATTAGAAGTAATTAATGATTAATCTTGTCATCCTAAAACAAAGGGAACACATGCATTTATGTGAGAATCTGAGTTCTCTTCACTCTGACCATGCTGTGTGGACACACTGAGATGAAAATGCCTTGTGTTTGAGTCCTAAAAAAGAAAGACCCCCCCCCCCCCCCCCCCACACACACACACAATCATCACAATGATCCAGCCCTGAATAAGATCTGGGAATTCAGGCTCTGCAGGAAAATTCACTCCAACTTTGTGAAATTGTCCATGTGGTTAAAAAGTAGTTCCCACTGCAGCCAACAGAACAACCCATCCAATAAAGGGATGGATAAATTCCATGTAGTGCTTGTCCACAACATGGAGGTTCCTGTACATGAAGGAATTGGCATCAAATGAACTCGGTGCTTTAAAATCCCAGTTTGATTTGAGATAAAAAGGTGAGGACATACAGAAAGACACAGTTGTAAAGGGCAGTGGGCTGCTTCAGCCCGTATTCAGTCTGTTTTTCATCAGTGGATTTCAAAACATCCAAAAAACAAAAACTTGTTTCGTTTTGTTTTGCAAAATCAGATTTTACACCAGCGAGCCCGCTCTGCTCTGGGCGGGCACCATTACCGGCACCGCCCCCATGCGCTCCAGCGTGGCCTGACTCACGGCATAGGAGTGCGTGTGCTGCCCATGTGTGGACGCCACCACCGGTTTGAGGCTCACCGAGCCGTTGCTGCGCACCATGGCGGGAGGGGACGGGGCCGAGTTCGTCGTGACCACCAGAGTCTTGGGCGGTGGGAGTGTGTGGCTGCCGTTAGCAAACGATGTCGTCGTTGCGGTCGTGGGCTGCACATGGCGGGACAGCGGTGCTGAGCCGGGGGCTGTGACCACTGTATGGTTGCCGTGTCCTGCGTTCTGGGCCTGTCCGTGTCCATGAGCGCCATGGGCAGCAGTGGAGAAGGTCTGGCGTGTGTCTCCATTGTAGCGAGTGTAGGAGTTGGTGTCGTAGTTGGTTTTGGGGTTGTGCCAGTAGCGACTGTTGTACGTGTTGGTTGATGTCAGCGTGTCGTTCTCTGAGGAGGACGCATCTGCGTGGAAAGCCTTCACTGATGAAGACCTCTTCGGGGGGAGATCATCTTCTCTGTTGAGGAGAGATTTCAAAGAGACGTTGGACAAACATCTACCACTTAAAAAAGCAGCTTCACTGATCTCATCAATAATTTAATATCAAACAATGGATGATATGGTCTATGGACTCTTTTTATATAGAGCTCTACTAGTCTTCACGACCGCTCAAAGCATTTTACAATCACATCATTCACATTGACAGAAGAGCCATCAGGGCTGATTTAGGGTCCACTGTCTAGGTCTAGGACCAAGGATGCCTGTGGACTGGAGGAGTTGGGGATTGAACCAGTGACTCTCTGGTTTGTGGACAACCCTCATATTAAAGAGGTTACTCATATTGACATACTTCTAGGGAATCATAACCTAACTACAGTTCCCTTCAGCTCTTTGGAGCGTTTCATCCTCTCTTAGCAGACAGTGTAGGTTTTATGTCTATATATCTTGAAGACGCTGGTGGTGTTGAACTCCAGTCTACAGCAACGCGATGAGGAATCACGAATTGAAAGTGGTGATACTGGCTGGCCGGCCTATAGCAAGCTGATTAGAATGCAAACTCAGCAGAAATGAAAGCATAATTTCCCCACCACTGGAGACAGCTGCTGGTCAGCAAAGTAATTCACTTTAATGCTGAAATTGCAATATTTGTGCTAGATTGGTACATAATCAGCTATAGGCTGACAATGGTTGTGATGTAGCATTAACAAAAACAATGATTACAAATGGTGCTCAATCTTTTAAATTGGCAAACAGCTTCACAATGGCAGTTTTATAACGTATTCTTAATTCTTTTAGAAGTGACTGCGATATTGACTTCTGCTTTGAAAGTGCACTTCTTACAGACAGGTGCTCAATTCAGACAGTTACTATCACCACTTTATATCCATTTATATTCTTACCACATACAACGATGAATATGTCAAAATAGCAATTATGGAATAATGTTTAATCTCAGAGTTTGATAAGATTAACGGATTCAGGTTTGTGTCTTTCCTTGTCGATTTTCAAATAGTTTATAGAAACAAGTCAATTCTGTGTCGCACTGATTTGCTAATTTAATAAGATCACAGCACAGGCAAATGTTCACACCGTCTCGACATCATCGTACATTAAGATCACATCTGTCAACAGTAATTTGCATGAGTCCACAAAAGGCATTGAAATCAGCAGATGAATTATACTTCTTACATTGACTGATCTGTTCATTTTTATTAAACACTTTTTTAAATGGGCATTAAAAGCTTCTATGATTACATCATGGCTTTTAATGTGACCAAACATTTAATCAGAGCAAAAACTGATGCTAATTCCAATTCCACTCTGAATACTCGAGGCTTCTTCACTTACTGGATTTCACGTGAAGATGTCACAAATATGAGAAGTGATAGCAGCGAGATTGCCAATTAGTTTGTCTTGAAATATTTTGCACGGATCCCTGATGCATGTGAATCATTAAACATTTAAAGATTTTCTGTGCAGTCAAGTTGCAACTCACAGAAAATCTTAGTCCTGTTTATTTAATCATTTCTAATCTTACATCTTTTTGGACCCAGTCAAATACAGTGGGTGGTTTTAATAACTAGAACACCAGTGCAAGTAATTCAACAGAAGCAAATGTGCCAACAAGTATGATGTTCACATGGTCCGAAAGAGAAAAACTAAAACTTGGAGATCTAAATGGTGGGATTGGGCTATTGTAATGATTTAATTATTTAAAAATTATTCCTGGCAGATTTGGTTGGGATCAAATGTTTTCATTGTTTTTTTTCTGTAAGTTGGAGAAAGCCCAGTTATTTGAGGGAAAAAGTTAATGTGGGATTTGAGTTGAGCTCACAATGATGCAGATGTTAACCCTATCAACCAACCTTGGATATGTGAACAATGATTTATCTTCCAAATGATTCTTGGAGGGATTTAGATGAGAGAGCCCATTAGTACAAGTGGCAAAGCTTCACAGACTGTTTGAACAGACAAATTAGCCCCAACAGATTGCTGCCAGCAGATAAAATAAAGCCGAGCGCTCCAAACTTTAAATTATATTCCTGCGGTTTTTTTTATTCTTAGAGACTGCAACACTGACACTTCTACAATAGAAAACACAAAGCCAGAGCCACATCTCATCACCTTTTACAAATGATGGAGCAGAGATGTAGTTTCCACTCTGAGAAAGTCTATTATATATGCTTATAACAATCCCTTATAATTATCTATCATCTGTTTTCTTTTACACCAGCTTTTGGAGGTTGCCAATTTCCTTTGACCGACCTGATCTCGTTGGGGACCTCCTCTTCATCGTACTTGTTCTTGTTCTTCCAGTAGAAGAGTGTGACCACCACTAAGAGGGAACAGATGATGACTGCCAGGACCCCTGTGGCAATGGTCCCTGCTATCAGACCCACGCTCTGAGGCTGAGCTGCAACACAGGGAGACAGGTGGGGACAGTTTCACAAAGTGTCACCTGACATCTTCATCATCATCATCATCATCAATCTCTGCACCTTAGCACGCACGTGCCCATAACTCTGGTACTGTATATATTTTGTTCTATATTGTTGTTTTTATATTGTTGTTTTTATATTGTTGTTTTATGTTCACTGCACAAACGAACGACACCAAGGCAATTTCCTGTATGTGCAATCATACTCGGCAAATAAAATAATTCTGATTCTGAGAATTCTGATTCTGATCATCATCATAATAATAATGGTAAATGATCTGTATTTATATTGTGCTTTTCTAGTCTTGATTACCACTCAAAGTGCTTACCTTTGAGTGGCTTTAACAAAAAGAAGGGTTTTCAGAGGGGACCCAAAGAGAATTAGTCAGTCTGTTCTCATTGGATTTAATTCCACAATGTTCTGATAGTGAAGGTTCAGTCCCCCTTTATGTTAGGAGGTGAGACCTGCAGTTCGATCTCAGGAGCACCTCAAGAGATTGTTTCAAATTTGGCAAACATGTTCACTGGGACCTTATATGAATCTGGAGAAAAACGTAGATGGAACTGCACTGGTTGATGGAAGCATTCAAACAAGGTTGGGTCTTCCTGGTTTTCCTTTGATTTGTGGGCAGAGGGCGTCATATCGCTCTTACTCATTCATTATTTCTTGAGTTAAATGAATTATACTGAGCAATATGAATCGTCACTTGAGTTGACTCAGCACACAGACATGCCTGACACTGAGTTAAGGCCTGACACGTTCTGTCAGTTGGGGGAGAAGAAAAAGGGACAAAAACCACGTTACAGCTCCTCCTGTCAAACTATCCAAACTGTCTGACCCTGAATGACCCCAACCCAATCTCTGTCTCTTCATCCGATTGGTGTCAGAGACAAAGAGTGCTGCTGTTTGCAAGATGTTCTGCTCTTGTCCTCTGCTTGTTGTTTTTCTTTGTCTGTATATGTGTCTGTTTGACAAGAGTCATTCAAGGAGAAATCCTCTGACTTTATTCCCATCTGAGAAAGACAAGAAACGAGTCAATCTGTCAACGTGCACAAACTCAGGTGCATGACAGCCTGCCTGTACACGACAATAAGAGGATCACACGAATCCAACAGGAAAGGCGCAGTGCATGTTAGCGTACTTACGTGCTACAACCTGCAGGTTGAGCAGACAGGTGCTCTTGCCAATCACGTTGCTGGAGGTACACTGGTAGAGTCCTGAGGTGCTGGTGCTGATGTTTCTCAGTGTGACAGTCCCCTGCATCTGGTCTGGAGGACACACAAAGACACACACACACACACACAGGACCACACAGTAATTAAAGTGACTTTATCACGCAACATGCCAACGCGCACAAACATACTGTGTGATATATTACATGAATAATACACTGAAAAAGTCGTTCACAAAATGTATAAAACATGAACTTATTTGTTTAAAGTACATTCAGCACATTTAATGTAGGTGCAATGTACTCTCTATACAAGGCACATTAGTGATGTGAACTGCTTTTTTTGACAAATGATGAGTGGGTTGAGTTTTGAGATCAGAGCCTCTGGGATGTACACTACTGGATTTAGAAAGCTTCAGTTGTTGCAAGTGAGTCAGATGTTCACCAGCTCTCCTGACAGGTGTCAAGTCTGCACGTGTCAAACTAAACACACGAAGAGACAAGGGAGACAGCGATCTGTCCAGGAATTCGAGCGTGTAATGCAAACACTAGAAAACAACCTCAAATATTTGTGGACGAATACAGGATACAGCTCGGTTTTTATTTTCACCAAGGAGGTTAGGTTTTCATCCCTGTCCATTTGTTTGTTTATTGGTTGGCTGGTTGGTTTGTTAGCCAGATTACGCAAAGACAACCAAACAGACTTCCTCGGAACATGGTGAAAGAATGTGGAAATAATTCATTGGGTCTTGATAATAAAGAGGCACATTGAAGGAACTGATATTTGTTTGTGAGATTTGGTGAAGCTTGATTGAATTTAAGGAAACTGTTGGAGGTGTGTGCTCAACTGAGAGTCATTCTTTTTAATGTAACAGGTCGAACCAGGTGACACTAAAAATCATCAAGAAAAGGAGACAGATTTAATAGAGCGATGTGGATAGTCCTAATATTCTGTAAAAATTGTGTAATTACCCAGTTTTAATTTAAATGAAATGCCTGAATCGACTGTGAATGATACATATATGTTTCCTAAAGGGATCTTGATGACTCTTTGTGGTTGAATTTGCTTATACTATTTATTTGACTGTGGTGGGACTCTGATATCTGCTATCTGTGTCTATCAACCTTATATTGACCAGTAGTGTACAAACAACCAAGGTGACTGGTAATGAAGATTAGTTGACGGTGCAATGGGCACAGCTGGAAAAAAGAAAGGAGAGTCCACTACACTGGATCTCTGATGCTGAAAACCAACTGTCAGTGTAACAGCCCTGCTCCTGGTTGGATGTTAGGTCACTGTGTAGATGAAGCAGAGGCAATGCAGCACCAGTCCAAGGGACAGAACTGTGCTATGGTTGGTATTCGGCATGAGAGACGCCACAAAACTATCACTTGGCTCCAACACAAACACAACCCTGAAACACACACCCGTTCACAGATTCACACAGTTTGAATCACTGCATCCATCCATCATCCCCCCTCAGCAGGATCAGAGGAGGGGAACCTTCGGGCGGAGAGATGTTCGGGCCTGGCACATGACAGGTGGCTGGGATGGTGATTCTGAGCTGTGCTATGTGTGTAAGATTTACCAGAGAAGGTTGGGCAAAAGGGAACTCCGATGGCCAGCTTGTTTGTAATACCTTGCATGGCGTTGTGCGGCAGCCTGGGCAGCGCGTCCAGCTTCTCCCAGGAGTAGGATGGCGTGGGAATACCTTCCTCCGAGCTGCAGAGCAGCATGATGTCACTGCCTACATCCAGCGTGCCCTGGATTCGACACGCTGGCACAGATGGGGGCACTGGCAGATGGAGAGAGTGGGTGGTGTCGTGTTAACCACTTCATAAAGCAAATGTAATGTGTTCCTAATTGCAGAGGAAATTACATATTCATAAAAGCTGGATATTCTCATATTCGTGACAGTGCTGCTTACATTTCTGTCTAAAAGGATTCTTCTAGGTACTTATCAACTGAAAAATAAACTGAATTTTTCATAATTATAATGTGTTTAAATTGATGTCTAACTGTCTTTAGGGCTCTACAATTTGCAGGATAGTATTAGGGCCATGTTGAGAAAAAACATTGAGAATAAAGATGTTTGATTATAGTCATAATATTAGGCCAAATGTCATTTTACAGTGGAAAATCTGAGATTCAACCTGCGTTAAAATAATGTAGAGTTTATAATAACCTATAACTTTAGCAAATTAGGCTACCAAATATCAAGTGTTGATGTTAACCTGAAATTCATCAATTGTCTTTTTTTCATGTTAACTGACAAATGAGGCAAATCACAGACATATTTACATGGTCGCATTTAAGGGAGATATGACCGAATCATATCTAAAAGTTTGTTAAGCTTTTCTTACTTTTACAAAATGACACACTATATATAATTATGATGGAGATGTATGGTTATTTACCCAACACAGTGAGCCCAATGACGCCGATGTTGCGCCCCCCTCTGTCTGGGAGGTTGTTGACCAGGCACTGGTAGGTCCCAGTGTCGGACAGCTGGGTATTGTTGATGAAGATGGAGGCACTTGTACTTGGCATGGTGGCCACGAAGCCCACACGGCCATTGAGGTGGTTGGCGAGGCTGAACACCTGACCGCCCTGGTAAATGATCACCTGCAGCAGGACGTCCCAGGGAGGGGAAGAGAAAAACAGAAGGTGGGACCAGTAGGAGAGAGAGAGACAGTCGAAGAAAAGGGAACGATGAGTAAATGGGAAGGATTGGAGAAAAATATATTGAGGTCAGGGTAAAGAAGGTGGGGAAAAAGAAAAGAAATACACGTTGAGAATCAGGAACGTGAACGTTTTTAATCCTATCAAAAAACTTTTGTTACAGTCACAAAACTCAATGCTTTGTGTCATTCGGAGGATTTGTATATAAATATCATTACGGGACGTTTCCTTTAATGGCCAGTTACAATCATCTCTCACTAGAGGGAGACACAGATCCACTGACAGGCTTAAAATCACTGCAGCCAGTGTCAGTGAAGGATAAAAAAGAAAAGACTGTTATGTCCTGAGAAACAAACCAACAAACAAACACATAAAAACCTTTTATTTGTAAGTGGTCTTTCTAGCCCAGTGGATAAAGTACATGCTAAAAGTGTGATTTCATGGTACGGTTCTTCAGATAAAAGCATCCACTAAATGTGTGTGTATGCATTATTGAAAACATTTTTTACTTGGAAACATATAAACTGCAATCTGATGAAACCAAGAGTAGAAATGGAGGCAGAGGGAATCGGCTCCAGTGCCAATTCAACCAGAGCTTGTGCAGACGAGTTTGCTCCAGCGGGTCGAGGTGAGCTCATCTTAGGACCCAAAATAAAGTGCAGTAAAGAGTCTTTCTTTTTTCTTCTTCAAAGCTCTCCTCTGACCTCAGACTTGGTTTGAACGGCCCGTTTGTGAGGCCGGGCCACATGGAAACAGCTCTCACCCCTCAGCTGCTCCCTCAAAGATGAGAGGACACACACACACAAACTCATGCGCATGCAAGCCAGTCAATCACACGCGCACTCACCAGCGGACTCAGACACACACACACACACATTCAAAGGCACACACATGCACACAAAGCACGGAGGGGAATCAGAGGGGCTATTCACTTTGGTGAAAAGAGCTCGTATTGAACTGTTCAAAGACCCAGGCAGGGAAACAACCAGCACCAGTGTGTGTGTCAGTGTGTGCACATGTATGTATGCGTGAGAGTGATAGTTCTGATAGTCTGATGAAAGTGTTGTATCTTTGTGTCCTCCATTACTGCTTAACGGTTGTAAATTGCACGGCTGCAATTTCCTGAGAGCAGTACGCTCGCTTTGTCCTCTTATGTGCAGATGAATAGGCAGCTCCTCAGCTGTGATGAGAGTCTGCAACTGCATCCCCTCTGTGTGTGTGTGTGTGTGTGTGTGTGTGCGTGTGTGTGTGTGTGTGTTTGTAGTGGATGGCTACACATTGTGAGGACCAGTTTGAATTTTAGACCACTTCGTAAACTATTTCTTAGTGATGGTTGTGATGGTTATGCATTAAGTCCTCAAAGACTTGTTTCAGAGTTTGGGTAACAATAGATTTAGGTTATGGTTAGGATCAGACTCAGAGTCTGTCTGCCTGTCTGTGTGCCTGTGTGTCTGTGTGCGTGTGTGTCTGTGACTACCGCTCTTGTTCCCTCCCGAGCACTGGGATGACCCGGCTCTACACTCCTGGTGACCTGACAATATAATCTGCATGCTTTGTGAAAGTGATCCAATCAATCGGCCCCACACACAACATTCTGTTTGTTTGTGTGCGCATGAATGAACAGAGGATTAAACGAGGTCCTAACCTGAGCGATACACCTGTTCTTACTTTGTGTGCGTGTGTGTGTGTCTGTTTTCTGGGTTCCTACCTGTTTCCGAAAATGTAAAAAAAGAGATAAACATTGTCAATGCTGTGTTGAACTCATAAACATCCAACTCATATTTGTGGTGTCCACCTGTTCTACCACACAAAGTGTTTCTGTCCACTGCGTTGAGCCACATCTCTGTGTGTGTGTGTGTGTGTGTGTGTCTGTAAATCACCTCATCCTCTCGCGTGACCTGGTTGGCTTTGTGGCTGGACGCAGAGAGAAAAGAGGTCATGGCTGGCTCTCAGATGGCGGTCGGCCCTAAGAACTCGAGCTGGACTGCTCATCCAGCGGTAAAACTCTGCTGCATTTTCCCTCCAAAAAAACCCTACCCCCACACACACACTCACGCAGTGCAACCATCCTGTCTCATTGCACTATCCTACAACTTCTCTTTCTCCATGTTCGACCTTTTACATGTGAGCCACAATTGGACACACACAGTAACCATCACTGGACCAGTCCCATGACTGTAGCCTACTTCTGACTGACACCCTGTTGGCCGCAGACACGAGGGACTCTGCCATCATTTCAATAAAGCCTTAATAACTCTCTAAACCCCTACAGCCTCTCGACAATTTTCTGACTGTAAGCTGTTGCTGTTATCTCCATCTATCCTCTGGCAGGTGGTCTGGGCAGAATGGACATAATGCATACTGTGTATTTTCTAAAGTATGTAATAAATGTTCAGATTGTTTATAAGGGGACCGGCCAGAGAATGTCAGCAGGAAGTCCAAAGGCTCTCCTCTAGAGAATTTCCGAGGTCCCTAGAGTTCAGTGCATGTGTGGAGGAGGCCCTTCTTATATCAAAATATAGATAAAAAACAGATGCAGTGATATTGTAATGAATCAAAATCAACAGAGAATGTCCATGAATAGCTCCCATATCAGTTATATATTTTGTCCAAGGTATGGGTTGAAGCGTAGCATTTGTCATGCTGTCATGTGATCATAACAATGAATATGTAAAACCACACATGTGAATGTAGCTATGCTTGTGCAAATGACCAACAGGTTTTATCCTCGTGAACAGATCAATATAACAAGTAACAAGAGTGACAACATTGATAAAAATAGTTAATTGCAAGGAAGTTTGAAGTTCTTTTTCATGGCAGTACTTCCCTCAGTACATTTTAAAATCAGCTCAGTTACTACATGCGTACAGTACATATTCATTAACTTGGCTGTAATAAGCCCTTGGAGACCAGCCACATTGGATCTGAAAGCAAAGGTTGAGGAGATGTAGATTTTAAGCGGTCAGAGTGGGTTCAGCTGAAGGTTGTACTGTAGTTTCAGCTCCTCGTACTCCCTGCTGAAATGTCCTCAAATACAAATATCCCACAGATGGAAGTGACTGTGCACTTCCACTGACTTAGATATTCTGTGCTGATCAATAAAAACATCACATTACTGTATATGAAGGAATGACTTGAAACTGAAATTATTAATTGCAGTCTATAACCTCTCCTCAGTCTGTGGATAAACAGTCAGAGAATGTGTGACTTAATGCAGCTTTATTATATTTTATGTTTAGGCACCATCTTGTCCACATAACAAAATGGTTTTGGCCCGGGTTTGGCCCACATCCCAAATATCCCTCATCTGGCCTCCATACCACATTGGCAACTGCCAGATCTGGGCCAGTACACCATAGCCACACTGCCTGTCAACCAAAGGTGCCAAAGTTGGCCCAAATGTGCTATTTTACTATTTTGCATCATTGCCAAGTTTCCCACATCTGTTTGATATCCTGTCAGGTGGCATTAAGTATTCTTTGAGTCAGTCTCCATTCTTACTAATATTGTATAATAACAATCCTGACATGACTGGTTTTCTGCTACTTCCGATAATGATACTTTTAATGATACATCTGTATGCTATTTGGGTAGGTGGCATTAAATATTCCTTGACTCAGTCTCCATTCTTACTAATGTTGTATAATAACAATCCTGACATGACTTGTTTTCTGCTACTTCCGATAATGATACTTTTTTTTATATAATTGAAACTTTCAGAGTGTGTGCCCCTCCCAACTTTGCTCACTCTCTTTCGCTCCCTCTGTCGCTCTCACTCGTGCCGACACACATACAAAACATTGTCATCAGACACATCTGTAACCACAGACAAAAAAAACAACCTAATTTAGTCTTCGTGAACACAAATAATGGATGTAATTATTTGCACATGGAGCTGGGGAAGTGCGAGCTGATCACAAGTGGTCACAGGGGACACATTTCAATAACAGGTGTGAACAGACGAACTTAACACTGTCCACTTGTGATCAGATCTCCCAGGACGGATGTCAGCTCGGCCTAATACTGCATGTGACCTGCACCAAGAATCATCTCTCTCCACAGATCTGTGCTTATAGTAAACTCCTGCATTCATGTAGCAAAAAGGCTCTTCCATTTAATCAGTGTGTTCTCCACCATCATCAAACAACTGAACATCAGGACATGAACCGGCCAAACAAAGAGAGAGAAAGGTTCCGTTCGGGGGGTATTGGAACGCACCGTCTACAGTATGTTATCCATCCTCCTTGGCAGACTGTTTAGTTCGGATAATAATCTGATCATCTTAAATATCCTGACAGATGTTCTCAATTACAGATTAACATCATTTCTGCAACACAGATTTTCGATGACCTCAATTTCACTGGAGCCTCATTTCACACTAACTGCACAGTTTCTACTTTTAGAGTTATAAATAAAAATCAGTAAAATCAACAGCTGCCTTTCCAGGAAAAGATGAAAACATATTTGATTTATTTTTCAGACGGAATATAATTTAGAAATGTTATTCAAAAGAAAAGTTTTCATAAGTCCTGCAGTGATACAACTTTTTCAAAAACTTTCCTCGCATCGACTAAGCGAGAGAGAATATGTTGCAAAAATGGATTTTAAAAGATTCCAGGCAACACTGACACGTACCAGGCTTTTCTCGAAAGGACGGGGATATAAAATGATGTTGTGCTCCCATGTAAATTACATTACAAGAATGTATTGAAAAAACTATTTTAACGATTGAAACAACTAAATCAGTTTGAGGAAGGAGATTCACAGGTGGTGGCAGTAGCCTGGAGCTCTGATCAGAGTATAAATAATCAAAATAGCTCGCAGACAGTTTAAAGAGGATAAACAACAGCTCGAGATCATAAAACCATTGTCTAGTTTTGTATGTGTGTGTGTGTGTTTGTGTGTGTGTGTGCGTGTGTGTGGATTGCAGTATTTTACACCTTGCAGTCCAGAGGACAGAGGTCAGGACATTTGATCACAGCAACATTGATGGACAGATTATAAACACAAACATGAACGTTCACACACATCCAAACAGACACATGCATTCCTCTGAGCTACATGTTGCAAACTGCTGCTCAACACCTCAGATAATCTGATTAAACAAACAGGATACGTCCAAAGCAAAGCTGAATTTTAAACTACGAGACAGAGATTTAAAGTTGTTTTAGCTTTACGAAGGTAATGAATACACTTTAAATTAAGGCTTGGCTGAGCAGTTTTTAGCAAGATGGTTTCAAGTTCGATTCCCACTTTAGTCGGGGTCTTTCTGTGTGGAGTTTGCTTGTTGTCCCCATGTCTGTGTGGGTTTTCTCTCGGTACTCCACACTCCTCCCACAGTCCCAAAACAAAAAGATTGAGGTTAGATTAATGGGAAAATGAATTGTCTAGGTTTGAATGGTTGTTTATCTCTATGCGTTGGTGCTGCGATACGCTAGCAACTGGTTCACGGTGCACCCCTCCTCACCACATGTCCATTGGGATTGGCTAAAAAAATGTATAAATGGTATACATAATCGATGAAGGGTTTTATATTTATGTTATATAAACTATTTTAGTTTTTATAGTTTCATCTTTATTTTTTTTTACATGTTGGATTAAAAGTATTCACTATAAAATGGTTTAATCAACTTTCTCCCTTAATTGCTCCATTTTTTACAATTTGGTCATTAATAGCATTGATGTCAAAATTAAAGTATACTCCTGCAAATCTTCTTAAACAACCACTATAAATCAAATACATAGAATAGAACACAGGCAGGATATGAACATTTCAACTGGAGTTATGCATCTGACCAGCTGGTGAATTGAATGTCCAAAATTCAGTCTGGTCGAGGTCACGTTATGTTTCCACTGACTGCTCAGACTCTTTGGCTGCAAAATAATCCACTAGTTCACCAGATAGTTGCTAACTTTGTCTGTCTGCTGCTGAGATCTGAGCAAGCAGTCAGAAATGATGTCTCATAGTTTGACTGCAGCTCATTACATTAGTTACGTTTTATTGCTGGAGGCGGATTTGACTGGAAGAGTCGGACCAGTGATGTCTGATAAAGTGTGACACATCCCAAGAGGACGGTTAGACTTTGACATGACAGCTGTATTTTTATTTTTTTTTACCTCTGGCTGATTTCACCTCTGTCTATTTATCAAAAACTACTCACAACATTACCTCAAACCCTGATGGGGCGTTTCTTTGATATTTTCACATTCATTGATCTTGAAGAAAAATCATTAAGGGAACTAATATCTATGAGTGTGGGGAATTTGCTACAGCCTCATTGAATTATGAAATATATTTTTGATTATGAAGGGCCTCTTACCTTGAACATTTACTTTGTAAAACAGATTTTTTTTTCCATTAAACAAACCAATCCCAAGAGTTTGGCAACTTGTATTTTTCTATTGTTATTATCAAAATATTAGCTATTGCAGTTTTTATGAAGCATTTAATTGAATAATTTGGTTATTCCTCTGATTGTTCATTTTTTGAATGCAAATCGCTGTATCTTCTGGCCCGAGTATTAATTAACAGACTCCAGATGCACCAGGCACTTCATTGCTCGGCTCGTAAACTTAATATACGAGGCTCATTCTTGACTCATTAAGTTCTATAGCCTATACTGTGCATTCAGCCATGAAGACCTAGGTCTGTCGAGCACAGGACAAGATCTTAAACAACATGGTAAATAAAGCATCAAGCAGAATAAACAACAGGATTACGTAATCTGCCGAGCCTGCACTGTCGGCCTTCTAATAGGTCGCACTCATCCCGGTCCAACTGTATTTCAACATGATATTCAAATGTCACTTGAGATGCGAGTGGCCCAAGTGAGCTCACCAAAGTGCTAACACAGGTTGGGCGGGTGTAGAAGTGTACGGAGCTCTGTTCAGTAATTCTTAATGGCTTTTAGCATCAGCCGTAATCATGTGTGACGTTCTCTTCCTCTGAAATGACCTTGAACTTGTACTGTCGCGCCACGCAGCACTTTATCTCTGCGCTCACTTTTTAGACAACTTGCCAATTTCACGGACACACCCTGATGGCAGAGCTGGAGTTCACACAATATTGGTTCCCTCTTGTATGTGAGTATTCAGTTTGTGTGCGTGTGGGTTTGTTCATTTACGTGTTGAAATCCGCGTCACTGCTCCCAGGCCTTCCAGGTGCAGGCCACATGTATATGGACTTCCCTGTGGTTGTGTTAAATGTGATGCAGTACATCGAGGAGGTATAGCATGACAGCCAGATGAATGTGATGCAACCTTCTACACGTATCAGCTCCCATCATCACTCGCCCACCATCTAAAAGTCACGTGCATTCATCCATGAGGCCTATATATACGTGATCGCGTTCACTCTGGTTCTTTTAAGCATCTTTGTGTGTGTGTGTGTGTGTGTGAAAGAAGCTGCATTAGCCTTTATCCACAGGTGTGAACATGAGAGCATTATTCTGTCATGTGTGCATTACTGAATGTGTGGAAACATGCATTCCTGTTTTCACATTGTGACCTTTGCATGCATGCACTGTTTAATGTGCATATATATATACAAACCCTGCATGTACATGTATGCGTGGGGAGCTGCACTGCAGTTGGACCAGCAGTCTGTCTAATGCAGATTTGTCTGTTTGTTAGTGTGTTCATGTCTTTCTGTGGTTGTGCAGGCAGCTTTTGGTGTGAAACTATATTTGTGAGAACATTTTCTCACAACTTCAAAGAGCTGTTTGATGATCAGGGCCTGGTTTTAAGGTTCAGGTTACAATTAGGTTTGGGTTGAGGTTATAGGTTTAATTTTTGTGATGGTTAAGGTGAGAGTCCTCACAACTATAGAGAGAGATGCGTGTATTTGTGTGTGTGTGTGTGTTTTTGTGTGTGTGTGTGCGGTGAAAACAGCTGCTATATAGAGCCTGTCGTGGGTGTGTGATAATTAGTGCAGAAGATGATTGTATTATTTGGACGACCGACTAGCGCCGGAGTTCAAAGTGAAGGGAAGCAGGTGAGCTTGTACGGCCTGCAGCTGCATGTTAAACAACTCAAATGGAATCACAGAAGTCCTCAAAGGGGGGGAGCAAGAGAGAGAGAGAGAAGGGAAGAAGGTGAGAGGAAAAACAGGAAGAGAGTAGCAGGGTTAGGGAGGATACGATGACGGGAAGCCAGTAAGACAAAACTAGTTCCTGTGAAGCCATAACCTAAATCTAAATCAAACAGTGTGTTTTGTGAAAAATGTATCTGCATGGCCCCAAAAATGATTCACAACAGTAACATGAGCTTTATTTTAAAGTGACACACATCACTACAAGTCTACATGCTACTATAGAACTGTCTAGACTATGGCACCTTAAGCTTCCCACAATGGAGTAAGGCTCACGTTGAAGAAAATAAATGCTGGGACTTAAAGACTAAAGTTGAAGTTTTACGAGAATAGATTCACAGTTTTAAGAAAATAAAGTCATAAAGGTATTTAACAGAGGGAATATCAGAAGATCAGTCAGTGCAAATAAATAATATTGTGCATTTTTAGAAGTTTACATTTGAGTTTAGGTCACACATGTCATGTAATGTGATTAGATATAGGACTTTGAAAAGATTGTGTAAGGAACTGTGTCTATTCTGAAGAAAAAAACATGTGGACTTTGGGGAAATTGGTTCAAGACTGTAAGTTTATTCTCACAATATTAAGAATTTATTCTCAACTATGACACTGATCTCATAATACTGATTTTGCTTGAAAAATTATAACTTCATTCTCATAATGTGATTTTCCTCTCACTTACAAATTTATTCTCAAAATATTATGACTTCATTCTCCAAATCTATGAATTCCTTTTTTCTTCAACTAATACACCATCGTAGCTCCCTACAAGACCTATACTAGTAAGATCATCTAATATCTATAACATACAAAGCTAACATCCTAGAGGTGCATTCAGATGCACCAGAAAGAGAAATCTTTGTTTGAGCAAAATTGATTTGCAGCCTCTTTTTGCACGTTTGACATACTGTATTAACACAGTCTATATAAACCATAGCATGGCAATTACTGTCATGTAACTGTGCTGGAGAGATCCTCTCTCTGGATGCAATGTGCTAATTTCTCAATTCTCAGGTGCTTTCTAACTAAATTTGGGCCACTTACCTTAACCAGTGTATTTTCCCCTATCCTTCACCTGTATGCATTTTGGCAAACTCTGAAATTCTCTTTGCGCTGCATCTGAGCACACCTTAGTACAGATCGAGAGTAAAGTCCTGTGCGTACCTGCTTTGACTGTGAAAGGTGGGGAAGCAGTACGGCCGTCCACACGATGCATATTCAATAATGGTGCATTGCAAGATAAGTTAGATGCAAACATGTACGAGCATAGTAGTCATAGCAGTGCACAGCAGCTCTGGCCGCTTACTGACACACAATCTGAACGTAATTACAACCGTCACAGCAATTCTCTTATCAAAGTGTTTCTGCTGCACTCTGCCCGCTGGGTCCAAACACCAAGAATATGTTTTCTAACACTTCTTTAATTCAGCACTGTGTGTAAAAACCAAGGGGCTGCTCTGTCACAGTGGGTGCATCTGGTCTGATGTACCTGTTCTGGCTGGTTGGCGTTGGACAGCGGTATCACCATCCAGATGATGTTGAGGTTGTTGAGGGCAGCGCTGGTGGTGAAAGAGCAGGGCAGGACGGCCGCCTGACCACGGGCCACCTGGATGCTGCTCTGGGACACTGTCACGTCCAGTGCCTGCACACACACTGCAGGAAAAAGGAGGCACTGATTAGGGGGGTGAAGAAGAGTAGATAAGCACTCATCACTAAGGTATAAAAGAACAGAGAGCATCTGCAACTCCCAGCCAATGCATACCCCAGGCTGTTTGATCACCTGGATCGGTGATATTGGAAACCCTGCCCTTACTTACTCACAGATATCGAGGCAGATAGAGCCCGACACAGCGAGGCAAAGGTAGGTCTATAAATATGAATAATAATAAGCAAAACCTCTGCCGTGTACACTGAAATGTGCAACTTCTTTAAAAGCATAAGTCGTGTTTAATTCCTCAATGTGTCCTTTTCGCCGCAGCCTTTTCAACTTTATGGCAAAAAAAACATGATTTCTGAACCAAGCTCCTCTTTTGAAACGCTCTCAGCAGATAAACAAACATCAAGACCGCACTGTGAAGGATCACATGAAATATGTAACAGTTAAATGGGGAAACACGATGGGCTGCCTCTCGAGTGATTCCTTCCCTCAAACAACTAGCATCCTGCTGATTTCATAGGAACGCCGCTTGTATCCATACATATGTACAAAAATCGACATGACAAGTGGGAATAGTTGCGGCTACTCTGAATGATATTTCCCTCATCCTGTTCGCTGAAAGGTTTACGCCTTTCAAACTAAGCAACCGAGGACCTGCTTTCTTGATCTCGAATCAGCTGTCAGCCATAACAGACCCACAGAGACAAATATGTACATGCTGCATCCTATTTCTAGACCGGCTAAAGACATTACAGTCTAAATTAGGTTAAATCTCCCCCGCATGCATGTATCCATGTCCAAAAAGCCCAGTGGGAAGTAATCTTATCTAAACATGTTGAGGAGGACGATGGCACTGATATGATTAAGAATAATTGATCATGTCCTGTGAATCGTTCTTGTTAGTGATAATGTAAGATGATGATCTTAGCGGGGACCACCAGCATGTCGTTTTGTGCAGCAGGATGAATCAAGCCACAGTCAAGTGCAAGCAATGAGCCCCTAATACATCAATATACTGTATATATTTAAATTTTTTTCTAGGTCGTTCATATTTGGATTTTCCATCTGCTAAGAATTTTAGGCTTCCTATCTCGCTGATTTGCATATCGCCATCATATTCTAGCTGACAGGCTGCCCGCTGCTCCGTCTCTGTCTGTCCAAAACCTGCTGGACCTCCTACGCGTCCCCTCGGCTGGCAGACACCACGACCTCCAGGCTCACTGCTGGCACAAAGGAGATAGGCAGCGCTCAACCTGCTCCACACCACTAAGGGATATATTCTTGAAAGGCCTTAAATTGTGCAAGGAATTTCACTTAAAGGCGTTAAATTCTACTGGAATGTCAAAAGGTATAATTCACCATGATTGCTCGATTGCTTGAATGCTGCGACTGCGAGTTAAGCAGCACGACCGTCTCCTCAGTCACGATGCAACTAATGAGCTTCAATCACCCATCTGCATCAACAAACCATTTTACTGTAAACACAATGTATAACCCACACTTAGATCACCACTCTAATCTGATCATCCTCTATGTACACAAGGTTCATTTCCTGCACCGAATTCATCCACTGTGTGTTCTTATTGGAGGATTAACAAACAAGACGGAGGAAGTTCACACAAAACAATCACGAACTTAGCAGAATGTGTGCGAGTGTGTGTATTCTTCTTTTGACCACATAGATAATAGCATGTGAAAGATTCACAGAGGAGAGAAAGGGAAGGAAGGAAGGCAGGATGAAAAGAAAGGAAGGAAGGAAGGGAGAGGAGGGAGGAAGAGAAGGAAACTGTGAAAGAAAGAAAGATAGAAAGAAAGTAAGAAAGAAAGACAGAAAGAAAGAAAGAAAAGGAATGGGAGAGGAGGGAAGAAGGAATAAGAGAAAGAAAGAAAACTCCTAGAGGAATGAAGATAGAAGGAGCATCTTATCAACTCTGAGCCTCCTCCAAGGCTGCAGTCTCTCAAACCCACAACAGCTGGAGGGCTCATTTCAAAACACTGGATTAGGAAACCTCTGCGCACAGAGCCTGTAAGCCCTCAAGACCAAAGAACACACACACACACACACACACAGACACACATACACGCACACACACACACACACACACTTACAAACAAGCAGACAAACACATGTGCGAGCAAACATATGTGCACATACAGTCAAAGCACAAATGCACACATGGCCTCTTGACTCTCAACACACACACGATATGTACCACCCACTATCACACATGCATATTCAGACTCATCAGTGTCTGTCCTCGGTGACATGTACACTATCCCTTTGTGGACACATATAAAAGACGGAGACTTGACTGCTCACCAGCTAAACTGAGCCATTGCTTGGCATTGCCTCATTATTGCACAAACTTCTGCTCTACACCATCATGCTTCATGTCCGGTGAGTCCAGAATATCCATGCTGGAAATGGTCTGATGTGTGAAGGATGAGTTGAGCCGCTCGTTGTCAAACAGGACCAGCCGGATAAAAAACAAAACCTCACAGTGTGATGTTGTTTATAGAATATGATAAACAAGCCGATGGAAATCATCTCAACTGATTATAATAATGGAGAGATAGACTCAGACACAGCCTCGTGGTTTATGCTTTCCCTCTGTTTTGTTCCATTCTCACATCTATTCCTGCCCAAGGCTGAGTGTTGCACTGAGTTCTGCAGTCTTCTTCATATCTCCAGGCTGAGGTGCATATATAGGTGTGACGTAAATGAGGCGCCCGTCCTGCCGGATTTAACAGCCGAGTCTCTCCATTCTTCCATCAACAGACATCTTGTTCTCTCCTCCTCTCTCTTGCAGCTCGGAGCTGCCCCGAGGCACAGCTCAGCAGGACCCAGACCAGCGTGACTGACAGTAGAAAAGCAAAAACTCACATGGACATCTCTCCCTGATGCTGGCCTTCTACTGCCCACAGTTACGTGTACCTGTTGTAGATCAATGCTGTGTTGTCCCCCTTATTAAGTTACTGTGGGATGATACAAGTCAGGGCATGGGCTGCTGATTAAATTTAGCATCATAGTTTGCAAAATAACTTCATCTAACTGGCAATGGATCTGTTTATCTGTGAGTTATCTCTATAAAAAGGTTCTGCATGTGAATGTTCAGAATCTGTGGGCAGGTTTGGGGCCGTCTCCGGTTTCTATTTGTAGTTCACACACCGATAACATTACAGCAGGCATTGCTGTCCTCCGGGTCGAGCATCGGTAGAGCATTGACAAAAATACCTGGTAGTTTGGCAGAGTGCCATGATTAATGTACTATAAAGCCAAGAAATGCTTGATTTCAGTCATAAGCATATCGAGTAACCTATTTGTCTATTTGTTAAGTGTGTTGAGTCAATTATGAAATCCATCCAGCCAAATCCCAGCTTACATTAAATAAGAAGCAGGGTACACCCTAGACATCCAGTCCATTACAGGGCCGACACACAGAGACAAACAACCATTCACTCTCATATTACAGTTTTTCTCAGTTGTTAACACACAAAAAGCTAAAATTCAGCACAATTTGCACAACCTTCACTTCATGTACCAATCGCTTTACCCAATTTGGCCCTACTTCACACTCCCTTATCTGCATTAGACTCTGACTTTCCTTCTTTACACTCTGATGCCAATTACACATCACCTTGTTGTCAAAACACTACACACAATGTTCAGTTGTTGCACACAATTCTCAAGTAAAATCTCAAAGCATCAACCTACAACACACAAATATTCAAATCTCTAAACATTCAGGTCTGTTGAGCAATTTCACCTCATTTACACAGCCGAACAGGAGACTGAAATTGTAGATATGGTTCGTGAGAACAACTCTATCACACTCAGACAAATAAAACTAGGATCCTGGCTGACCATGCTACATTTAGAAACGTCCAGGCCGTCAGCCTCTCTACATTGGACTGTATTCTTCATAGGAATGCCATGTGGATGAAACAAGTGTACAGGGTCCCATTAGAACGGAACACAGGCATGAAGGAGTTACAGCGAGAGCTTCTGCTTGTAAGTACCATACATTCAGCACTGACACATGCATGTATTGTAACTGTAGTCCAATATAATTCCTTTTCTACAGTGTCTCACTATAGCCCACTGTGTTGACCTCTCTGTGTCCATACTGTAACTTGCATTCTCATGCTGTCTGTGTCAGTGGATCCAGGAGCATGACACAGCTGATGAGTGGTACCAGTACATCTTTAATGATGAGGTGGGATTCAACCTGGTGACGAGGAGGTGACGGGGCAGAAACGTCATTGGCCAGCGGGATATTGTTGAGGTCCCTGGCCAGCGTGGTGGGAGCATCACAATGTGTGCTGCAGTGAATCACCATGGGATGTTGCACCGTCATGCCCACCTAGGGGCCTATGACGCTGCCCGTCTCCTCGTCTTCCTGGATGGCCTGCATGACCTGCTGGTACCACCTGGTCAGATCGGTGACCCACAGCAGATGGATCACGTTGTCATCTGGGACAGGCCGGTTTATAGTACTGTTCTCTTTGTGTACCGAAATAAACCTTTTTATGCTGCATATTTGTGTGCTGTTTTATGTTTGAAAAAAGTAGACCTACACTGAGACATTTTACAAAAGGAGAAATGGCTCATTCTCCAGAGTCATTGTCATTCATATGGTGTGTTCCATTTAGATGATTGTGTTTTCAATTTTGCACTTCAGTGTGCTGTAAATGCTTGGTAGTGTGCAAGCAAATGCTTAGTTGTCTGTACTCAATGAATGGTATGTGTGTGTCATTTGAAAATATGGCTGTGTGTACCAAATGAAAACACGAGTTCCATTTTGTGAACAGTTAAGAGATTTGATAGCAAAGAGTCATCTTTCAAAGGGAGTGTCAGGTTTAGCATTTTGTGTGTGAGGTTTTCAGTTGTCTGTGTGAAGTTTTGAGAAAGCCGTTATTGTATAAAAATGGGCAGACAATTTGAGCTGGAATTGATTAGGAGGAAAAGAGAAGAACGAGAGAACGGAGAGCCCGAGTCAGTTCGGGAGGCAAAGAGAGGAAGGACAAACCAGAAGAAAGACAGAAAAGGGGAGGACTAAAGAAGGGTGGAGAGGATGCTGTTGTTTTCCTAATTGATAAAGTCACCTCGGGCAGTGCTGGCAGTGCTGGTGGAGTCAAGGAGAGAACTAACTGCATGGCTCCGTTAAAATACCTCTGTCTCCTCATTCAGGAGCCAAGTGTCAAAACTGCTGTTGATTAATACATGAGGAAACCAAACACATCTGTGTGTTTGTGTTTGTGAGAGAGAGAGAGAGAGAGAGAGAGAGAGAGAGAGAGAGAGAGAGAGAGAGAGAGAGAGAGAGAGAGAGAGAGAGGGTGTTAGAAGTGGAAGTGTTGTATTCACCCTGCATTTGTTCTCCATCCCATCATGGCTGCACCTTAGTTTGACTGAGAGAGCGCACACACACAAACAGACACACACGCAGACACACACACGCAAACACACAAACACACACACACACACAAGCAGACAGACAATCCCTGCCTGGCAAGTCATTTGCATCCTGTGTTTTTTATTCATGGGGCTCTTTTATTCATAGGCTTTACTTTTATTTCAGTTTCAAACAGATGCCCCTGATGCTGTGATGTGATGAGCCTCTGGCACAGCTTCACTGAGTTGAGTGTGAACACACACACACACACACACACACACACACACACACTCACACTAAGTCTGACTAAAGAGACAAAACAGGACACACACCAATATGTGCACCAATCTCCTCCAAATTACCATAGCTTGGTGTTGTAGGTTTAATACACATATATTTAAAATGTTAAAGCCCGAGCACAACATTAAAAACATCACAGTTGGTCAGTTTGATACGTGATATCCACCTTTTGTCAGCGGCATCTTCTCCAAGCGTGAGACCTCTTAAGAAGTGAGAGGAGACGAGTCAGAGGAAGCGGTGAGAGATTGAGCATAAAATCATGTATCTCCTGCTTCAGGCGTGACAGTTGGCAGCTCCACTCGCATTTCATGTTTAATCTTCATCCTTTAAGAGTTTCTCTCCGGACTCAAACGCAAATTACAATAAGTTCTTAAACCCAGAAGAACTTTACACTAGAAGTGAAT
Organism: Pleuronectes platessa; assembly: GCF_947347685.1. Lineage (NCBI taxonomy): Eukaryota > Metazoa > Chordata > Actinopteri > Pleuronectiformes > Pleuronectidae > Pleuronectes > Pleuronectes platessa. The sequence goes on from NC_070630.1 coordinate 26,178,348, forward strand.
CGACTGCGGGGACAGAAAAAAGTAGTAAAACCATGAAATTAGACACGAGCATGAACACACATCTACATGTGGATCCATGTGTGCCGACACCTGCGCCCACACATAAATGGAGTGTCCCATTCTTTTTCAGGAGACCCAGGGGCTTCGCGACGGGCTCTGTACGTGTATGTAGCAGGGGCCCTGTGATGTTGCCACTGCCCGCGAGGCACCAGGGCGAACCAACAAGCGAGCAACCACATCCGTGTGAAACTCAGGTGGCATAGTTGTGGACCCAGCTGCTCAGTACAGCCACTCATCAAGCACCATGCTCAAAGCACTGCTGAGGTAAAGTCATGTTATAACCTGAAAGGGTTTTTAGTTTATTTATGAGCTTTGTTCACGTTCATGGAGTTTGACTAGAAAATTAAATAAATCCTCTCCAATGGTTTCTGAGTTTCTTATATATATATATATCTATAAGGGACTGGACATTTTACGCCTCTACAAGAAAACCCTTGATGATTGATGCCACTATCAAACAACATACAAATTTGCATAGACCTTGACTTACTGCGGTTTAAAAAAAAAAAGGGGGACCAAAATACCCCATATATGGGCCAAGCCACTGTTGAGTCAGTAAAAGCCGTCCATCACGACGCTGCACCCTGTTTTAATAGCAGTAAATAACCAATTAAAACTAAACTTGAGCACACATCAGGGTGATATGAGCTACCTAAAATGACAGAAACCCATGTCCCATCTGCAACATGAAGGAGGTGGAGTTAAGGGCCTATACTGCAGCCATCTACCAGGGGCAGTCATCGCTGGTCACATTGCCTCTGTTTATATACAGTCCGTGGTGTAATGGTATAGCAAGGAGACTTAGCTCGGCATTGTAGATTGTCAACGGACAGATCCAACCACTCCTGTCATATCTCATTTGTTTAATTCAGAAAAACAAAAAGAAAACAAGTCTTTTCACAGGGGTTGGGACTATTTCTTGGATTGAACTCCTTGTGTGGTTTGTCATCAGGCTGTAGCTGCATGATCAAAGCTATAGATGACAAGGATGCAAAGTGATGGTGCATGCAACAAGTTGGTGCATGCACATATATATGAAAGACTTGGTACGACTTCAGGTTAAACTTCCTCCTATTTGTATTTGGTCACCAAGTGGATGAGATATTTTGCTGGCTTAAAAGGAAATCAGAAGATGATTTCTTTTCTTTTCTTCCTGTCCTGCAAAACCTCATCCAATGAAAGAGCCTTAAAAAAGCTCTTGCTCATCCTCCCCCTCCTCTGCTGCCCTGCCCATCCTGGTTGACCTATTAGCCACAACAGCCAACTCTTGAACAGGGGCCTATATAGCTTAATACTCTCCTCTCAACTGTACTCAGTCTGACGAGTCCAGCTCACTGCGCCCCTGATGCACCGCCACTATAAACCTGAGGCCTCACAGCTCACTTATACAAGCTATGGCAGAAAGTCCCTGTGCCTATAGCCATCGCTTTGAGAATCCCTGAATCATGAATGGAGAGCATATTTGAAGGGACTAGAGCTCATTCTGATTTTAGCTGAATAGTAACTAGTAGTCTTTATTGCACACTGGCCCCTCATAAGACAAACACAATATTTATATTAAAACTATTTAAAACATTAAAAAAAATTGAGAAACGTAGTTTAGTGAGACAGTCAATGATGAACTGAAATGAAATCCTGCAAAAAGACTGTTTTAGTTTAATTTAGAAACATGATTGGAATTTTGAAGTGTCACAAATTACTGTTCCTAAAAAGTATATGTAAATTTCAAAGTGTAACTTTGAAATTGGAAGCATGCGACGGGGAATATTTTGTATGATGAGTCACTGCAGCGACTGCTCGCTGATGCAAATCAAGTTGGGGAAAGTTATCGTGAGCAAGCTGACGGGTGATCAACCAAACCAGTGTGCTCGGCATGTGTGCGCTGAGCGAGCAGAAGGTTGAAGTAGGCCACTGCCCTCGTGCACAGATAAGCTCGGGCACTGGAAGACTACTGCTAAGGCAGCAAGCAGATGGCTCTGCACATGCAGCCCTGGACACCACCACACACACACGCACACACAGACACACACGCACACAATGACCAGAAAAAAATAAATCAAGTTCCAACTTCAGTGGAGTACACTAATCACAAGTACGTACGCAACTCTGAGCTTAAACATTTTTCTCATCCTGGGTCACACTGCGTAAAAAAAAAAGAGGAAATTGCCAGGACAGACTGTTCTGCTTGTTGTTTCGAATGACAGCCGACCAACCAGACCTGGATTCCCAAAAGAAATAGAATCTGTCCCCGTCACCAGCAGCCACCTCACAGCCTTCACACCATCACTGCGTGTAGTAACTCTACTCCCTGGCAGACTTGCATGTTTGGCAAACCTGTCACAGTGTCTGCACGTAAATCTAACATCCTGTCAGGCATACTGATCTGCCAGTCAGATGACATGATTGGCAAGTGGCTGTGTTTCGCTGTTTGGCAGCTGCCGTTCTCACGTCCATTTTAACTAGGTGACAATGGTCCGGTTCATGCAAAGACTTTCACGTTAAGCAGCGTGTCTGATGTTGTCGCCTCTTCACAAGAAAGATTAAGGGTGTAAAAATTGCAGCTCTCCCACGATACAATGCCTTGAGATGACATAAACAACGGGATGATGCATATACATTGTTGTTACTTAAATTAATGTTTTAACCCCTATCTGTTTGTTTGTTGATTTGTTTGTATGTTTTTTTTGTTTGTTAGCAAGATTCCGCGAGAACTACAACTTGGATGACCACGGAACTTGATGGAAGGATGTGGTATGGGTCAGGGAAGAACTTGTTCAATTTTGGTTTGGATCCTGATCAGAGGATCCAAGAGTTTTTCATTATTTTAAATTTTTCTCTTTCTTTAAAAAATTTGTGAGATTTTCAAAATTTTCATGGATATCCCAGGAATAATTCAAAGAGCAAGATGAAAAATGTAGGAATATTTAGGGGACCTATTTCTGTGTGTGCAGTTTAGTGCAGCTATTTCTTGCATGAATTGCATTACATGTCTTTTCAAAAGAAAATCCAGTTTATGCAAATTTAACAAAGGTAATATCCACCATGAAACTATTTTCTTTCATCACTGGTCCTTGAATGTGCCGCATGGTGTGGACAGGTAGCACTGTTTACCTTTCTGAGCTGCATGTCTGCCAGACTCCTGGCACTCTCTCCACTGTCTGCACGGCACAGGTAAACAATAATGTCTTAGCTTCTCAGTCGGCCTCACAACACCAGTCAGCTGATTATACTACAGGACTATTCCTGGAACTAGCATTTAGCCCAAGGTAAGCTTGTCTGCTGCCCTTTGGTTAGTAATTGGCTTGGAGGCAGAGACTGTTCTCTCTCTACATCAAATTACTGTTTTTTTGTTCTTTACTTTGATTATTTCCCCCACTCGTGGTTCTGCCAGTTTGCTCTCTCTCTCTCTCTCTCTCTCTCTCTCTCTCTCTCTCTCTCTCTCTCTCTCTCTCTCTCTCTCTCTCTCTCTCTCTCTCTCTCTCTCTCTCTCTCTAAATGAGGACAGTGATTTTTAAGCCCGCCAACACTGGCCTGGGCCACATGGGAGCACCAGCGCCTCCGCAGGTGATTCAGACCGCAATAAGGGGCCCGTAATGATTTATCCTCTGTTTGAGTCCCTGTGTGGCCTAACCTTCAGGATGAACCCTTGCTCAACTCGTTGCCACTGATGTGTACTATCAGCGGGAAGCAGAGAGGGAGGCTGAGGCTGTGGGGTGGCAAAGTCCTGCTCCACTTGATTTCATGTATTTGGTTTTATTGAAGGGGAAAAATGCATCTGTGTTTTAGATACTCAGTATCTCTCTGTTATTAAGAGCTACAAATTTGAGAGAATATGAAGGAGAAATGCTGAGATGGAAGAATATATACTATAAATACAATATAAATACAAAATCATTACGAATCAAATATTTAAACAGTGGAGCACTTCTAGACTCTATTGAAAATTCTGTGTTGAGTATATCCTGTAGTTTCTGTGACGCACAACATATTCTTACACATCTACAATATTCATACAAAGATCAGTCTCAACAAAGTTGTGATTTATTTGAAATTACTGAGAACCCAGAAACTGCACTTCACCAGCTGTCTCACACACACACACTCACACACACACACACACACACACACACACACACACACACACACACACACACACACACACACACACACTGATGCACCACTTTGCCTCCAGTGTAACAAAGGTTTATGATCTTCCTGTGCACAGCTGCTCTCAGCTGACTCCACCATGACATACAACCAGGCAAGTGATCCATTTTTATTTAAAATTAAATGAAAACAACTATAGTTTCCCTTTATAAAGACATTTGAATCTCATTTAAGGTAGAAACAATTATCTTTCTGTGCCGTCTCTCTTAGTGACGCCGTTTATTGATCAGCACGGTTATCTTTTGTTTAATTTTCTCATGTGATCTTGGTTTATAGACAGCACCTTAAGGCAGAATCAAAAACGAAACTTATGGGGTAAATGTTGTTGGTGGTGTTAAAAAACAACTGGCAGTGTAATCTGTGAACTTATGGTGGAACTCTGCCCTACAAGAGTATTTTACTCTACCGATCAAATACTCTATTACAGTTTTTTTCGATTGCTTAAGCACGATTTTCAAAACAGGGCCCGGTGTTTCAAACACTAAACACAATGAGCACAACCACACACCCAATCAGCAGAACACCTCAGATCCTTTGCAAAACTAAACACTCTTGTAAAAACTATACACTTATTTATCAAAACCGTATTTTTTTACCATATGAAACACACATGCCTCATATGACTTAATTCTGCTTTAGCCAGTTACACACTGCTGTTGCTAACCTTAAACACTTTTAGCAATTCCAGTTCTCAGTTATTAGAGTTCTATAAGTGAAGTACTCTGAGAAAGTGCAAATATACAATAAATTCACCAAACACTACACAAGACCAATGCTGCAGTCCCATGAAGATTGAATTTATTTCTCTCCATATCCCCAAATCTGTCAACATTTCCCAGTTTTTATGCTACTACAGGAGTGTGCATAACACTGTAAGCTCGACAAATATCAGACAAGCAGAAAATTCTGTATCCACTACAGTTTCAATGAGGGGTACCTGAGCCTAGGGCCGGAGATCGTAAACCCTCCACCGGTATGCCGAGAAAAAGTCTTTGATTGGGTTTAGAGACGGAGAGTATGGTGGAAGGTATGGTACTGTAAACTGTGGATGGTGTTGAAACCAGTTCTGGACCAGAGCAGAGCGGTGGAATGACTCATTGTCCCAGATGACAATGGATTGCATCTGGTGCCTGTGGTTTACTGCTGTGACGATGTTGTGTAATCGGTCCAAACATGTGAGAATGTGAGGTGTGTTGTGAGGGCCCATATGGGCGTGACCGAGGAGGACCCCATTCTGTGTAGTGGCAGCACAAAGGGTGATGTTACCCTCACGTTGCCCTGGGACATGGATTATAGCCCCGTGGCCAATGATATTTCTGTCTCTCCTTCTTGATTTTGTCCTATGAACCCTGTCTCATCTATGTATATGAATTCATGTGATTTCCTCATCCATCTGTAAAACTCTCCGAAATACAGTGAAAGACAAGATTGTGTAGTTCAGCATAGGTCTGGAATACAGTACATTTACATTACGAAAGTTATGTGTGCAGTATGCAACATCACACACACAACATCATTACTAATGCCGCAGCCGCAGCCTTCTCCTCCTCCGTGGATTCCCCCTCTCACCCTCACTCTTCTTCTTTTTTGAGCACAAGCTCCATTTTGGTTGAAAACAGGTGAACTAAGCTGCTGCATTGCTATAGTGCTTAAACCTTATTGGTGTGTCTACAATTAAGCAATCATGTGTTTGAACAACTGATGGCTGTGTTTAACCAATTGGCCCATAGGGGTGGTCATTTGACAGGCAGTGCTTAGGAATTGCAAGGAAGTGACATCTTGATATACTTCTGTGTCTAATGTATACAAGTGTGTTTAGTGTTTTGCAGATCACTGTGTGTATTGTTTTGCAAAAAGTGTGAAGCTGACATTGTGCCTATAGTGTTGCAGATCTAGGCCCATGTTTTGCACCTTGAGTGTCAGGTTTGATAATTGTGTTATACTTTAGATTTTAGTGTTTATGCAATCGAAAAAAACTGTAAGTACATTAGTTTCACCCACAAAAAATATTTTTCTTTTACCAAAAATCACTTTTTCTTTGCTGTTACAAACCAGTAGTTGTACTGCCAATGGTAATAATGTTTATAGAGCAGCGAAGAAAAGGTGATTTGCAGATTTGGCATTAGCCAGAGCGAGCTAAAATGTCAGCAATTTGGCTAAATTTCCCACTGGGAAGTCCCAAAAGTAAAAAGGTGGCATGTACCGTTTGAATGACTCCAGTTTTGAAGGGTGGCCCTAGTGTTGCCAATTACAAATATCAGCTATCAATCAGCAATCATCACTTCACCAGCATACAGCTTTTAAAATACGCTATGATATTTAAAATATGCTTTTTAAATGCACTGGTATGGGATCAGTCCCGGCCTTTACACAAAGTCCAGGTATCGGAATCTGTATCGGGGAGAGAAAAATGGTATCGTAACATCTCTATATCTACAAATAGACACATGAGGAAAATCACATGCAACTCAGATCATATTAATCTATTTTGTTGCATGACTGGCAGTAGATAATCATTTCCAGTAATGGAAAAGCTCTGCCTCCTCCTTGCATCACAAAATGAGTTTAAATGGGAATCTATTTAAACCCTGTCTTACTGGAAATATTAGTTTAAAATCTTATAGGGAGGCTGATTCGTCCAAATGGAAAAAGCCTGTAACATTACCAACACACCATGCAGCAATGATTACTATACTGCTCCATTCTGCTTGGATTTAAGCTCTTCACTACTTAAATCACAGCAAACATTATCTTGGGGTGCTGGAATGGTAATTCAAGGAAATAAAAACTAAAAAAAAATGCCTTTGAGTGAAGACCTCCTTTTTTTGATGTGAGCTTGTGCTTGGATGTTTGACCTGCAAAGTGATGCTTTCTAACTTTATTCCGCTTTTGGGTGTTTGATCTGGATCGAACGCTGGCTCAGCAAACACTGGGAACCTGCTTACATTCTTATTCTGCACACTGGTCAAATTTACATGCCATTTCATTCAAGGGAAACTGTACTGTAACACACACACACACACACACACACCTCCATCATTCTTTTACTATTCAGCAAAAACAGCTCTAAAAAAAGTCAACATGAACCAGCTGAGTCGGCGATCTTCAGGCAACAAGGGCTCTTTTCCCAGGCAGCGAAGAAACGGAGAAGTCAAAAGCACCAAACTCTGATCACAGAGCAGTTTTCTCACACTCTGATCAGTCAAAAGCAAAAGCTTTGATCAGCTGACCAGCTTTCAGTCGTAGAGAAGGGCCTCTTTTACATTTCGTGATTAAGACACTTAACTTTTGACAAACTGCGACATCCTATTGACCTAAAAGCATCACAAAGGAAAGATATTTTCTAAGACTGTGCTTGGATGCATCATACACGGGCTTCTCATTGTGTTTTCTTTTGAAATGTATATTCTTCCAGCTATGTAATTGAAATGTAGAATAACAGCTTAGAGAAAGATACACAGCATGACAACATACAAACTATGACTTGCTCTAACATTTTTGTTGTGGCCCTCATTGATTCAAAGTCACGCTGAAACCTCAGAAGTTCCCCAACGTTCCCCAATGTTTAAAACGTTCCCCAACACGTTTTTTGCAATGTGTTGCTCCTGCAGCCGGCGTAGCTGCACTTTGAGAGTTAGATAATGCTGTTGTCAGTCTGTGACCTCTTCCTCTGTAACAGGCGCTGCTGCGTAAGCCTCTGAGTGTGTGTGTGTGTGTGTTATTGTGTGTACATGTGTGTGTATGCATGTGCTTGATGGAGCAGAGCCCCAATGCCGAGCACATCTGCTCCGGACGCCCCTGGCACTGCCATATGGCTGGCAAACACGCCTCCTACTCTTCCTTCACAAAGAGAGTGTTTTTTGCAATGAAAAGAGAAAATGAGTGAACACGAGTGTGTGTGCATGACAGGGGGAAAAGTGTGCGAGAGGCAGCGTGAGGGAAGGAAGGCAGAAGAGAGTAACAGCTGATGAATAAGGAGCCGCACGTGCTGCCCATTAGGCATAGCGGACAGACCCACTGCACCTTCCAACACACTAATGTTTTAAACTCCCCAACACTGCTGCGTTCTTCTATCCACACCACGTCGGGGTCAAATACTGACTACGTAAGAGCTCACTTCTTAGCTGACAGCGTACTCCTTTACCTGTGGTGCTAAAAGAGAGGGTGCCATCAGATTGATGTGAGTTTCCTGTTTATTGGTGAAGAGAATCATCACAGTTTTTGAAGCCTTTCCAAACCCTGGTGTAACTGCAGCCAAAAACAAGCAAAGTCCCCTTTTAACACTGATGTTCCCCCAAACATCTAATCCTCTGAATGTGACATTCAACAACGACAGTCCAAATCGCTACACTCAACACTGCAACACTACAACTGTGTAGCCAATATGATGAATGGTTCTTAAAATATGCCTTCCACAGACAGAAAGGTTTTCTTGTATTATTCCTTTTTTTTAAGCGTGCACAGAAATTTCACAAACCACTGCTGTAGCCTGCTGTTCTACATCTACATTCACTCACACAGTAGTATGTTTGCTAGTTATTACCCATTAGAGGACATGTATCCAAAAGCTTCTAGCTGGCAAATGAAAATAGACATCTGGTGACTCTACATGTTCTTGTCCAACTCCATCAGCAGCTAACTACATCCTCTGCATACCAAGAGGCTGGGGAGCCACAAAGGCAATCTTGGAGGGAAAAGTGGGTAAAGGACATTTCTATATTCCAGTTCAAATTGTTTATTAGACATGTACTAACGAGGTGGCATCCTCCACCTCCTCAGTCCACCGTGTAAAGCATGCATGTCACACCATATCACAAACACACTTAAACACACACACACACACACACACACACACACACACACACACACACACACACACACACACACCGACACACACTAGCAAGTACAATTGAAGCTTCATCTCTGCGTTTTAAAATTTCAAAGGCCGGAGCGAGGAGTAAAGCTTAGGACTGGCTTATATCTGACATGTGCATCTTTTTGAGCATAATGTACAGTATCAGAAGGCACCAGGCATTACTTTAAACTCCTTCCTCCTGCCCTCCTCCTCCTCTCCCACTCCATCTCCTCTTATCTTATCCAGCCTCCTCTCCCACATCCCCTCCTCTTCTCTTCTGCTGCCTGGGGCTTTTCATGAAGGCTGCGTTAATATGTGGAAATCAATAGCCTCACTACGTTGGCTGTCGAGGCACAGGTCAGAGACTTGGTGCTATTGAAGGGGTCTTGTCTGTGTGAGGGATGTGGGGTTATGTTGCTCTTTAAACGCAAACCCATTGATCTTTTCTGCACGTCTCTGCGTGTGAGGGGGTCCACTGAGACTCCTCAGGGCCTGACTGACAGGCAGTGAGCTGGTTGCGGGCCTCAGAGGAGGACCATGTGAGCATGTGTGTGCGCGTGCAGTGTGTGTGTGTGTGTCCCTGTTTGTGTGTTAGTGTGGTCAGTCTGTGTAGTATGTCTTGTCTACAAACTATATGAGAGCTTTGGTAAATTACCATAGGTGGGAGGGGTGTTTACTTTACTAAAGCTAAGAGATGTTCCGATAGCAAAATGCCCCCGATACTGCAGAAGGTGCAGAGTTGGGCACCGGCAAGTGTTTGACTCTATAAACCCATCTGATGCCACGTCTTTAATGGCTAAGCAATTTTTTTACTACACCACATTACCTATATTACCACAAAAATGATATGGAAATGTATGTTGTTGTTTTTTACGATAAAAATACAAAACACTGAAATACAAACTACTAAGCTCGGGGATAGAGTAAAATTTACAAAAAATCTAATTTGCTATCATATCTGCATTTTCACTTGGTCTATCAACACCAATCAGTAAGTGAAGCCCTTTTGACTGAAACTGAAACCAGCGCCCCATGTGGCTCTTTGTTTATGCAGTGACGTCTTAAACCATGGTATCAGAACATCTCTTCATAAAGCTAGGGTTGGTAATCCTGAAGAAGCTAGTAGAGGCAGGCTACACTTTGAAAAAATACAACGGATACATCCCACCCCCTCCCAACAGCCCTTTCGTTTAAAGCTATGCCCCCCAAAACACATGGACATGAACTGACTGACAACTGCTAGAAGCCGACTTTTCAGTGACTCGTTGGCCAACTTCTATCGTCTCTGCTCTAGCGGAGTATGTCTCCAGGGCTTAAGACTCTGGAGATGTGCAGTAACAGAGCACAGACAGGGTTCACGCAAGCCGGTTAGTGACAGACACGTGAACAATGATTGGTCTTTTCGATCACAGTCCTGCGAGATCCACAGACACCAGCTTCTTCTCTGAACTCTGTTTCTGAACTTTATTTATGGTTATATCACAATATGAAGAGGATTTTAACAATCTAAATATAAAAGTATTATAGAAACAACTAAGCGACCTTACCTGTACGTTTTCGACTAAATAAAGCAGTGTAAAATATTCCATAACATATGAAATCCTTCTTTCATTGTCCACTGTAAGTAAAAGTGCAGCATTGAAGGCAAAATGCTTTGTAAGACCGAGTTCTGATTATGTAGTGGAACGGCTCCTTCTTCTGATGTAGTCTCTATTACTAATGCATACATGTTTAAGTATGAGCTGTATGTGTGGCAACTATTTAGTAATTTGATAAATGGCACATTTGTTGGGAAATATGCATCACTAAAGCCTGGTGTCACGGTCCAATGAAAACCATGGATCATCAAAATGTCAACTTTTCATGAGCTGAGACAAACAGCCTTGTTTTCAGCTCTCAAGCACTTTTTTTTCCTTTTACTTCAAAGGAAGGGGACTTTTTTTCAACCCATAAAGAAACTCTTTATCCCCAAATTTATCTCCAAAATCACTAAATCTGGAAATGTGGTTTTCATTGAACAGCCGAAATTAAATGATAAGGGCCCCAAAGAGAGTCCCTTATGTCGTTAAGAGGGAGCGTGTGTCACAGCTTAATTAACCCTGACTGTTGGTTGGATTGATCTTTGGCGATACACCAAGCAAGAAATGATCACATGTTTGAATGTATAATTTTTACTCTGAAAATTATTCATAATTACATCCGCCAGAAAAATCGAGTGGACTTAAAAGGACAACATATTCCTGCATGATGTCGTGGACTAGTAATACAAGGTTGACGGACTGTCACTCACCTTTGCACACACACAAACACAGATGGCAGCATCGTTTTGTATGCAACACAGTACAGATGTGTGTTTTCTACAGCCCAGCCTTCAGAGGCTTACACTAATGTTGGTCTGTTCCGGGGTTAGATATGGGAGCTGTTGAACGTTATCCTTCCATGATCCATCTTTTCAGCTCTGTTTCTCTCTCTCTCCCTGCCTCTCGCACTGTATCCCCTGTGTGAAGGAAAATCCATATGAGCTCGACAGCGAGAACGTGGTATTATCAATGGAGCTTAACATCCATCGAAGGGGGTTTAAAAATGTTGAAAGCTCGATGTGTGTGCCTTAATGTTTCACTCAGATCACAGAGAACTGGTGTTGTCATAGAAGTGGCAAACTGACGGCCCGGTCAATAGTTGTGAGCGTGTGGTTGGACAGGGGTCACAGTGGCGGCGGGTGTGGCTCTAAATGGACTACCTCTCTCGTCGTTGTACCTGCTGTGACTCGTTCATTGAGACATCAGTTTTTGGCTGGAAGTGGAGGGAGCATTAATAACTCACACACACACACACACACACTATATCCTCTTTTCTTTGACGTTCTTTGTTTCAGTCTATCTATTCTCATGTCTTCCTAGGAGAACACACCCCTCAATAATCAGTTGGGCTATTCACTGCTCGGGGCTGCACACAGAATGAGGGCATTCATCACATAATTACTGTGGAGGCAGTCACACACTCCATCAGTCTATTCCTGTCTCAAAGAGCCCCGGAGAGAACAGTGAACGCATACGATTTCCAAAAAAGATATTATGGGAATCTTGTACCTCCGTCTGAGGAAAGTCAAACGAGAGGAGAGGAATTTCTACAAAGCTTCAAAGTGACATGTTGACTGATTTCGCACATCTACGCCCATCAGGCTGCGCAGTTGAAAGGGGAGGATGCAAGGAAGGCGGACGCTCGCATGAGCGAAGAAGGCTGATAAATGTTTAAAACCTCACCAATGCTAAGAAATATCTTGAAAATTATAACTATTTTCCTCACGGGAGAAGCTACTGTATAGGTGGCAGTTAAGACAGGCATCGGTGCGAAGTCAGGGGGCTAGAGAGAGCTATAAAGGCAGGGGTTTCTGTAAAGGATCCGATGATATAAAGGGAGGGATATTAAAGGTGATGCCTTAATGTAGGGTGATGTATGACGCCAGGGGTGAGCAGGCCGAAGGCTCGCATTGGGAGGAGACTGGAAATCAATGATGTTGTAAAAGACGCAGGAGGGTGAACGTCATGTTCGGCACTCTGAACGTGAAGGAAGCTGAAGCTGCCTAATAAAATACAGTGATAAGTGGGAGAGGGGTCGAGTGTGTGTGTTGGCAAATATAAATTGTGGATCTTTATGATCCCAAATGGGTCTAACATAGACTTAGAAGAGTATAAATGCATGGAAATTCTCAGGGTGTAGCCTATAGTCTATATAAAATGAAGTGATTTCAGTTTTGTTATAATCATTTGTCTAAATTTTTGCCTTCAAGTAGAAGAACTTCATCATTTATCAAATTTAGAGATTTGACAATACATCCATTTAGTTTTATTAGTAAATTATTATTTAATCATTTCCTGGGAAAGCTGGGAAAATATCCCCCAATAAAACAACAACAAAAACCTAAAAAATCCTAGATCTGCTCCTGATCCGCATCCACACCAACATTTATTGGGCTCTTCCCTGACCCATATCCTTCCACCAAGGTTGGTGATAATCCATCAGGTAGTTTTTGAGTAATCCTGCTAACAAACAAACGCAGATGAAAACCTCCTTTGCAGAGCTAATGAGGTAGATGAAGTAAAGGTGGCGGTATAGGAATATGGAATTTTGATAAATAAATGGGTTCTCTAGACAAAGGCAGGGAAAGACAGAGGGCATTATGGAAAACAGCTGACATTTGAATGGGTGAGAAGTGAAACATAAGCATAAAAAGAGCTGAATTAGGCAGAGGAGAAAGAAGTGAGGTGACACAGTGACATGAACGGGAGAGGAGAGGAGACAAGAGGAGAGGAGAGGAGACGAGAGGAGAGGATATTATCTTTGTTAATTATTCTATATCTATTCTTATAAATTGTATATCCCTCACCCTTAACTCTCATTTCTCACGTAATTTCCTTGTGTAATTTATGAGATTTATTCAATATTGTTCTTAGCCCTGCAGCTCCATTGTATCTTGTACCTGGGTATGTTATTGGTTGTTGTTGTTTTTTTTGTTCAAGCTGTTCTAAATAAAGAGCCTCAGAGGGATTAATAAAGTTGTTTTAATGAATGGATCTAGAGACCTAGCCTCCACAGAGAGCATTTACCTCCATTGACCAGATCCACATGGAGCTTTTTTCTTAAAAATTAAACCAGTTTATTTTTTTACTAAGCCATATACTACAGTGCCTATAGTCCTATTAGTACAATTTAAAGTATGCCCACACACAATAACAGTATGCTCTTTCAATCTCACCGCATGTCTTCTGGCCTACTTGACTAATTTGTGTTTAAAAAAAATGTCAGGCTCTCATCCGAATATCTCTCACGAAAAACTGACATTTCAGTTGCTTGGTCCACCCCCTCCTCACAGGGCCATAAGTCATGGCACAAACGACCCCCTTGGAAGTGAGTTAAATTCACAAATGAATAATTAATACATTTATTGATCAAACCATTGACCGAATCCACTGAGTGAAGGTGTAATTTCATTATGTTCTGCAGCTGTTAATGGCGTCGGGAGAATCTCTGCCAGTTGTTTATCTTTGCCTTTCTCTGCACACCGGCTCAGACGTCATGGGGTATTTCTCTGTGTGAGAGATCTTGCGCTGGGGCCAGTGAAAGCTTTTTTTCCATCACAGCATCATTTACATTCAAATTAATGCCATCAAAAGCAAAGCTGAATGTTCAATGAGCAGAGGGTGGGGACTGGCTGTCATCGCCCTCATCTCTGGAGCAACCCAGAGAGAGCGGAGGGAAAGAGAGAGAATCAGAAGAGTGGAGCGATAAAGTGATGGTAAAGCTAGGTGTGGTGAGAGATAGAGAGGGAGTGCAGCGGTTGATTTTAGCATTTGAATGAAGTAATTGGAACCAAAGGGAGCTCGCAAACTAATGACGACTAATTCCTTTAGTGCTAAAAATGAAACAATGCCAGTCACACAGTTGCATATCATTTATCCGTAACACATTGATCAGGGTTGTTATGCCTGCACCAGAGCAATCATCTCTATTGATCCATTTAAATCAATAACATAAGGATAAACTCAACCACACACATGCACAACAGCTTTAGGGCAGGGCAGAGTGCAGCCCAGCAGCTTGCCTGCAGTGGCATGATTGCATAGCATGTCAAAAACACTGATAAATAAATCAGTGATTACTTCCCTTTGTGAAGTGCTGCAGCCCAATTATTGAATATTCATGTAGGTAAATACATTCGTGCAGGCTCGTCTCCTGGGTTTTACAGTTTGCCTTTTTTCCCCCAGTGGTTTTGAAAACCACTGTGCTGGGAGGAACACAACAGGAATGCTTTGAAAAAACATGAGTGCCCTTTATGTGCTTATGCATATTTTACCGGAATCTTACTAAATCGGAACGTTTGTTTTTTTCCATATGCATGAAAATCTGTGGGTATTATTTTGCTTTGTTGACAAAGGGTGATCGATTTGATACAGAGCTATGAGCTGATTGCTATAGACAGAGGGATATTGATCGCCGAGCCCCCTGAGGCAGATATCTGTGTAACGCGACATACAAAGTGTCATTTCCCACTCAATTGTTTTCTGTCATATCATATTGGAACTGGGGGGAGGATATAATGGCACCTTTTTGACCTGTTCTTCCCACACAACTAACACTCTCTCCTCTCGCAGCTTCTTCCTGTCACTCTCTACTCGTCTCCTCTAATATCTTGATGGCATGAGAACATTTTTGCTCAATCTCTTACTCGCTCTCTGTCTTGCATTCTCATGCACGAGCATACGTCTGCACGCCACCAGTTTAAGGTATGAGGCGCCACACACACGAGCATCAACGCGCATCTACACAAAAAAACACACAAACATGCACATACACCATTGATGGCAACTTAGCCTGCGTGATTACTTTGACTCTAAGCTGCTTAGGGGTTCTGTCCCATCTGGCTCTGGTGTTTGCAGCATCATTCAACCGGCCACCACCACCCCCACTACCTCCCCCACCACACACATATATACACACATCGGCCCTTTCCCCCAACCTCCTCCTCCTGTTTCATCTCCCTGTCCTCCATTCTCCTCATACAGTGACACACACACACACACACAAGAACAGAGGCGGAGCCAACGGGATGATAATCCTCAATAATCTGGGTTTACCAACTCTAGGTCTCTGCAATGTTTTCTTACGTAATCTAATCATCCGTAGAAACGTGCAGTCATCCTCCGGAGTGAGCTTGTCTGTGTGTGTGTGTTCAAAGAGGAAGCCGGAAGGAATGCCTCCTCGCGCCACCTGGCCCATGTGGGAGACAACATACACGCACACACACACACACACATACACACAAACACATGCACAGGCTAAAGTTTCTCACACACAGATATAGATTATAGTGTTATGACACACATATGGAGGTCTGTGCACATATTTGCTTAATCCACAAGCCCCTCACCAGAACACACACACACACACAAGCATACAGACATGCACACGCACACACAGGCCTTTTCACAGGTCACTTTTGAGGACAATACAGAGATTTGCATTAAATTCCTGCACACTAACTGTAACCTGGACCTTTACCCCTAAAGGTTAGAATCCTAACCTTTAAGGTCAGGGTGGATGTCTAGGATTTAGTGGCAGCCAAGAGAATGCTGCTTCATCCTGCCCTTCCAAGAGTTTATGGGAAACCTACGTTAGTGTTTGGTTAACATAAAAAGGCTAGAGGACTTTTCTCACGTCTGATTGGTTTGTACAGTGGAAACCGTTTATGGTGATAACGTTTGTCCATATGTTGGAATTGACACGACAATATCAAAACCGATCATCACAAAATAATACATACTTTTCTTGTCCCACTTGCTCTCTTCCTCTCTAATGGGAGCCTCTCTCCTCACAACATGTTTGATCAGACACATCTGTAAACTCAGACTGGGTGAAAACAACAGAATTCGTAAATTTAGACAATGTATGGAGAGCGGGAGCAGATGGTGGGGCGCACTCGGCTTGGCTCAATTTGTTTGGCAGTGTGGAGCACGAATGATAGAGACACAGAAAGGGGCAGCAAATTACTGACAGAGCCACCTAAAACTGGAATAAATTACTTTTTTATGATCCAAACATATATGAAAAGACCTGATCATTATACAGGATACCGGACCAGCATTTTTATACAAAGGATTCCGTCCCAAGCTGTTTGATCCATAAACAGATGATCACTATATCCTAATAACTATGAGCGTTTTCCATTGTATATGTAAATGGAATGTATTTCTATAGCACTTTGACCGCTTAGAGTACAAGTCACCCATTCATGCACAAATTCTTCCAGCTCATCTAACGTCAGGGGCAATTTATAATTCTGAAAGCAGACCAGAAGAGCTGGGAATCAATCCACCAACCTTCTGGTTAGAGGACAACCCTCTTTAACTCCTCGAGCTGCTGTAGAAACGTGGTGGATTGAGAGATGCCCCTGAATCCTACACAGTGGATCTTTGTCTAATGATGCAGAAATGTGCTATTTTCCAAGCCTATGACACACACACACACACAGACACACAGACACACACAAACACCCACAAACACTGAGAGAGTGCAAAGTCTGTAATTTAAAGTTTAGGGCTACATCAGAGAGCATTCAGACTCCAGCTGCTCTAATAAACCGCCTGCCTCCTGGTGATGGATGAAACACACACACAAATAAACACAACAAACAAACACATGTTCCAACATAACAGCAACAACATATTAGCTCGTGCTGTCGTGTCACAGTACATGAACCTGGAAAACATCATCGCAATGTCTTTTGAACGCTGAACTTTTTGTGAACTTTTTACATGCTTGTATCAGTCACGTCAATGGGTCTGAAGCTAGAGAGACATTTAAGGTGGGGCCTGAGAAAAGAAGCTTGTTAATGTTTGTGTGTTCGATTATTCATGACAAATAAATTAGCTTTTTAAAGATAACTTCGCTCACGCATAAAGAATCAAGCATTATCACGCATGTGTTTTATACTTAAGTTAAATACCTTAAGAGAATAGGAGTTGTGCTATATGCTTGTGCATAAGCTTTGAGAGAAGCAATAAATATTGCATGCGTAATCTCGTTTATTTCAGTGTAAGTCAATGTCATTTTGCACTGAGCTCCACGTTCGACACTCAGAAGATTCGGGGGGAAACAGATTGTGAGGACAATATATAGTTTCATGCTTTAGCCTCAGAAGACATGGATAAGAGGGATTAAGTCTATCCATATATTGAATCATGCAACACTGATTCGGCACAGTGCACACGGCCCCGCTGAAGATCTGGGGATGATACAGGAAACAAGGGACACATCCTTAGAATATTTTTTTCAAATGCATCACAACCTTTTAAGGAAATAGAGAGAATAAAAAGGCCACCGTTAGTTCATCTGACTCTTGAAGAGAGAGTACATGTGAGTCTGTGTCAGATGTGGATCTAAATCAAACATTTATCCGCGTTCGCAGCATTGCTTCTCCTCAGCCTGTGCCGACTGGAACATGCAATCCCTCTAGAGTTAAAGCTCTTTTCGCTTTCACTCCAAAGACCTCCAGAGGATTTCCACATATGACTATCAGGTTCTATTTCACTGAGTCTTCTTGAGCATTCTCATGCTTTTTTCTTATCTCTTTTTCAAATGGCGCCTGAGTTCTGGCAACGAATAGAATCAATAAAGATAAAACATCAGATAATAAAACCTTTACATTTCAAAGGGGAATCACTTCACTTCTTTTGCAGTAGCCATGTGATGCTCCTCTGGTGTGACACTATTGTGAGAAACATAACTACTGTTACAAGGCTCATTTACAGGGATGCCCGACTGTATTAGGTATCACCGTAAAACCTGCTTTTAAAAGCGTTTCATGACCTCTGCTTTGTACTTTTATGCTTCTTTTATTTCAATAAAGCGAACTCAATGACCTCTCTGTATGATAGTGCCCTATACAAATCAATTCACTGCCAAACTGCACTGTGGTTACGTGGCCTTACATTTCCCGTGCATATGGCAGAAGTTAAACACCAGTCAATCAAATCTGCAGTTGCAAGTGCAGGCACAAGCCAATCACGTTACACTAATGTGAAAGCAGAGCAAGAGGCAGCAGGCTAACCCTGTGTGTGTTCATCTGATTGTGTACTTTATTTCCCGAGGACTTATTAATATTGCATAGATAGCTAGCACGGCACGTTATTATGTGTTTCCCGAGCATGAAACTGTGATTTGGTTGTCGTTATGACGATTGCGCCAAAACCAAGCAATCGGGAATACCCACTGACAAGCGTTAAGACAACGTGTGCATGTGAGTGCAGCGGTACTCCTGTGAGAAATCAGAAACATAAAAAGGAAGGTTCAACTTCAAAGTATAAATGCCAAGCAGAGTCAATTTCTAGAAAAGGTGGATAAATTCCAAGCTTTATTACTAATGAATAAGCTCGAAAATAAATTGAAAACAAAAACCAAAAGAGGAGCTTCCACTACTGTGTGTGTGTGTCGGTGTGTGCATGTGTGAGAGAGAGGGATGGAGAAAGAGAGAAAAGGAGTCAGGGAGCAAAAAGGAGTGAATTAGGGACAGAGGAACGAGGGAGAGAGATGAGGCACCAATCATCCTCACAGAGGCTCACATTATGAATGATACATGGGTTCAACTTTAACGATATTTGAAGAACGTTCGATTCCTCAAATGGATCGCTTCACACCCCGCTTCCCGAGCAGAGAGTGATGTCTCAAATTGATATTTCTCATGAGGGGTGAAGAGGCAATGCATATCTATCTTATCACATCCATATTTTAATATATGTTCAATTCACACATTTTTCCAGACACATCTTGCTCAGGACACTATAAACTAATTTGATCGCTAACATTTGAATACACAACGGGAGAGAAAATGTCATATGGGGCCCTGGATGAAAATATTTGCATAGACTCATCTGGATATGATGACATTAGATTATAAGGGAATGAGGAAGAATGTTCGTTGGGGGGTTGCTGCGTGAGTTATGCTGGTGTAAGATAATATACTCTCATTGAACAAAGTGCAGGATTCATTGTTAGGGGAAGACATAGGCTGGTAGGGACACACACTGGCCTGGCTGTTATATTGTATGCTCATTATAGTGTTACCAATGAATAAAACCAGGACAGCATGTGTTTTGAGGGCCATTATGATCACCATTCACAAGTCTCCACTGAGAGAGAGTAGAGTCTTGGAACCTTCAGTATAATACGAGTACAGTTGAAGTACATGTATTGTGTTTTTCTTGAACCAGCAAGTGATGCAAATGGTACCAACATGCAACTCTGCCTCACTGTTGTCTCCTTTCGATTCACATTAGTCCCTTGTGGGGGCTACGGCTAATGAGGTCATGATTACTGAGCTGTCTGCGTGCTAAACGATTAACAAATAATGAGGGAACCAATCAGTCAAGGTTCCACAGGCATCCTTCACCTGTAAACATACAGACTTGCGTGGGGTCGTCGGAGAGAAATCTACTTGAGTGGAACGTGCCGCTGTTCTCTTCGCTGCCAACCGCGATCAATTTAATGGGCCTCCATATGGTGCTGTGGAATCAATGAGGGATCATCGCGGATTCTTCACAGCACGTAATGATGCTTGGGAGCCGCAGAGTTTAAATTTAAACTGGAATTCCACAGAGACGTCTAAGACGAAACGGTGACTATATATGTACAATAACTTCAGCCCCCCCCCCCCCCCCCCCCCAACCCCCTTTTCCTTCTCCTGAAGCCCTTTATCGGGGGGTCAGAGAAAGAAAAGAGGGGGAGAACACTCTGAGAGCTATGACCCATATCTGTACCACAGAACTGTCACAGGCTGGAAAATGAATGGGTGACCTTGGAAGAATCTCAAACCCACGTCTTGTCTTTGGGGATAGGCCTAGAAAGTGCTGGCTCTCGGCCTGGCCAAGGAGATGATGGGAGGGACAGAGGTGCTTCAGAGGATGAAGAGGGAAAGGGAGGAACTACAATGCCAAAAAGACAAAGTCATTTTCTTCTCCCTCCCAGCGTATTTTATGTTTATCTGATGGCAATCATAGCTTCTGAGGCTGGCTCCTACTGGCAGGGCCGGAGAATCATACACTCAGGTAATCAGCCTGCCCAATCGAAGCAGAAATTATCACTTTAATATGTTTATAGCAGGAGTAGTGGCTCAGGAAGCAGTCCATATCATACAGATGTAACAGATGTGCCTCTCTGCTGTTGCATCAATATATCGTCTTTTACTATAATGTGTTCCACATGATAAAGATAATGGGAAATAATGTTTGGCATAAAGGGATAGAAAATTCACTGCAGTGCTTTTAAATGGTTGCCTTTTTTTTATATCATGCATGCAGTGTCTAATATAGTCCTTAATACAGTTACAGGGTTACAACAGCAGGGAGCAGTCATCCAACAACAGTAGTGGTGAACAGTACACCACCACCTAACCTTGTGCCTGTGATAGAAAGGAGAACGAAGAAAAGAAATAAAGAACAACTTAGATGTTCTGTCCTCTGAAGCTCGTCCTCTAGGAAATCCTCTCTCTTCTCGCCTTAGATTAATAAGACAGGAAGGTTTTTTTGGGGTTATCCTGTTGTATTTAATAGAGACGGGGTTGCCTCAGGGGTGGACAGGCAAGTTTAGAATATCAATTAGTATCAACCAATTCTTTGGAAATCTGCCTGGGGCAGTTTCTTTTTTTATTTAAGCTGCATTAAAGATACAAAAAAAAGCAGTATTGGGGGTTGGGGAGCATGGGGTATATAGCACTGTATATTACTGTATATCTACAGCAGTAAGGGCTGAAAGCAATATGGTCTATGTAAATGAAAAAAATAGGCCTTTTTTCCAGGTTGCATTAAGGGCACTTTAATCATGGATCTCGACATACAAAGTGCGTTAAAATCCAACCATACAATTGACTAATGTTGTTCTTCATATGCTTAGATTCCTCAACTTTAAATTTTTCAATAAAAATCACAGCAAAATAGACAACTACTGTAGGTCTGCTCCAATGCCAACTTGCGTGTCTGGGGAAGCAGTTGGCTGTTGTGTAACAAAAACAACAAATGTGCAAGAAAATCGGTTGACTTGAAGCAAAGACAGCAACAATAAGTAGGATCGCCGTTTGACTGTGAGAGTTAAACTCATCGTGACTGACTGGACTTTTTAACCTGCTCATCACAGCAAATGTAAGTGTGTGATCCTACATGATATTGGCTGTAGCTTCTGTGGGAGGCGAGTTAAAGCAGTCTCTTATAAAGTTAAGAGACTTCCAAAGACAAATCCCCTAACCCAATTAATGGGGAAGAAGACAGAGAGGCCTCACAAAGTGCTGCAGAGAGAGACGCATTTGTCCTGGGGACAGACAGGGGGGATGATCAGCACATGATGCAGCCCTATTTGACAAGGTTACGCCTTGTAAACTCAGAGATACACACACAAAGACACACACTCATACAAGT
The DNA here is from genome assembly GCF_947347685.1 of Pleuronectes platessa. Classification (NCBI taxonomy): domain Eukaryota; kingdom Metazoa; phylum Chordata; class Actinopteri; order Pleuronectiformes; family Pleuronectidae; genus Pleuronectes; species Pleuronectes platessa. The sequence continues at coordinate 26,200,392 of NC_070630.1, forward strand.
ACTTAGAAACTGTGGACAAGCAAACTTGTACGCACACACACACACACACACACACACACACACACACACAGACATTTCTACTGGCTGATATTTCACTTCAGATATTTCACAAGACAAACAACTCTCCAAACAAATGAAAAAGAAACAGCTTCCATTATTTAAAATACAAACAAATTTGTATTTAAAATACAAATACAAAGCTGTTCTCTGCTACATTTTTCCACAATTGATAAAAAACAAGAAGATATGATAGGTTCATTTTCCCCTTGTTATAAAAAGACAAAGCACGTGAGATCTTCTGACAATAGATGATTAGGCAGGGCCTATCACTCGGCACAAAAGTAAAAGCTTGTAGAACAAACAGTGTCAAGTCCATTCATCTATTTGTTTAATGTCCCACCAGACAGTAGACGGCAAAACCTGATAAGAGGGAGGGAGGGAAAGACGTGGCGGGGAGATTGTTAACAAACTTGCCATCTAAAAATACAAACTGACAGTCAGTTCCACTTTGCAGCTATCTCCCCCATCACACACTCACTTTCACACTTGAATCCCAGAGAGGCTGCATTTCTGCCATAAGCCTATCCGAGGATCGTTTTCAGCCCAGCGGAGGCTTAAATCATACACGGCTTCAAACACACCCCACGAAAGCTCCCAGGAAGAATCATAAACACCTGGCTATGATAACAGCGGGTCAGATTCAAGGCCAAGTATGGAGACATGAGAGGTCTGTCCAGAGAGGAGCACTTACATACTGTCAGGGAGTAGAGGAAGGGCTACGGTGTCCAAGCCATTATATGATCAACACAGGAACATGTAGGAACACACAGACCAGGGGTTCTTATTCTGAATTATTTGGTTAATTTCATTTGGATGCTATCTGCACTCATTTAAAATGGGATGTGACTTTTTGTCTCAATATTTGTTAATCAACCCCATGAAATGATAGCAGACCCGACGCATGCTTACTCTCACCAAGAAGGTTATGATTTGTCTGTGTTTGGCTGATTTTTTGTTAGAACAATTGGACTGGACATATTTGCCCAGAACCTAGTGGAGGAATGTGGTAAGTGTCAGGGAATAACCCATAACATTTTAGAGAAATCATGTAGACAATGATTTAAAAAAAAAGTCAGTCATTTGTAGGGGAATGATTTCAAATGTTTGGTCCACAGCGGGTATGTGTGCAGCAGGTGACAGCTGGGTCACTGATCTGCTGTGTCTCCCATACGAGTCCTGTTCACACAGGGAGCGTGCCTGCTGCGACGACAGTATGACGACGAGTATGTACTCAACTAAATGCCAGAACTCTACAGTATGAAGCTGAGCATCCTCCAACAATAATAACAATAAAAAACCTTTTAAAACGCATGAATGGATTCAGTCAACACTCAATGCAATAATTACTTTGAAACGAGTACAGGAAGTGACAGGTATGACAGAGACTCTCTGGAGGAGCCAGGCAGGGTGGGCGCTCTGACCTGATGGGCGACGAAATGAAAAGCAAGATGTTCTGTGACGCACACGGAGCGCATGTGGCCCAGGAGTGAGAGTGTGTGATTTGGTGCAGCTTGATTGAGTTTGTATGACTGTTGGGCCTTGTGTTCTCTGAGTGCATTTCTAGTTTCAACTGTCTTTCATCTGAATATGTAGCTGGCGAGACGCAGTTTGCAGGTCAGACCCAGAGTTGCCAGAATTAATGTAAAGTCTTTGGGTGGGTGTTAACGTAGAGGCGCTGGTTTCACTGTGAGTGACTTCGGCGGCTGAATCAGTGTCTGAATATAGAGACGGTGTAATTTCCTTCCAATCCTTGAGATTTCACACTGGCGCCTGTGAAAAATCACACTTAAAGGGGGCTCCAGTAAGCAGGGGCTTGATTGGCTGTGACGTGACATGCATAACATCAGCTAACTCTATTTAAAACACACGGCAGTAGAGCTCACAAACACAGACGCACAACATATTCACAGACACAGGCACGAGATGACACACCGATTATACACAATTACTTTACACACAAACCGGATCTACGCATCTAGACGCAGTGAGGAAAGCAGTTAAGAGGCATCGGCAAATCATGCAAATAGGTTAACTCGCACCTATTGCAGCCTGGGAGCAGCCTGTGTGCGTATAGTCGCTTAGAACGGAGCAGTAATGAGCAAGTCAGATTCTGTCATAAATCACGACCAACACGTAGAGCAAGCAAAACAATGAGAAGACATTACCGAGGCTGTTATCCTCTCACTGCCGTGACCCATGGTATGAGTGGAGATGTTCACATATGTGCACGGGGCCCGTCACTTGTAAGACGTTTATACACTGTAGGTCTAAGCTCTCGTCGCTTGTCAGTCGCCCCGACAGCTCGTTAAACCGCCCGAAGCTTGATTACTGCTGAGTTATTACATTCCCCTTTGATTAATTGTATTCAAGTGCACTCATCCTTTGGACTTGAGCTCAAAAGGATCGCAGTGGAAATAGATTTTGAATTGCAGCGTGAAGAGTGATGACTCAAGATTGGTATATATATTCAGTGTAATCCGGCCTGTAATGACATACTTGTGCGCAATGTTGTGTGGATTTTAAGGACTAGTAAGAGAGCTATTTATGCATTCAAGGTTCACTCTAAGCTGATTAACAAGCGCAGTGATCGCTGGTGAAGACTAATTATTTTGGCCCATTAGTTCCTGGAGCTCGTTAGGCTAGCGCATGAAGAATGTGTCCTCTGGTGTTGTTGTTTTGCCTATTAAAGGACATTTAGAAAACAAATTTACTGAAATGGGAGATCTGTATATGGTGCTTGATTTTGATTTACCATCTACACTATGTCTTATGAGAAGAAATTGCCGTTACCATGTAATTAGTGATGCATGCAGGATGTCCCAAAGTAACGGTATGCCACTGGAAATGTTATTCAAGGGAGAGATCCTTATTGAAAGATAAGAGATGCATTCCCGGGCCCTGTGGTGCACTATCAATAAGAATCAGTAACAATCTTTAGAGATATGAGATAATGGACATGGCTTGTACCGTCTAATTACAGCTGGACCACCAAGGAAGCTAGATATTACATATGGCTGCCGTGATCATAACACACACCAAAATTAGGAGCGGGGATTACCTTGACACATAATGGCGGACACAAGTGCAATTTCCTGGTAGGGTGCTGGCGGCCGGTATCTGTGCATCACTCAATCTCACAATAAACACCCGCTCCCAGTGTCCCAGCCCACCTTGGGATTGAGATGCAGACGGAGACTTCTCGACATGTGAGTCCGGCAACATAAAAAGGCGTCTGGAAGACGGTTCCAAATTAGCACGGACCGAAGACATACAGACAGACGGATCCGGACTGAGCTTGGCATTTCAACATGACAAAGATGAAACCGCACACTGTTTCTTGGAATAGCCACCACACTTAATGGCACCGGCAACCTGATCCCCTGCTCACTTTCACTGGGGTCAAAGAAGCCTCTCTCACCTTCTCTCTTTCTTCTCACACTCTCACGTACGCAGGGTACACAGATGAGTTAGTTTATATGGCTCGGCCCGGTGCGTAAAACTCTCAAAATAACTACAGGCACAATTTCCCCTCGCCGTTCACATGCCACAGCTGCTGTCGAGAGAAAATAGTACTGCCATCTTAGGGTGTCTTGCAAGAAATCATTAAGTCAGACGTGAGGTGCTGATGGGTGATAGGACTCTGTGCCATTGGAAAATGAAGAATGAATTACACACCATTGACAAGCAGCGACACGCAAAGCACGGGCTAAAATCCTAATAAAGCTGGTGCGGAGTGGGAACCTTTAGTTTAAATGTCAAGAAGTACTTATTTATGACCCGTGTTCATCTTCAATATTCCTCAGCATGTGCAACACTTTTGTGTCGAATCATTTTCTGGACCAGCTTGAACTATCTGCGTCCCAGACATGTAACTCTAACTTGCCATAAAGAGCTGCTCTTGGTCGCATAGATACGACTACTCTAAACAAAGAAGCTTCTGTTATGGTGTGAGCAGTGATTCCCCCTAGGGTTTAAATGTGACCATGAGGTTGTGTGTGTGTGTGTGTGTGTGTGAGTGATGTTATGTCACTTCTGAAACATGGACTAAAATCGCTTAAAATTAGTTAAATCTCTCTCCGAACAAGAGATGCTCCGACATCAGCATCGGAGAACTCTCAGATACTGCCGAAAATGCTGTACTGTGCATTAGCGGCTGTGTAAATCTACCAACCCAATATTAGGTCTTTAAAGTTTTCTGTTCCTATAAATTACTTCTTCTTTGCTTCTCCAAAACAGAGGTTGTGCTGTACTGCCACTGGCAAACACTGTTTTTAGAGCAGTGAAGAAGTTATTTTCAGCGTTATCCAGAGCTACTTAAAATGTCAGCAGATTGGCAAAGTTTCACAGCAGAAAGTTCAGCAAGTAGACTGACAATCTGTATGAAAGACTCAGGTGAAATATTTATTTTACCATGGAGGTGACATTGTCGCTTATAGCTTTAGAGGAGCATCAACTGGTTTGTACAAATTCTCGTGCTATAATTTTCATCATTTGTGTGCAGCGCCAAATGTTTGCCAAGTTTGGATGTAGATGTTACACTCTTCAACCTGAGCCAGACCATAAAACAATGACAGCGATCATCACTTCCTAGCCTTTCACAGGGCTAGTGGCATACGACTGTTTAAATATGGTGCGCTGCTATAAGATCTGTACTTGACATCAGCCGAATCACAGGTATTGGAATTGGCCTCGGGTGGAAAGAATTGTGTCAGAACATCTCTAATTTAAACAATAGATGCCTTCCTGAAGTCATGTAATCAAATACAGAAAAAGTTTAAGCAGGAAAAAATTGAACCAACGTAATTTCTGTGCAACTGCAATAGCATTTAACTTCAGTAAATGAATAATAGTATTTAACATTTTCAAAACATATCCAGCCCTGCTGTGTAAAAATACATAAAACACAAGTCAGCAAAAAAATTGCCAGCAGAGTAACATCTTTAAAGCCAACTTTATCCTGTAAGTTTTTTTCTTTATGTTACACACGCGATGGGGAGACATGAGGGTGTAGGGAGGATGAAGAGAGAGTAAACGCATCGTCTGCCACTATGATGAGGACTCAGTGGTGGTAGGTGAAGAGTGGAGGTGGCTGCCGAGAGGTGGTCAGGTGTGATGGGAGGAGATCGATGACCTGAATGAGCCACTGCAGGGCCCATGTCACACTGTGCATGCACCGAAGGGGGAGCGGAACTCTGCACAGCCAGCTCCACACACACACACACACGTTTCCACAGCTATCCTTGTTAGGACACTGCCTTAACTTTCACTCATTGTGAGCAGCCTTACCTCAGAATTTACATTTTGCCCCTTTAGAACAAGGCTTTGGTCCCATGAGGTCTAACGGTCCTCACAAGGTCAGTGTTTTTACTACGTTTATACTACATAAACACACACAAACACACCAACACACACACAAAGCAGAGCCTGTGAACAGCTGGGTGAGGTCACAACCTGTAAAGCCACACTGACCACAGAACATGCAGCGGGACAGGTTGAAACACACAAGGGTGTCCAGGATGACATGTTATAACATGTCATCCTGGACACCCTGCCCCATGGTGTGACCACTCTGCTCTGCAGTGTTTCAACCTGTCCCGCTGCATATTCTGTGGTCAGTGTGGCTTTACAGGTTACAGGTCAATAATGTCAGGTGAGGCAGGGTAAGGGTAAAAAAAAAAAAAAAAAAAACGGAAATTTCCAGACAAAGCTGTATGGGCTTTGTTACCATAGAGATGATATCGCTGAATAACTATTAGGCTATCCATTATGTGAGACATTAGTTAAATATTGGTGAAATATTCTGTATGTGGTTAAATTATGTAAAATTCAGTTGAACGTTTTCTTTGACTGTTTGTTTGTTTATTGTTTGTATATTTCCATTGCCCTAGGTAGTAATGTCAAACTGAAACAAAAGTATTGATAATAAAACTATAAAATCATCATGAAATTTTATCGGAATAATATTAGAATACAGGATTGGAAAACAACAAGAAAATCCATCATGGTACCGTGTTTGGTCCAAACTCCTCATTTAAAAGAAATATGTCAGTATACAGCGACATATCTTGCTCCCATAATTCCAGAGTTTAATTATGCAAAGCAGATGCATAATATTCTGAATACAACCTCCTCCACATTTAAAATTCTATTATGGCCACGCTTGATTAGTTAACCCATTAGTCAAGACAAGCAGCTCAAAGTCAACTGATGCTTCCACTGGTATTCTATTGTGTATTATATTGCATGCTGCTAGTTTGAATCCAGTCTCTCCCTCCAGGCCTCAGTGGAGAAATATAAAACCCAAGTAACAACAGCCACATCAATGAACGAGCTGAAACAATTCACTCAAACCAATTTCATTGCATTGTGTATCTAGCATGAGGCTTTGAAGTCGCTGCTTTATAATAATTTACAATAGGCTTTCTATTATAGCAATGCTCTGTGTTACACCCCACAAATACAGTTTGCAGTGAAGACTGGTTAAAAGCAGATTTCACACATCATCTGGGAGACCAGCGAGGGACGGGCTGCGAATAGACTCCAGCATCACTTAGCTGTGGGACTAAAACCAAACACATACAAAGTGATGACAACTTAACACCAAAAGTGCAAACTTCTAATTCTACCACTGGGTATTACAGAGACTGCACTCACGATATATGGATTCAATATAAAGCCAAGAATATTATTTAATATTAATATATTTAATTTAGCCCCCAGAAGCAGACTCTGCAGTTGAGGAAGTTATTAAGTCGCATCATTAGGACTCTTATTAAATATTGTACATATCTTGTTCATTGGTTTGAACTGGAATACGCTGAAACTGTTTTACAGCAGGTGTGATCAAGTGGAGGATGTGTTAGACGATTAAATCAAACTCAAAAAGCTACAGAGGGTAAAGAGAAGAATCATCCACTGTGTGCACACAGGATGTGTTTGTGCTCAGTGTATCTGTGGGAGTGAAGGTGCAACATTTCTGTGCCTGCAAAGTAAACAGCCTCAGATATTGGATGTGATATTACTCTTTGTCTTGACCCAAATTTAAGTTGTCTCCTGGCTAAACAATGGATGATTCCAGTCTACTCAGTCGGTGTTGCTATCATAGTGGAAACCAGAGAGGTTAACACCAGCCATTTATCCAACGAGAGGAGAAGAGCTGCAAGCCAAGCAGAAGAACTGCCTTGAGCAAGAGAGACGAAAGCGAGTGTGTTTATGTCTGTGTGCGTGCACGTGTGGGTGATGTGATTGCCCACTGACATCGCAGCATAGCTCTGAGTACAGTTCTGCGAGCTAGCAAACGTGCAGTGAAAAGCCTCAGACAGCACTGTACCAGTATTTTTGATCATTTACGCAACTCATTTCATTATCATTGGGGGATTTGTGTTAATTTCTCCGACCATAGTCAATTGTTATGTGCAGAGAAACAAGTGCTTTGGTGGACGCTGATCCGGCACTAAGAGAAAACAAAAGGTCTCTCCATTTATCTCTTCTTCCTCCACACTATCATCCATCCATCTGGCTGCCTGTCCTCAGTTGTCTCTCTCATGTTAGATTCAGACCCTCTCAGCACGACACAGAGAGCTAACACACTAACTCACACAATTCTGCAGACACACACGCACATCTCTGGCATAAACAACCCTGAATCAACAATTTATGTAGTAATTGTATACATTCAGGTATTGTTGATTAAATCACTGTCACAATTACTCTGATGTAGTTTCAAACCTAAACAGTTTGGTTTCTGTGTAAACTTGAACATGTGTCAGTCTCCACATGGAATTTTTTTTCTTCCCCCCAATATCGCCATTATATCTGGCATGGCACAGGCCATCTGTGGTTGACATCAGGAAGTCACTGCTCACATGCCGTCTGTGTGGCTGCGTTTAGTCTGTGTCACAGAAATGCTGCAGGGGGGGGGGGGGAGGAAAGAGCAGTGGCTCTCTTTGTCTTTTCTCCCTTGATGTAAAAAAAAAACTACCCATAACTATAGAGTCAATTGCATTTCAACCCGAGAAGCGTTGAGGTCGAACTCTCTCAGTAAGAGTATTTCAGTTCCCTCCTCAGGGAGTCAATCATTGCACGGGCTCCAGCCATGAATATGTCCATATATTAAACTGGCCAGCTACCAATACAGGACCTACTGATATATAGTTAGAATAAACGATGCATACTGTTTGACTGAGTCATCAAATCAGTCAGAGGGCTTTCTGTCATTTATCGAGGTAAGTGACATCTATGTGTTATATAATTATACAAATAAGAGTTCAGAATCTGTAATACAGGGTGTTTATTTCAAATTAAAACTATTGCTCTACATCCGGGTTGGAGACGTCCAGATAGAGAAAATGTCCTCTAGTAAAAGACCGGATCATCATTATGTCTCACTCTTGTTAGGATTCACTGCAATATATATTGAAAAATTATATAAATATCAACGTATGTGTAGTTAACATCAGATATGTTAAATCAAAGAAAGTCAAATAGAATAATATTTTAACAATATTTGTTTTCACATCGACCTAAAGGGATTATAAAGAAGTACTCTAATAAAAAAGCAATGCTCTTATCTCATGTCAAGTAAAACATAAAACAAAATGACAGAAAGCTTTTTAAAAAATATGCATCTTGGAAAAATGCTGAGTTTAAAAAATGAAATGTAAATGTAAAGTAATTTCCTCGAACTTATTTTAACTTAACACTCTCAAACAATCTTCTAACAATGTTCAAAACATCTTAACAACGGCACTGTTTTAACATGTCCTTTTCTCTTTCTTTCTTTTCCTTCTACATCCCACCATCACTTTTATTGTTCAGCGATAGAAGTGAGCTCTATGTAGCTTTATTATCTCTTTATACGTACTGTATATGATGCAAACCATGTGGAAACACTAGCAAATAGATCAAGTTGTTACAACGCAGCTGAGACTCAACCATGCAGCGTCTACATGTCATTACTGCTGATTATGAAGAAAATGATAGCAGTGGAGGAATACTGTATATTGCCTTTCTTCCCTCCCTCCTGCGGTGCCTCTCCCATTGCACTGCACAAGGGCACCATCGTTACCATTGAGAGTTGATAGATGGCTGACTTCACCCTGCTCTGCTTCTCTTCCACAAACTAGAAAATATAACCATGGCGGTGTTGAACCTTCCCCACTGAGCGCACTGGGTCAATCTCATGCCATCATATCCAGTCGCCCTGCTTCGTTTCGGTTGAGAAGCGATATATATATGAGATTGTAAATGGCTTCATATGTGTTTCAATGAAACAACGTAAAACAAGCCGGCAGTGTGCAGTTTGACTGTGCCAAGTTCAGCACCGAGAGTAACATAGGTTTCTCTGCTCCAATACACAAGGGTCATTAAACTTCGGCTTGCGATTAATTAAATGAAATTTGATTTTCTGTCCATGGCACCTTGCATGAAATAAGACCCAGTGGCCAGCAGGTTAAGTGAGCCAACTCCCTGTTAATCTGCTATCATGACCTTCTGCTCCCACTTGGATGAGCTCATTACATTTGAGGGCTGATTAATGAAAGCCATATAAATCATTGGTATCGTTACAGGCAAAAGAGCAACGCTTCTTCGAGTGAGTGTATCGCAGTTCAAAACAAGATGGTTTCTTTTGAAAGTCTTTAAACTAAACCAATATGGGTTTTATCCATCAAAGACAGTCTAGAATAAAAGAATGGACACAAATCTACACAAGAACATACGCACTCTTCATGTACCTAGGAAAGTAGAAAGGAGTTCCTGAGCAACTTTAGCTGCTACCACTTGGTGTTGCCTTTCCTCATAATTCCAATACAGAAACATCTGAAGTTGCATTATAGCAATATGATGGAAAAAAAATTCATAGATTAAAAAAAGCTGCTTGAGTGTATAAGTGATATATTCCTCGGAAAGTCCAATTTTCTGAGTTGTGAAGTCGTTGTTCCGACTTTGTTGTGTTCATGTGCTTTGATTGTGGAAATACAGTGTTGCATTTAAAAGTTTAGAGCATTTAAACAACACATCGTCACCTTTTTCTAATGTTTATAACAAAGAGCATAGAAAAGGGATCAGGTGTGACACAAACACAAATAATTTGAAATCTATGCATGTTGATCCAAAAAACATCTGCTTGGGCTAAACAGATGTTTTGGTTCTTGTGAGAGATGGACATAAAGCTTGTGTAATGTTCACATTAGACGCTTCTATTTAGAGCTGATTGTAAAACTATGTGAATTGGTTTCAACTCTGCAACTCGTGTACCAAACTTTTCGCCAACAGTCCCAGTTGTTGTTGTTGTTTCCGAGATGTTGTCCTTACTTTAGTTGGCGTCTGTCAATTTTCCCAGTCAGGAAGATAATTATATGAAAAAACGTAAGTAATAAATATGTCTGTTTGCCAAATAGCTTACAGGCTGTTAGCTTTAACTTGTTATCAAGACTGAAAAGCACCACATGAATGCATTTTTTGTGTTTTGGAGAATGTTGAAGACAAAGATGATGGTGAATTTTGCTAGATTTGTAAGAATAGCTTGACATTTTGCCTAATAGGAGAATATAGATGAAAAAATTTGGGACAGTACCAAGCTGGCTTTTTAGCCATTCAAGGGTCCATCCAACTCCATTAACAGCAAGTGTTTTAAGTACTCACTTAAATTATTAATTGTTACTGTATTAATTAAGCTACTTAGATCTACATAAAATATGAAGTCATTTAAATCATCCACTCTTCCCTGGAGAAGTTTCACAGTCTCTACGGAAATGAGCTGCTGGTTAAAATCATAGACATCCATTTAGTGGAATAAGGCTTTTCACCGCTTAACATGGGATATCAAACGTTATCCTACAAACCAAGCTATTTCTTCACAGGCTGGACAGACGAGAGAAAGGGTAGAAGGACACATATTCTGTATTGTTACACACTTTCCACACATTCCCTCATGTATGCAGCCTGGCAACTGCACAATTTCGAAAAGGTAGGTGTTTCCATGTGAATGTCCATCCAGGAACAACTCTTTCTGCCGAGCCATGAACCACCCTGGGTTCCACTCGAGCATGAGCTGTGTCTCTACACGCCAAACAGTAATAGAGTTTACATCAAAGATTTCCCTCCCACTGTGACGGCTGAGTAGATAGATCACACACTCTCGCCATCTCCCTCAGGCCTCCCTGTTCTCAACCTATTGCCCTTACCTCCCTCTTTCTTTCTCTCTCTCTTTCTCTGTCTCTCTCTCCCTCTGCTTCCAACCTCCAGTGGTGTTGGTAGCAGGGTGGAGTGTCACCTTGCTCTGTGCCCAGTGGCCTGTGGCTTGATGATGATTTATAGCTTTGGAGAGCGGGGGGTGTGGGAGATGAAGTTGGTGGATGGCTTGGTTTTAAATCACTTGTGGCGGTGTATGAAGGCATAGCAGTGATGAATGAATGTAGTCTCTGCACGCCAATCAAAATGATCTTCCTCCAGCATACAGGTTTTAAAGCCATCCAGAGGCTGAGGATTTCTCTACTTCTAATGATCTGCTTTTTCCACTCAACACTTCTCTGTATATGAAGATGCATGGAATAAGGTGGGCAGGGCGATATCCTTAAAATATTTTTAAAATCCAAAGGATGCCCTCAAAAATGTATTTGATGATTTAGAAAATAATCAGGTGTGGGTAAGGTTTAAAATGTGTAGTTTATACAACCACAATGGAAAACATAAATCTTTGTTTTAATGCCTTCTGGATGTATAGCTTGTCCTCTGACAATTGCAGCCCACTGAGAAGAAATCATTAAGGAAGAAAGCTTCACTCTGTCAGACGCTGACTGTAAAAAATGACTTGGTCTTAACAAAGACAACACATGCTTTATTGTCCTCCTCAACACATTTGTCAATAAGGATCATTGTACAAAAACACAAAGGTCGGTCCATAAAATCCAGATTACAGCTATATGTAACAAACGTAGGGTGCACTGGCGCACCAGGTAACAGACTTATCTCTTGCCTGCTCTGGATAACAAAAATGATAATATAATTACTCATTTAAATGCATGTTTTAGCCGATATCATAAAGAGAGCCAAGAGCAGGTTCTTGTTTAGTATGCTAATATAATTCACATTATATTCATTTCATATGAATAAAATCATACAACGGTGGGAATCCCAGTGATGTGCGCCTCTCAGTGAGGAGCTGCTCCCTGCGGCTCCCTGAATAACCAGAGCGCGACACAGCATACAGAGCAGCATGTGTTCTCCTGGACATTTGCAGTGACACTGGCATGATGTTCAATCTTCTGTTACACTGTAAAAAAAATTACCTTCTGAATGCAAAAGTGTTTTTGTTAAACCTGATATATCAAGAAAACTTAATTAACAATCTATTACAATAATTTCGAACTGTACTGGAAAAATAAACTAAGTGTGGTTGAAACCTATTTTGTAGTTAAAAAGTAAGTTTTTGCAGACCTGTCTAAAGACTTGTATGAATTGAAACCTTTATGACCTTTTTATCACTTATTTACTCTCCAAAGAACTGAATTTATGTCCACTTTATCTCCAAAGGAAACATGTAAATCAGATTTCTGTGTTTTGAATTCTCACTCAAACTGCGCCTACAGAACTGGTCTGAACTGGCTCAGACCATCAACCTTAGTTCTCTATATAAGATCCTTGCAGTTGACTGTTCTCCATCTTCACTGTGAGATCCCTGTGACTCTCTGTGTTGATCCTTTCTGCAGAGAGCACCTATTAAAATACACAGACAAAATTGGTGTTCCAGCCTCTTGTATTTTCAGATTTCCATCACCGTAGCATGACTCATTCATCACTCCTTATGTATTTGAGCCACAACAGCATGACTGAGCAACTTGCTGAGGCCAAAACTGCGCCGTCCCTGTTGTCTGTACTGTATGCATACTGTATGAGTCATACAAGAGCAAGTCACACAGACAGATTGTGCTTTGCTCTCCATCTGAGTCCATTCATATGTCAGTGATATCACAGCCACATATTGTTCCTCTGTTCTGCGATTTCCCAGTGAACATATTGTGCATTAAACCAGAAACTGGTTGATATAACAAATTACATTGTCGTTGAAAAACCCAATGAAAGAGCAAAAGCAACAATGATTTGTATAAATATTGATGTGTAACAAAGCTTGAAAAATCATATTATCTTGGAGCGAATTTAATGAAGACTTTAATAAACCGTAGAACCATTTTTCTGGTGTTTTCTTGGGAATTATGTCTAAAATAAAATATATACATAAAAGCCCGAAACTGATGAAGTTCCATTGTAGAGTTCATATTTGATTCTCTATAATATCTGAACCAACACTAGCTGACAATGTAGTGCACAGCATCAGTCCACACTTGGCTGCCTTCAACTTTCATGAACCCCACGGGTTTGGCTTGGATTGAATCTCCTCTAACAAAAATGTAGCTCTCACAATTGGCTCAGAAATATCATGAGAAATTCTGGTAAAGTTGATTTGCAGTTCAGGCTGAGGGCGAGGAACAAGCCACACCAGTTGGGGCACTTGATTCACATTTTATCATAGTTTGCTGGTTGTACCATCTTCCATCAGGATATTTCAAAGCTCTACAACTGGCCCAGTTCACTGCATGGGGCGACAATAGCGTCACCATGCAGTAATGAATCAAATTAAGTGGCATGTCAGCTAGGCTAACAGAACTCTCCTTCTCCTCTCAGCATGAAAAGGAATAGTTTCATGGCTTCAATTTGTCTCTCCCTGCCTTCACTGGCACATATTCTTTGCGTTTCATCTTTTTTTTCTTTTTAATGAAAAAATGATGCTAGTGGCAATGCATGACGAGGAGAAGACGGCAAAATCCAATTGGAGGTGCAGAATCTTTATTCATGTCTAGAGTCAGAGGTAGAGGGGTTGACTGGTAGAGAGCGGGGCCTTACCTTTTGGATTGAAGTAAATATATGCAATGACATAAATTATACCCTAAAGAAGGGGGGTCTACTCCTCTTTTCCTTGTCTGTTTTTTCTCCTCCCGTCTCTCCGGTGGAGATTAAAGTACATAAAGGTGATGTGAAGGGAGAGTGATGCTTCACAGTGACAGAAGAAAGAGAACGACACAGCGATATGCTGATGATATGGTGATGAGCAAGACAGAAGATGAAAGAGTAAGAGAAAAAGACAGAGCGGACGAAAGGGAGAGCAATATTTTGAATGAATAAATATGCGCTGAGGCTTGTGTACAACTGTATAAGTGACGGCTCTTACACGCCTTTTATATTCAATAGAAACAAAGGTTTTACATCTAAAACAGCCATCTCTGGCCTCTGGGTGCAGGAAGTAAAGAACCCATTTGTTTCTTTATCTGTGTTTAACCTTTGGCCAACTTCTTTTTTTTTACATCTAGAAAAAAAAAATACTTAATGCATTTATACCATTATACTAACGAGTTGTAAAGTAGGAGGATCAGAGCAGAGTCAATGCTCAGCAGTTTATCTCCCTGTGCTAACGAAGGATAGAGAGTCGACTAAACAAAGGAAAATAATGACAATTCTTTTGTATATATAAACAGACGTTGTGCAGTTGGTGGTTGTACCACACAGAGTGTTTAACTCCTGTAGCCTTTGAAGCGTATGAACTGAAAAGTTTCAAAAAGCAACAGGAGATTATCACAGATACAAGCAAATGTCCATATAACTTTTAATGACAAATAAATTACCCTGCTGAAATCCTGTGTTTTTGTTTACAGTACATGAAAACTGCTGTTGACCCTTTATGCCAAAATCTCTCGAATCTTATTGTCTTGCCAAGTCAATGGAATTGGCGGCATCCTCTACGTTTATGGCAACTCTTTTTCATCCTGAACTATTTGTATTCTTTCGACGTCATCGAAGTGCTCATGGTAAATATTCCGGTAATTGTCTTGCTTTATTCTCTGACATTTTCCTGAATCTAACCATGGGGATCGCAAGATATTTTTTTTTAAATGTCTGGAGCTTCTAACATATGTGTGCTCACATGTTAAACTCACATCACCTAGAAAGGATCAGATATCGATGTGATCTGAAAAATCTTCAAAAACACTCTTTGGAAAGTATTCTCGGATTGTTAAAACCAGCAGAGCTGCATATGAAGCATCCATCAATATTTGTGAGTATATTGATGTCAGAGGGATTACAACGGAAGAAGCCAGCTGTATTGTTTTGCAATACAAATGATCAGTCTTCTGAGCACAGGCTAAATCCTGGATAGAAATATCTTATGATTAACAGTGACAAAAGAAGGCAGAGGGTGATTGCAGAGAGAGAGAGAGAGAGAGAGAGAGAGAGAGAGAGAGAGAGAGAGAGAGAGAGAGAGAGAGAGAGAGAGAGAGAGAGAGAGAGAGAGAGAGAGAGAGAGAGAGAGAGAGAGAGAGAGAGAGAGAGAGAGAGAGAGATTATCTGTGGCCTTTCACTGTGGTTCTAATCCATACTTTACAATATTGTCACCCAGAGCCAGGAGAGCGTAAATCTGCAATATGACAGTCTATAGGAACACTTAGCCGACAAATGGGCAGGACTGAACGGAGGATATTACACTGTGGACCACGGTAATCTATCTCTTTCTTTACTATGAGCCTATAGGGCACCGAGTGTAAGACATATGCATGAGCGAACTCACCACTATTTTATCAATTGTTATTCACCCTCAAGCTAAAAAAATATAATGCCGAGCCGTGGTTTGCTTCACTGGCAGAGCTACTGGTATCATGTCAATTTAAGACAAAGGACTTGGGTTTACCAGTGCAACAACACCCGCTGATAGGTGCGCCTGCAACCATCGCCCTGCTGCGAGTCTCCGAGTGAGGCCCTGTACCATTTACGAAAACGTGCGTCTCGAGCCATTGAATTTCAACAGCACTGTGATGAGGGACAGGGTTTATTTGCATTGCAGTCGCAACCCAAAAGGTGTATCCAATGTCTTGGGGGCGTGGGGAAACGACGAATGAGGGGAGCGGCATAAGACTGTCTCTATATATAGCAGGTGATCTATCATTTCAATTTGTTTTTCTGCCGTCCCCTCGTTTTTTTTTTTTATTTGCGAGGGATTGATGCTTAGTAGATCCGAGAAGGTAAAGGACGGATTCTTGAAGCCTCTGAGAGAATAGAATAAGTTTGTGTGTGTGTGTGTGTGTGCGCTTGTGTGTGTGTGTGTGTGCGTGTGTCCGTGCATTCGTGTGTGTGTGTGTGTGTGTGTGTGTGTTAGAAGGAAGGAGGCTTTTGATGGCTGCTGTTTTTAGAGACCCAGTTGCAGCTGGCCAAGGTCCAAGCTGAATAGTTCGGCTCCCTCACAACTACAAGGAAAAGAAGTGAGTGTCAAAAGAGGGGGAAGCTATCCATCTAACACTTTTGTTTCAAAAGATTTTTGCTGAATCCCGACTTACTCTGCAAAAATTTCATTTCCTCCCCAACCTGCAACACCAGTGCTGCCTGGAGTCAAACATTTCTAAAGTGGATGTTGTTTGAACGTTCTGTCAGCTCTGACAGGTTGGATTCCCTGGCAGCGAAATCAGTTGGAGACAAATATGTCTATTTCACACACATGAAAAATCTGCTGGGAAAATGCTGAGGGGCCTCTTGAAGCTCCTTTTGATAAGCTACGCCTTGTGGTCACTTCAAAGCAGAGATGAAGGAGTGGGTAAAGAAGGAGCAAAGAGATGGAAGGAGGAAAACCCGCGAGGGGGAGGATGGACTGAGGAATGAGGCAGGATGGAATGTTGGGAAAAGGCAGTAGAATGAAAATGGGTGAGGCATGGGTAAGATGAAAGAAATGCACGGAGGGATTCTCTACAAAAAGAAAGAGGGAGAGAGATTTGCACGGAAATGGTAGCGGGAAACACAAGCGTAAAAAGACACAAAGACACGTTGTACACATGAATCATGCACGCACACACATCACACTCACACACCTGGGGGAGATGAATCTGGAACAACGAGAGGTTTGGGGAAGGCGAGTATCGTCCTTTCTATGCATGTCCCAACAAAAAGAGAAACTTTCTGCTGAGAGAGAATCCTCCTGCTCTCCATCCAGGAACTCTCTGATGAGCTATGATAAAGCCTCTAGGCACGCACTGATACATACAGGATAGAGGTGGGGGGATCATTAGAATAACTCAACACAGACGGTTAGCTAGCTAGCTCCATCTAGAAACACTTCCCCTGAATAATTCACAGAGGTGTAAATAAAATATATCAAATGGCCTTCACCTAAAAAAAAAAGATAGCTGCCGTGCTGAGTAATGAATTCTCCAGGAGATGAGTTCAGATACTGTATGACATGCAAGCAGATGTGTAAAAAGGAAAAGGAACTCAGCTCAATTTCAGTTATTCGAAGTGATATTCAAAGAGTGGCCAGTGTAGCTTGGTTTAATACTGAATATTTCATCTACGTAAATACGACAGTGTGTTAGGGTCATGTTGAAGAATACAAATCTGATTTTGAGCATAAAGTCGTTATATTAATGGAATAAAGTAGTAATATTACAGGAACATTTTTTACTTTATCAGAATAAAGTTGTAACATACATAAATTGAGAAGAAACTATTATATATATTATGAGGAAACATTTGTAATTTTATGAGAATAAAGTGGTAATTTTCCATGAGATAAAAACAAATTTTTGGGGGAAATAAACACCAAGGAGAAACTGTGTTTAGATCCGAAATCTTGGACCAGTCTCTGTGAGAAACTAAGAATCCTTTTGAATATCACGCAGATGTAACCAGTTACTCGCTATACATTTCCTCCTCAACGAAAAAGACAAGTTCCCCCAAGTCTGTGTGGTTCTTTCTTCAGAATACACATTTTTGAACACAATCTTATGATAGTGTGCTGTTTATTTGCCAAAATATTGAAACCAATACCAACTTATAACTAGAAAAGAGGCTACACATTCCTCATTTTAAAGCAGACAATAGATGAATCTTCTGATATTCCCTTTTAACAAAAGCAATGAGCCTAAAATTATGACTTTATACTTGAAATATCATGACTTAATTTTCACTATATAACAACTTTTTTCTTGTAATATCACAACTTTACTCACTTCTGTGCAAGTGCAATATGATAATTATTCTTGGTGCTACGACATGGCCAAAATCCCCACAACACATTGCTTTATAATCAGTGGGGCGGCGAGCTGTATGTGAACATAAGATATCAATCCTCCTCGTGTATATGAGAGGACATCAGAAGACAGACCGCCACACAGGCAGATAGAAAGAGACGAGGACATGGAATCTAAGCAGCAGCACGCAGTCAGAAGAAGATGAATATGCCACAGGTCGTTTCCACCGTGTCCCACTGGTGCAACAGCGTTAACACGCTGTGGCGGTGTAGGCGTCAACCTGTGTGGCAAAACCACAACAGAGACTGAGCAGAGATCAATGAACACTCCAGCCGATTCCTCATCATGGCTACTGGTGGTTGGGGGTATGGATCACATTGCTCGGCTGGATCAGGGCTTCTGGCACACAAAAACCTTTTTATTTCAGGAAAAGTCTTTTAATGGAAAAACTGGCTCATTTCCAACGTCACCCACGTCATTCTGAAATTGTGCACTAATCGGTTTTAAACAGATCTCATGGGATTCAGACCCTGGAATTCAAATTTAAAAACCAAGGAGAGAAAGTTCACAGCCCTGTCATGACTGTAGATTACTTTTTGTCAATCTTGTACAAGAAACACTGATCCAAGAACAAATCAGCCATTTATATCTATTTCATTAAATATGAATCTACCATCTGAAGATATTTGTTCAGACTTAGACAGATTACAATACTTTCCAACCCACTGTCCTTACAATTTTATTTCACGACTCTGTTTTCTTTTCACTCATGCCAAGGTTGAAAAACTTAAAGACATCTTCTGGTTGAACCCTTGGAGAGAGACATCTAAGGACAGCTGCCCCAATGCACCCCCGCCCCTTTCACTCCTTGCCTCCCCCTCTCTGTCAATCACAGACAAAATTTTAACTCCCCTCTCCCCGCCCCACCTCTCCAAACTCCCCATATTCCCTCCCCATCTGTTCTCTGTCCTTGTAAAGGAGTCTTACTCTTCTCCCGGCTTTCCACACTTCTTTTCTCTTATTCAATTACAATGAATAACAGTTTGAATCCAGCAAATGGGTCAAGTTTGTAGGTTCAGTAGTTAGTCAGTGACAGAGGTAGCAAGAGTGTTTGTGTGCATGTGTGTGCGTGCGTGTGTGTGTGAGTGTGTGAGTGTGTGTGTGTGTGTGTATGATGTATCAGGAGTTTCCTCTCAGCTCCTATTACTCTGACACGACACTTTCTAAATAAGTCGCCTGACTCTAACCACTGCTCGGTCTCAGGGCTCAACCTCATGCTTACCCACTACATCCCCCACGGGCTGGAACACAAAAGACGAATCGACAGATCAAAATACTCATCAAACCAAAAATTATGCAAATCTCAACGTCCCTAAGTGATGAGAGTGAACTGCTGGAAGATTCTGTGCTGAGAGAAACAATGGCAACCAGCAGTACAATGATAGCAGCACAGTCACTGACCTTGTGGACGACAAACATGGCCGATGTCACTTTGTCTTGGCCTACATAATGTCCATTATGCCAAATCTTAGCTGGCCTTTGAACCAAACTCAGTGTACATCCTGCAAGTCTCAGGTCCTTGAAGGTGTGATGATTAATGTTAGCGCTATCGACGGTAATGAGCAGTGGGACTGAAGCTGTGCCCTTTGTCTTCCGTTATTGTGGCTGGCATCTGCCCACCTTACACATGTTGAGAGAAAGTAGTCCTATCCCTGTCTGGAGGGCAGAGCAGAGCGAGCTACCATATATTATATTCTGGGCACATCGAAGAATAGAACATTTCCCATCATGTTTAACCCACATGGAGAATTTGGAATAACATACTTAGGAATCATCCCAAGATTCTGTGGTGGGATAAAAAATAAAAAACAGATTAAATTAATTCTGCCTGAAGTTGGATGAGAAGATGGATAGCACTCTCATGTCCTCATAGTCAAGGGCATCATTTCCACTGGGGAGAAGAAGGACAATGTTTCATTTTACAGGTGGAACATAATGGTCTCTTACAAAAAACCCACCAACAACTGCTGATACAGCCTTAGTCTTCATTGCTTAAAAGTAATATTGGAATTCATTCATGGGTCAAGTGACTGCACTATAGTCCATGGTATTTGTCAGCTCCAACATGGTAGCAGTGTAAACAAGACCATTGAGTCACACTAGTTTTAAGTTCCAAGTGAATGTTTGATCCAAATGTGTTGAGGACATACAGACCTTGACCTTTGAGCACAAAAATCAAATCAGCTCAAGTCAAAGTGAATGTTTGTGCCAAGTTTGAAGCAATTCCTGAGATGTTTTGTTCACACCAACTGGACAAATGGTTGTATGTACGAATGGACAAACCCAAAAACATAGTGCCTCTGCCCACTGGCTGTCACCAGTGGAGGCATACGATGGTGTTACTCTCTAGCCACCAAGATCGGAGCTGACGTGTTTAGACTGTGCCCAGTCTGAAAAAGAGGAGGTACAATCACCAAAGCCACTGACATTCCAAAATTATTATTATTATTACAAAGGTTTTGGTTATGTTTTCCTCCCAGTGTGTATGTTTTTTTGTTTGTGTCTCTGTTAATCACAAATGGACAGATTACCTTGAATCTTGGTGAAATGATGTGAGATGGGTCAGGGAAGAACCCATTCAATTTTGGTGCGCATGTTCATCAAGGGGCAGATACAGGATTTTGTTTTCTCTTACTTAAACATTTTCACTATTAAAATAATAATAATAAATAATTTGTGCAAACTAAGGGCACTATGAGCGTGTGCAATTGTATGCAGGTTGATTGAAATTAAGAGCCCTACTTAGTTTGCCATTGTAGTTGAGTAATATTTGTATGCCCCTTTCTCAAAATATGACAATCTGAACAGCAAACAAACACAAGACAATAAATCAGAATGCTAATGGTGCAAATACAGGCTACATTCAGCAACAAGTTAGCCTAGCTTAGTACAAAGACTGGAAACCAGGATAGACATCTTGCCTGGCTTAGTCCTGAGATAAATTCAGTATACCTGCATCTCTAAATCAGGACTTTCTTTGGACAGAACAATGTTTGCTTTCTTTACCAAGTAACCAGTCTGTGCACGACGTTGATAGGCTGCTGGATGCTGCTTTAATCTGATAGCCGGTAATGAGAGCAGTTTTCATCTAACTCTTACCGCAAGAAGGCAAATAAGCATGTTAATTGAAATATTGAACTACTCAATACCTGAGGTTATATTTAGATAAATTACATTTATTTTTCCATTGTTTAGAAAAGATATTACATTTAAAAATATGAAATAAGATACAGCTCATGTGTTGTGCCAAGTATGAGGACAGTGAGAGCAAGGACAGGTTTAATTGGACATCTGATCTCACAGAAGCCCTTCAATAACTAAGTGGCATGCATTGTTAATTCCGAGTGGTGTTTACTTCAACTTTCAACTTTAATAGGATTATAAAACTGAATTTCCAAATGAACTTTACAATGAGGTAATGCGAGTGAGGGGTACTGGTATGCTCGGAGATGTGTATCACACCGTCTCTCTCCATTTCATCCAGTATGAAGCTGCTTGGAAGTGTTCCCTGTGCTGGTACCCTGACCTTTGCCTGACTCATAAACAGAGGCTCTTAAAGTTGTGTGCGTGTATGTACAGAATGTGCGTGCGAGGAAAGGAGAGGTTGGAGGGTCAGAAGGAGCATTAACGAAAGTTGGAAGTGAGTGACAGACAGTCCGCTGAGAGTCGTCTTGTGGCCGTCCATTACTCCGCCAGCGCCACTGGTGAATCTTGATGCACAGTGATTTTAACTGTATTCACTGCCGAACTGATTCCTCAGTTATTTCTGAAATTTGGTGCATTATTCTATGACACAGAGCTGCCTGTCAGAAGGGCTGGAAGCAATGTAGTCTGAACTTAGAAACCTTTACGCCTACAGGCGCTTGTACTTGTGAGTTTGTTTGTACAATCAACAGGATGTGGCTAAACGAAACGACACATGATAACCCAAAAGCATCATTCCAATACAAGTACACAGTGCACATTCCATTATATTTAGATCGTTGTGGAGGCTGAAACTAGGGTTGCCGCTCTCTGCTGCTTTCTTTAAAACAATCACAAGATATTCTGACACCTTAGAAGCTAACATTTATCTCTATGAAATGTTTTTGTCAACTTAAAAATGTATTCAAAATAAGATAATTTCCATCATAATGTGAAATGGAGGTTGAAGGTTTATCATATCTGCATTGTTTCTAAGATCAGATACACGATTCTTGAGTGGTCAGGTGCGAAAACTGCATGTCTCCTCGTAATTGCACCAATGACACATTTACATCTTCCTCACAAGAGATCGATGATGCAAATGACTGACCTGCGGTTTGATTAGGTTAAAAAGAAACAGTTGGTCTGACGTACTGTGTAGAAGGCACAATTGTTTATACCAGATCTAAACAACCACAGTCAAAGGTGGAGTAACAGAGCAGACTCTCAGACGCCCTTTCCTGGAAGAAATCCATCATGTTGCACTCAGAATGTTTTTTTTTTTTAAACTAGTCGACCCCCTGTATACTGGTGCCTTAGGACCAAAGAGCGAGTTATCATTGTCGTTGACACATAATCTATCAAGTTGAAGTTTTACACCAAAGACCATGAAGTCAAAAACAGACATTTTTACAAGTCAAGTCTTCTTTAAAACAGGTTGTTCGTCATTTGTTGTAATCCACATATTTCTTTCCTTGAATTGATTCCAGTAGATTTATCATGTATTTTAACTTCTTACTATGAGAGCACTACTCCTGCATGAAGCTTGTAATTAAATCAAATTCCCCCTCGATGTAGCATTTCTCTTTTCTAACCTTCTTTCTGAACCGTGGGAGTCAGCTTTTCTTTCATTTGCCTTCACGCTACTTCTCCCAGCCTTCCGCTCCCTCTCTCTCAAATTCCTTATCCCTCCATTGTCCTCAGATCATATTATGTGAACTCTCATTACAGGGGTGGTAATAGACTCTTCAGCACTAAGATCCTCTTTATTATCCCTCAACTGTAGCCTACATCTCTAAGCTGATTAGCCAGTGCTGTCTTTTCAGCATTTCAATTAGGAGCATTTTGAATAGTCAAGAAGATTGCAAGGCTTATATTCATTACTGACATTTTTAGAGCGTTATGCGATGTTTAAATACAGTAATCCAAGGAACACGCTGCGGCGGTGGGGATGAAAGCACTACAGAAGAGTGACATCATGGCAGATTTTAATATTGGTCTCCCATGGAAATGGAAAAAATATCTGTTGCCATTTAGAGCAGTGGAGAGGAATTACATGTTTGCATAAATCAATCACATTACTATCACACACGCCTACACATTCATGGTATCTCTAAAGAACAAATTTGACCAATGGAATAGAAGCTTCTTCTTTTATTAAGGGATCCGGACGGATCTACCCCAACAGCTCGGAACACATGTGAACAGCAGAACTTTACAATGTAGAATAGAGTTTTACTGTTAAAAAAACTAATAACTAATAAATAAACTGTGCATGTAAAAAGCTAATTCAGGTTGAAAGCCATGGCTACTGGAGGAGTGGAAGAAAAGTCTCCTGCATTACTTATGTCCCATTTATGGGAGCATTTTGGTGTCCTGATTAATTGTGCTGATGATGGAAGAAGGGCGGAGGACAAAACCGTTGCGCTATGTCGGCAAAGCCATATGTCAGTGGCAATACAGCGAGCATGGCCACACATGCAACAAAGTCCTAATTTGTCTGTGGCACGTGAGCCCATAGTTTCCAACCAAATTGATTCAGTCTGTAGCAGTACCACATGCGCAGATGCATTCAGTTCGCTTTCAATCACGACAGCGGCCGAGTGACAGGCACGCAGACTGGAGTGTGTAAGAACTGCATTGTGTGCCATTTGCAGGTACACACAAAACTGCAGCTGAAACTTTGAGGTCTGACCACCTGCATGGATGGTAAAAACTCTCTGGAGAGACGGAGTGAGACAGCTCGATGAGGAAACTTAAAGATCTCTTATGTTATTATTTGCTTCATTGTGAGACTGCTTGTATGAAAAATGATCCAATCCATGACGAAAAACGTGATCTGATCCAAACCGTGAGTTTTGTGATCAGTTGCTCCCCTGTTCAGTATCATTTGGTACTTTTTGTTTGGACCAAAAAAGTGTTTCTTAGAGGACAACTATAGCCTTAATCAAGATGCAGATGTTTTATAATAATGAGTATGTCGCTGTGTTTGAATTTATCTTTGTCTGCCTCAATATGACTGTCTGCTATCTGGTGACTGTAAAATGGTTAGAACTGATAGATTTGACATTTTGAGTGGTATGTTGAGAGGCAGGCTCTCTCGCTGCCACTTACAAAACTGTGCACCACAACTGCCCACGCGGCTGTGAACACCTCCATGCATAATCTCACAGTTCTTCTATCTCTGTTCATTTCCTTCTCAGATGAGCTCACAGAGCAAATGTCCCACATAGAGGATGTGATGTCTGCAGAAGAATGAGGGAAGAGGAAACGTACGACCGGGGAATTTGAGGGATGAGGTTGTGATAACTGTTACTGATGGATTTATCCCTAGGAGTGGCCACATAACAAAGATCTGCTCAGAAAACTGTGTGTGTGTGTGTGTGTGTGTGTGTGTGTGTGTGTGTGCGTTCGGCGTGTGTGTGTGTGTAAGCTCACACATGCATTTGGAGTGCACACTTTTTTGATGTCATTAGCAGTTGAGCCAAAATATGATGATTTCTGGGTATTACGGGTATCTGTTAAAGATATCCGGCTTTATCAAATAAGTATTTGACACAAGAGTCACCACCGTGTTTTATCATTCTGTCTTTATCTGGCTGTCTCACTTTCTCTCACAGAACCAACACATACATACACATACACATACACACAATCACTAATCCATTCAGTCATTGTTAATCCAGCTGTGTGTGGTGGTAGAGATGTCTGTCAACCTTGTCCCTGAGGTGCTGATGTCGTACCTGTCCGCAAATGTTTGTGTCATGCGTGTACCATTAAAAGTACATCTGAATCCATCAAGAAGAACAAACCCTGCGCTCTGCCCTTTACTGAATTTCTCTCTCAGGAGCTCATGAACGTCACAAATGCATGTGTCTCTCCGCTAAGTGACATGATGTTGTCATGTTCTGAGTTGTGTTAATTTGGCTGAGAGCTTAGCCTCACTTAGATCATTGGAGAGAAGAGAACGGAAGCAGTCCCACTCCCACTCAAGGGTTTCTGCAGTAGTCATTTACCATTTACCACAGAACAACTGGAGCGAAGGATCCTTTTCCCGGACACCTTAGTGGTGATGTGAGAATGTTCTACATTTCAAATTTGATTTTCTGAGGATGCAGGTCATTTTTGTACAGTTGTATCATAAACTCATTTCCCTTGACCTCTAAACTATTGTTTTTCATGTGGGTATATTTTAAATGCTACACATTCAGGTGTCAAAGTAAAAAAGTGCAGCATTTGGATAAAGTGTTATTACAGAATATAATATTGCAATGTCTGATTCATTATTAAAGTCCGATTGGTTTTCTCAGGTTTGGAGCTATTCTCAAAGACACCTAGCAGGGTATGGATTTACACATTATAACATTATAATGGGTTGCACTACTCAAATTATTTCCAGCATAGACAGGGTACAGTGCAACATATACGCACTGTACCCTGCTACAAAAAGAAAAGAAACTGTCAATGAAAACATTTTACCTCATGCGACCCAGTTTGAAACACAGCTGCTTGTGTGTGTGTGTGTGGACTGTAATATGAGGATTAGTGTAGTTGCTTGTATGAGGTTAATTTATGACCCACTAGTATAATTGTTTATGGCTTGATGCACAAACACACACACTTGTTATTGGTGATTTACACAGTTTCTTAATCCTATACAAATATATTTGTATATTTACGAGGATATAAGTCCATTTTAATATCTTTAAAGAGTCAATGTGCAGCCCTGATAGACATCTGTTACTCAATACATATAGAGCAATAACTTCCAAGTGTTACTGAACCAATTTACAGAACAGGCTAATTGATATGCCATATGACAACATTGTTAATGGTTTAATGAATCTAGTCGTCATGTCAGACCTGAAACTTCAAATGCTGCTCGACAATGCTGTAAACTGGAGAGATATTAAGCTACATTCACTGCCTGATTGGTAGTAGTAACTAAATCAAATCACTACGCTATTACACACAACATAAGGCGAGGATTTACAAAAAGCTTGTGCGACCTGTGGAGAGGTTTTCCTGGAATAATGCACATATTAAAAGTATCTCCCTATAGTCCTAATGGAGCGGATTTTAAGTCTTTTAAATTTGGAGACCCGGGGTTATGGTGTGTTTTCATGAAACCCAGATTAGGATTTGAAAGCCTGTGGAGAGTGGTTGGCGTGGGTGTGTGCATATGTGTGGACAGAGAGAGGGATAAAGAGCGAAACACTGTGCGAAAGGTTTAAGAGAAGACAGACGAAAAGTAGATATCAAAGAAGTAAAGCCACGATGAAAAGATCACGGAAAAGAAGACAGGAGAGAGGTGGAAAAAGGAAACACATGAGAAAGACGAAACAATGAGATTGAGATTAAGTAAAGTTTAGTCAAGAGATGTGAATTGAGAGACTCAATGGGAGAGAAAAAGGGGCATTGTTATAAAAAAATAAATCCTGCATGTAGGGATCACGGACAAAATATAGAGAAATCAAAGAGAGGAAATGCGAAAGGAAATAAACTAGAGTGACAGATAGAGGGAAAGATACTGAGCGCTAAAACGTAGTAGAGGAGACAGCAGATGGTGGGGATTATTCTGGACTAAAATACTCTGGGATCTACAGAGGGGAGGCCACAGACATAAACCATTACAGACTCCATCTGCCAGAAATAGACCAAAAGGAGCTGTAGGTCCACCATCACCATGATGATAAAATGCTGCCTTGATGGCATTATCATAGAAAAAATCAAAACTTTATATGAATGTCATCCCTAAACAAAAGTTGACCGACTAAACGCGGCTGTGCTTTTGATTTTGAGAGACAACCTGTCAGAGGCCTTACACATGCAGACCACGCATAGCTCAGCACACACCAGACGTAAAAATCAAAAATAATTCAATAAAAACGTTGCAAAACAACCATTAGCATCTCACAGATGGGATCCATGTGGAGAAATAATATGGGCCATAAACTCAAATTATTATTTGCAGTCTTTTTGTTTTTTTGCAGTAGCAGCAGGTGCATGTGTGCATTATTTTTAGTATTTTGGAAAGTGTTCAATGTGTTTGTGTGTGATTATGACTGATACCATAAAACACCCTGAATCCACATTTTATATTCATTGCGATTAGTGAGAACAGCCTCTGGCACTAGCTGTGGATGCGAGTGTGCAGTAAAAAATGTAGAGAACAAAAATATACAATGACAAACTGGTTCACGAATCCCACCAATAATGCTTCTATATCCATCCACACACAACCTGAGCACACACAACAGCAGATACAGTCTAATGCCTGCTAATCATGCCGTCTCCCCCGGCATGCAGAGAGAGGGGGAAGAAAGAGGTGGAAACAAAGAAGAGATTTGGAGTTTTTTTTTTTTTTTACCTTTCCCTGTGTGTAGATCAAACCTTGAACCTGCAACAAAAGAGAAGAAAACATAATTACTGTTGTGTTGTGAGGGAACATTAACAGATCATACAGAGCGACACCACACTGATGAAGCAATTTAAACAAGAAGCTCAGTGTTAGCGTCTCTCTGCAGGCGTACAGAACCCACACTATGCTCAGGTCCTCTCTGAGGCGCTTTTCAGTCGTCCACTGTAATTGTTTATTGAGCCGTGTCACTCAAGGCTTGTACTTTTTAAAAGCGGGTGTTTATTAGAACATTCCAGTCTTAACAGTAGGGTCAGGATGGCAAAACGTAATGACTAAACGTGTTTGTGCGTGTGTTTGTTTGTTATTGACCAATTATCTACCCTGACAAGGGACAGTTAATTAAATCCTTCCCGGCACTGAGCATAATAACTGTGAATGGATGGATATCCACAAAAAACATCCACATGTAATAAAAACATACAATGTGATAAACATACACAATTTGCTGAAAAGTCAGCGCACACACTCATTGTCTAGTGAGTGCTTACACAAAAATATCGGCCATATTTCACCCTCAGTATTTCAGTTGCTTGATGTGACTCCATTGACTTGTATCTGACAGAGTTGGGTAAGTGAGTTTAATCCAACACAGTTGCTTATGTCACCTCACAGTTCGCCAGCTTTATGTTCTGTGTGTGTGAGATGAAAAAAAATCGGGTTTACACACGCACTCCTGGATCTGTGTTTGGGAAAGGAAGCCGGCTGGATCATACGATCACCACAACAGTGTTCCCGCCAATCAGCAACAACGGTATTCATGCTCGTTTACAGGGCAGGGGCGTGAAAGGGCAGTAGGAGTGAGACGTATATTAGAGAGCCGGAAACGGTGGTTTACAATGGTACGATCCAGTATAGGAGACCGATCAGTTGTTCACCATGGCAATACTTGTGCATAAATGAAGGGGATGGAGCATCTGTCCAAGAACCTCTGACTCCACCCTTAACCTCGGAGCCCAAAGCACCAGTATGGGAGCAGCATACAATGCTTCTTACTTTTCTCTGTTTCAATATTAGAGTATAAAGTGACACAGTGCTTTACTCTGAGGTCACATTAGCTACTCTGCTGCAGTGCTAAATAAGATTAAGTTAATTTCCCTTCTGGGATCAGAGGTTCGGTAATGCTCACTAACCACAAAGGACGAGAAAAGAAGAAAATATGTATACATTATTAATAATGGATTAACTGGGAATTTAAATCTTTTATCGAACCCCCGGTCCCAAACCTTTCCCACAAAACGCTGCCAGTAGAAAGTTACGCCAAAACAACATTTTCTCCCTGATTCCCCAAACCACTCTGCCCTCAATTACTGGTCTCCAGTCCAAAGCTGGAACTAACAGCTCATGTGTGCTGGATGAAAGACCTGTCGTGCCGTTGGTGTGTACATGTGCTAACAGATGCCCGCCTCATCTGCTGTCTGATAACAGGATCTGCTCAGTGGGATGATCCACCTCTGGCTGTGGACTGATCTGTGACATTTCTGACAAGCTGCTCTGGGTGTTTGTGAATCTTTACCTTCACTGAAAGAGCTTTGAATGTTACCATCAGTGATAAAAGCATTTTGCTTGCATGTCACCACTTGACATTGCTTCTCTTGCGCAAAAATTCACTTAGTTTAGAATTTTCTATATCCATCCCAGATTGCAGTGCTTTGTCCGGACTCTAGATTGACTGTAGTCCAGTCAGCTGAGAGACCACAGCAGTAAAAAAACTATACATTTTTGATATATTCTTCAATTTCAAACAATCAAGTCTCTTTTGTCATGATAGTGAAACACTGCTACATTGTCCTTAACTGTAGTACCATTCACAGTATCATGAAAAGAGCAACCACCCCTAGTTACAATGTGAAAACCTTTGATTCTCTCTGGCTTGACCACCCAGGCGACAGGAGCTCTGGAAACAACAGGAGCTACTGTGGAATACAAGTATGCCTCACAATCATGTGCACAGGATCTCTGTCTATAGCTACGTTGTTCGTCCAGTTCATGGATCTACAAAAATGCACGCCGAGGACATTCATATCACGCAGCCAAATATCAATCACCGCTACAGGAATCCCTTTGTCTGACAAACCATGTATTTCACATGTGACCTCTGCTGTATTTATCCTAATGGCACAAGTCTTGGACTTGAACCAGTTCTAGTAGAACCGATGCAAGATTACAATAAAGAATGTAGTGATATCAAAGCCTGTAGACTTTTTTCTACTTTACACAGGGTTTTGTGTCTTGTGTAGAGCTGAGTGCTTATAATCTTAGACACCGGCAGTCATGCACTTACTAAATGGAGATTCCTATAACAACCGTTTAATGTGTGACAAGTTTAAATTCAACAGCAATGGGCCAAATTCAATAAGAAAAGCATACCTTGTCCTTGCTTGTGTAAACCCGCACATTGCCTCCAAGTCAACTAAAGGCTTTCAGTGATGCATTCAGTGGTAGAAACAAGCGCATGGTAATGATCTTCTATATTATCTGCATGAATTGGAGGCGAGGGCAAAAGTGTGAGACTCCCACTTCGCCTGGCTGATTCTTTTCAGCTGCTTTCACGTATACAGGCCCATCAGCAGCAGCCCCTCAGACTGTACCTGCCACATCCGTCTCCCGCGCTTTCAAACGCAGAGGAGCAATCATTTCATCAGTTGTTAGGCAGCGGTGCCTAAACGCTTTCATTCAGATAGGTCTGCCAGCTGAAGCGAAGGCTCATGGGGGAGAGGGAGAGAGAGGTGCAGAACTAAGAGAGAAAAACAACTGCTGCACATGCTGTTATTTTAATAGTTAATTTTGAGTATCTGACACAAAGCAGTGCTGAGTCTGAATAGAAATGATGCAAACGCACAAATCCACAGCCTGGATGGGACCAGCAATGCAGGCGTGAATCAAAGTGAACATGTTACCGGGAGTAAAAGAAAGATAAGTGAATATCAATGCAACAAGTGCCTTTTAAATGAATGCAAAGTGCTTTTTCATGCACTGCCTGGCAACCAAGAACAAAAACAGTAAACATTTGTTATGTGACATATGTCATTACAAGCTCTTTTTTTTCCATCTCCCTGAAACTGTGAAGACTCACTGCATGGGTCTGCGGCGAGCAGGTAGAATTTAATCTGAATGTCTGAGGCACTTTACGGAGAATTTCGAACCATTATCCATCCTCAACAATTGGCAAGTGGCTGCCAAGTACCTTCAAGGGAATGTCAGTTTCCATGGAGACCAAGCGACCCCCCCCCCCCCCCCCCCAGCTGTAAGCCACCGTCTTTCACCACAAGTTAAACATGGTAAAAAACAATTGATGGGCCCAGATTTATGTGTAACTCTTCCTCTCGTGCACTGCCTCTGCCATTGTTTCTCCCTGTTTGACATCACTGTGTTAATCTATGTCTCTTTGTTCTCGGTTCAAACATCTGCCTCAGTGTTTATCCATCTTGGTAATTACTCATTTGCAGTTCCTTGGCAGCTTCCCCTCGGACTCCAAGCTCGAGGCGTCCGTGGGAATAAATGGAAAGATGTACACATTTTAAAGAAAGTTGGAGAGAAACTAAAAGACTAAGTAAGGAGAGTGATCAGCACTGAAAGACGTTGAAACTTACTTTAAGAAATCATCAATATAATCATTGGCCGCTTTCGGATATTCGCTACAGTCAAGACATTTTCCTGAAATTTTCCGGAGGGGCTGTATGTGGGCAGGGATTTGTTCTAATACTAAAATGAAAAAAGTGGTCATTGTTGTTTCTTTATTTACTTATACACCTGCCAATGGGTTTGAGTCATTCCTTCGAAAATGTCACGGGTTTGGGCAGAGTGGTTCAAAATGTTTCACAGCAGTGCTCTGAGTAAGTTATAAATAACAGAAGCGTTGCGCGCAATATAGGCTGTGCATTAACCAGTCTACCGTCCACTGTCTACCTTCTCTTCCACTTTAGTATTAATTTTCTCTCTCTCTCTCTCTCTCTCTCTCTCTCTCTCTCTCTCTCTCTCTCTCTCTCTCTCTCTCTCTCTCTCTCTCTCTCTCTCTCTCTCTCTCTCTCTCTCTCTCTCTCTCTCTCTCTCTCTCTCTCTCTCTCTCTGTAGATTTGTATAACATTCGTGGTTTATTATGTTTTGGGGCTGTTATTAGGATGGCAGGTTACAGAGATTTGAGAAATGTCCACAGTTGAATTGATGTTATATCCTGCCTCCTGCATTATCCAGCCTGGTAAACATGTGAAACTGGAACAATCTCCACCTGCCTTCTTCGTAAGACAATGGCATACTCCGGAAAATATTCTATTATCCAGAGGTCATGACAAAAATCTGTTTTAGTAACAAAAGACCAAAAACGACTGCAAGTCTGTTTATTCATTCTATTGTTTCTTATTTTTTTTGGTAACTCTCAGCCCTTGCTTTTGTCTCTGTGGTGTAATGATGTGTATTCACCCGGCTCTTTATTCTGCTTCTAAGAGCACACTGACACCAATAAAATAAATCACTGTGGGGGGGGCTTTAATTTTGCCTGCATTGGGGACACACTGTTTGATCAGTGAAAATAAGGTTGAGGATTATTAAATTGGTTGTCCTCAGTAAAAGGGAGTAAAATATCCTATATTGGCTGACTAGAGCCAGTCAGGCCCCGAAGGGACTGGACTGGGTTTGGGCAAATACTTGAAATAATAATCGGGTTCAGATTAGTTTTGGGGTTTTTAGTTTTCTCTTAAACTTGTTTGGATTTGGATAGAAGATTGCAGCTCAGGCTCTTTTATGAGTGTAAAGGTAAAGATTTGCTTGTACTAACCTTAATCCTTGTATCCAGTTATTATTACAGATAAAATTGTATTCGGTGAGAAATGCCTCTTTTGTGTGGCTCGAACACATCCTGGAGAAGAGAACAATAACCAAAGGAAGAGAACTTCTCAGTGGACACACAAGAAATGCAGCTTCAAGGTAAAACAGCAATGTGAATCCCCGGGGCAGATTCAGCTCAGCTCTCCGGCTGGTGTGCTCAGCTAGAGGATGATCGCCAGGTACAGTGAGCAGCAGCATTTGCGAGAACATGCCCACAAACACTCCCGCAGGAGGTGGAGCGCTCCTAAAACCATACAAACTGCATCTTTAAAGACGCATCCCTGGCATACGTTCACACATGATTTGCTGACACACAGTGCTCACACCTGATTGTCCCCCCTCCTGAGTCTTAATCAAGTTGTTTGTTTCGGAAAAGCTTCATCTGTTTTTTTAATTGATTGTGTATTTGGGAATGCCCCTCGAGGGAGTGCGTGTGTTTCTTGGATGAAAAAGACACATGAGCAACAGAAAGCCTGCACGACTACATCACACTGATCGTTCCTCAGCGTCAGCTCTCTTTGTTATTGGGAATACAGGTCATTATAATGCACGCCACAGCGAGGAGGGTGATAAAAGATGCTTTCCTTTATGGAGAATGATTTGTTTGTTTTACGTTCCAGCTCGCTGGCCTCCTGGGCCCTAACCTACATTACAGCACAAAGACTATTAATCATTAATGATCAGACCTTTTAGTATTACCTCTGAAAAATGTATTTACACATGAATAAAACAAATGAAGGCTTCTGTTCTTCAAAAAAATTGGGTATGCATTGTGGGAGAAAAATCATTACCTGAATATTTTTCGGATTTGTGTTCTGCCCAGGTCTATTTTTGTCCTCTATGGTACATAACATGTTTGCATTTGTCGTTTAAAATGTGTCTGACTATGTTTACGTATACATATACTCTGATATTAACATGATTACGACAATAGTTTGAATAAAACACTGACATGTAAACAGCTATTTTGGATTATCTTAACCTAAATAAGGTCATACTTAGAATAATCATTTTAATTCAACTAAAATGTCCTATAGGAGTTTTTGCAGCATTTTGCGACAAGAAAATACATGGCAGTTAATTACCAACTACTTTACAACACTGCCCTTGGTGTATATAAAATGTGAAAATAAAAACGAGTTTGCAAAATTTGAAAGAAATATCCAAAATCATATAAGGTAGCATTGTTCAGGTTGGGTCTTTAAAACTGCCGGAATATCATTGGATGTAATGACATGAATAATAATGTTGTTTAAAATGTACAGGTAAACAGGAACATGAATGGAATATTCTATTAGCAACTCATATGAACACAGTTGAAATGTCTTATTCTGAAAAAGGTCAGTATTCTGAATATTGTTGTTGATGTGAATGTGGTCAGTGGTGCTATGCAATTACTGTAATTCTTTAAATCATTGCAACAATACCCACCTTAAAAAGTATGTAAATTCATTCATAAAGTAATTAAGTAACTGTTATCTCTGTCCTCACACGAGAGAGTGCATGTATACGTTCCTGATACATGCATTAAGTTAAAGACACAATTTAAATACAAAAATTCCAATATCTTTTTTCTTTTTTTCTGTGAGCCCCCGCAGAATTCAAAGGTTTACAAAGCTCACATCTAAGGCAAATGCAGAGTAATCACATAATCCACACATTCATTATCACTGAGGAGAGAAACGTCTCCAGAGGTCAATTAACCCGGTGTGTGAACTGAGAACTCTTGGAGCAGACAACCAATATGCCAAGATAATAAAGACAACGTGCACATGTCAACACACATGCACCTATGAAGCCACAGCAAAGCAAACAGGATGAATTTAGCAGAGATTATAAAGACGAGCCACAGAAAAAACTTGCCAACATTGAACAACTCACGAACACACACAAAGTGCACGTGTATCAAGCAGACTGCAGTCCTTTAATCACAAGTTGTGTTGTAATTGAGGAAGGTGTGAAGGAAATAGCAGTCGCAAGTGGCTCCGTCTGGCACAGACATGTTGGAACATGAAGCTGCTGGAGACAAAGTGGATTCATGGACAGTATGTTTCTATCATGAGATCCTTTTACAGTCCATCAGTGGAGATGTCTTTCATATTCTCTCTCAATCACACCTCCATCCCATAGGATACCGAGATAAAGTGTGCTGAGGATGTCGTACGTGATTTAGTGTTGTTCCACTTGTGATAGTGGACGGAAACTAATATTCAGGCCTTGTCTATATTCCCTACGAATGTCGGTAATGTGTCGCTAACCAGTGCTAATCAAACGCAGAGAGACGGTATTTATAGCCACCATTGTTGTTGTTGTTTCTAGGGCATTATCATTCCGTAAAGCAACACTGGGAATTCCCAAAGTAATATGCGACATAACTGCTCACATAGGCTCTGTTTTTCACATACACAAAGATACACAACCACACAACCACACAATTTTGGCTTAAAATTCCATGAGAGGCTGAAATGCTGATGAAAACGCTTTTCCGCAATAATACGGTCAGGGAGACATTCTACTAGAAAAAAAAACAACACTATAGCACTGAAACTAAAATAGCCTACTGTGTTTCTCAACTTGTGAGCAGAACAATGTGTTCAAGTCCTTATCAGGCCACCCATTTTTTTATATACCTTAAAATAAACTGTGAAAATACTTATTCTTTATTTTAAATAGTTTTTTTATCTCTTGCTCTCCTCTGCTGCTTCTATGGTGGTCCTGATGCTCCTTGTCAAAGAGATGATGGGTCTCAGCTGAGCTATCCTGGATAAAATAAATATTTAAAAACACTCAAAACACCTGGCTCCGAGCAATTTTTTTATTCGTTTCATTTATTATGATGTGTGCTTGTGAAATCCCTTAACCTCCAGGAGCCCACTTCACACACCCGACTCACCTCCACCTGAGTTCAACCCACAGACAGTCACCAGTGGTCTTCATTATATACAGTTAGGTCCATAAATATTTGGACATTGACACAATTTTCATCATTTTGGCTCTGTACAACACCACATTGGATTTGAAATGAAACAATCAAGATGTGCGTTAAGTGCAGACTTTCAGCTTTAATTTGAGGATATTTACACCCGAATCAGGTGAACGGTGTAGGAATTACAACACATTTCATATGTGGCACCCCCCTTTTTAAGGGACCAAAAGTAATTGGACAAACTAACATAATCATAAATGTAATTGTCACTTTTAATATTTGGTTGCAAATCCTTTGCAGTCAATGACAGCCTGAAGTCTGGAACCCATAGACATCACCAGACAATGGGTTTCGTCCCTGGTGATGCTCTGCCAGGCCTCTAATGCAACTGTCTTCAGTTCCTGCTTGTTCTTGGGGCATTTTCCCTTCAGTTTTGTCTTCAGCAAGTGAAATGCATGCTCAATTGGATTCAAGTCAGGAGATTGACTTGGGCATGGCAGAACATTCCACTTCTTTGCCTTAAAAACTCTTTGGTTGCTTTCGCAGTATGCTTCGGGTCATTGTCCATCTGCACTGTGAAGCGCAGTCCAATGAGTTCTGAAGCATTTGGCTTAATATGAGCAGATAATATTTTCCCGAAACACTTCAGAATTCATCCTACTGCTTTTGTCAGCAGTCACATCATCAATAAATACAAGGGAACCAGTTCCATTGGCAGCCATACATGCCCACGCCATAACACTACCTCTACCATGCTTCACTGATGAGATGGTATGCTTTGGATCATGAGCAGTTACTTCCCTTCTCCATACACTTCTCTTCCCATCATTCTGGTACAAGTTGATTTTTGTCTCATCTGTCCATAGGATGTTGTTCCAGAACTGTACAGGCTCTTTGAAATGTTGTTTGGCAAACTCTAATCTGGTCTTCCTGTTTTTGAGGCTCACCAATGGTTTACATCTTGTTGTGAACCCTCTGTATTTGCTCTTGTGAAGTCTTCTCTTGATTGTTGACTTTGACACAGAAACGCATACCTCCTGGAGAGTGTTCTTGATCTGGCCAACTGTTGTGAAGGGGTTTTTCTTCACCTGGGAAATAATTATTCTGTCATCCACCACAGATGTTTTCCGTGGTCTTCCGGGTCTTTTGGTGTTGCTGAGCTCACCAGTGCGTTCTTTCTTTTTAAGAATGTACCAAACAGTTGATTTTGGCCAAACCTAAAGTTTTTGCTATCTCTCCGATAGGTTTGTTTTGATTTTTCAGCCTAATGATGGCTTGCTTCATTGATAGTGACAGCTCTTTGGACTTCATAATTAGAGTTGACAGCAACAGATTCCAAACACAAATACTTCACTTGAAATTAACTCTAGACCTTTTATCTGCTCCTTGTCAATGAAATAACTAGGGAATAACACACACCTGGCCATGGAACAGCTGAGCAGCCAATTGTCCAATTACTTTTGGTCCCTTAAAAAGGGGGGTGCCACATATGAAATGTGTTGTAATTCCTACACCGTTTACCTGATTTGGATGTAAATTCCCTCAAATCAAAGCTGAAAGTCTGCACTTAAAGCACATCTTGAGTGTTTCATTTAAAATCCATTATGGTGGTGTACAGAGCCAAAAGGATGAACATTTTGTCAATGTCCAAATATTTATGGACCTAACTGTATGAGGCCTCACCCCAGAGCGGAGCCATCTTTCTGGATAACTGCATCTGTCTAGAATATGCTCGTTCACACAGGTGTTGTTCCGCTTGCCATTTATACATAATAAGTGTGTGTGAGCTGCGTGCAATCACTCACGGATGCAAGTCAAAGCCTCTCAATGCTGCTTGCACAAGCACTTTGCGGCACGGTTTCATGCATACATGAACACACGTACATATAGAACATCCTCCCACCCACGCACACACGCACACACACACACAACTTAACACACAGTGAATCGCACCACATGCAGCTTTACAACACCTCGTTTGCATGAGCACAGGGAGCCGAGCTTGCAGGACCCTCGGCTATATTCAGGCCTTTAAATTGGTCCCAGTGAGATGTGAGAGCTCAGACCACAGGGCTGACCTCTAACTCTACGCCTGTGTATCAAAGCATTAGTCACTGTCAGCCCAATCAATAGCCCAACAGCAGCTAGAGACCCAGCTCCGATGTAAAGGGGGCGTTGTGGATTATTAGTGGGCTGATGATGATTATGGAAAGGGCCATTTGCTAGGTGGTTCAACTCAAGTTATTCTATTGGTTGTTATATCACCTTGGATGTTGATTAAGGAAACTAAAATCAATGCAGGTGGTATATTGCATGGTTAACACCTGCTACAAGATGGATGCTCCTGATTTGAGCAACTGAATGGATTTCTACAAAACTTGGATCAGGAAGGAACCCAGTCAATTCTGGCCTGGATATGGATCAGGTGTGTGCTCTACTTCTGAACACTGCTTCAGAGAGGTTTTGAATTATCCCAGTTGTAATTTGTCATGCAGGTGAATTTCTCTGTTTCTATTATTTAGTCCACCCTCCTGGATATTAAATCAGACTGACTGACATTGAGGAGTGTCGCAGCACAGAAACCTTCTATCTGAACAACGTTTAGGACTGAGGACATCAGTGACCGACAGTGGGTGGGCTCCACGCTGTGTCTTGGCCACCACACCTGGCTGCTGTACACACAAACACACACACACACAAACACAGAGAGAGAGAGAGACCCGACAGACGTCATGTTTGGCCGGTCGGAGTCACCTGCCAACCTGCCGCCCAACAGTCCAAGGTCAGTGCTGAACCAAACTGGGTCGGCCACCTCAGAGACCCTATGAGAACGACAGAGCAGCAGAGGGCGACGGCTGTTCCCCTCCCTCTCGTCAGTCTCAGGTGCAAGAGGGATGCTGGGAGGCTTTTTTGGCACATCTGCTCAAAGTTCCTATCTCATCGGAGTATTTCGTTAAATCTGATAGTCCAGAGGATAACAAAACTATTTTAATTAATGCTTGCACCCCTGCACAAAGACACATATTACAATGCTATTGAGCATTGTACATCAAGATGTTAACCATAATAGATACCATGTAAATCAGAATGTTATTATTTATAACCAAATCCAGTTTCTAACAAGTCCTCCATCAGCCGTCACATGTTTCTGAACGGAGTCTTCCCATCTCATTCCTGCAGACTGAGTCAGCTGTTGAGATGCCAGTGCAGATGGACTGAATCGAGATGAGGCCAACAGCAGTGTCTGTGGAGCTAAACTCCTGGTGAATTGAGCCAGCACAGAACAGCACCACGTTGGGGCCTGGCCGCTGTGGCTCTCAAGCCCTGGCAGAGAGAACAGGGACCCCCTTGTTTTGGCAGAGCCGCGCTGACAGGAAAAGTAATGCATTCACATGATAATGAGCCAGTGAATGCATGTCCCTCGTACTGCCCCGCTTTCTCCCCCTCTTACATACAGTGCACATCTCTGCACAGATCAGGGGCAAAACACACACACACACACTCACACACACACACACACAACATTTTACAGCACTGTACGCTGACACAAACACACAAACCCCTCTGTGTCTGGCGCAGAACGGCCTGATTGCCTGTTTCATCACCAGGGAGACCGGCACTAAAAAGGCGCCTGGCAGAGACAGACATCTAGCATTTAGGACCCCACAAAGATTTCAGGCCTTTCAGAGTATACAGGCCTTTTTCAAAGAAGAGAGAAAGGAGGATTTGACACATGGAGAGAAGAGGGAGATGAATTACAGTTTTGATGATCACCTTTAAAGAGCAGGATGGTTTGAAGAAGAGGGAGAAAGAGAAAGTAAGTTGTAGCAACAGATAGAGGAGGTACAACTGGAAAAAACAAGATAGAAAGACAGAATACATCACTGGGACTATGAGGCAGAAAGGACGAGAGAGATTTTCTTTTCTATTGACGGGCTTTGCAGCACTGACTAAATAACCACTGAGAGTGATGTGTGGAACTAACATAAAACACCATCTGAGTGTTAGAGAGGCGCATGTGTGATTGCAGCTGACGTCACGAACGAGAGGAGCTATTAATACTCATCCTCACCTGAGTCTCCACCAGGCGGGGGAGAGAAAATGAAGTGCAAATGAACTGTAAAAACAAAGATTATAATTTTTTCATTTTCATTCACAATGGCCCCAAGCTGGGAGAGGAAACAAAGAGAGGAAATGAAAAGAGGGGGAATCAAGCATTTAGGTTGTCGAGAGGCCTCTGCCCTCTGAACAGAGAGCGGAAGATCGAGGGATGGCACGAAGCAAACAAGTGTTAAATGGTTTTAGGGGGGATTTAGGCTGTGGCAAGCTCCAGATGCTCTGTAGATGGAGGGAATGGAAGAGAGGAGAGGAGAGGAGAGGAAAGGAGAGCAGAGGAGAGCAGAGACAGAGAGGAGAGGAGAGGAGAGGAAAGGAGAAAGAGGAGAGGAAAGGAGAGCAGAGGAGAGCAGAGACAGAGAGGAGAGGAGAGGAAGCAGCTCAGAGCTAAACTTTTCAGGCCCATTGCGTCTTTTCCCTCTCACTCTATAACATCTTCTGTTTTCCTTCTGTTCTCACTTCGCTCCTGTTTGGTCCCACTGCATCCCTGCCCCATACAACAGCAAGTCCTGATGGGCGTGGTGCAAGACTCAATGTTTTCTTACATCAAAAACATGAGGAAAAGTGAAGTGATAAAGGTTGGTTAGGTTTAAGAACCAAAAGGATTTGGTTAGGTTTGGAGAAAGATCCTATTTTGGGTTAATATAATAACTTAGTTAGGGTTAGGGGGGCTTCATAGTAATGATAATACTATCATTGACATGTGTTTTAGGTTTGGGAGTGACTTTGATCATGATTTGACAAAAATGTTGGTGAGCATTGTCCCTCTGTATCAATATCACATGGTTTCGTCCTTTGCTCCTGTCATTAGAGGACAGTAGAGGGCTTTGTCCCTTGAACACAAACGTGTGTTGTTTTGAGGAACTTGCTGAATAAATTGATGCTGTCGAAATGTTGAGATTAGCTTTATTGAACTCATAGCACTTAAAGGGATAGTTCACAGAAAAAAGGCAAATTCAATTATCTACCCACCACCTTTGTTGCAGCAGAATCCAATGCAATTGAAGTCAAAGAGGAGTCAGCCAAGTCAAGATGATGACTGAATTTTGTATATGTAAACATTTAATATGTAACTTTGGCCACAAGGAGATGACGAGGTGAAACACTGTGATTCTCTGAGTCTGAACATTGCTGGAAACTTTTGGATGATTAAAGTGCACAAGTCAGAATATATAACACAGTTGTAGTTGTGTTTGGGCTTTGTAATGAGGAAAGGGCTTTTCTTGTTCCTGGAAATAAAAGTAAAAAAATGGACATTCTCACTTAACGTAAGACTGGGAGTAATTACAATTCCTTCAAAACATAACTGTCAAAACAACTATTTGTTAAGAAACTTTGTTTTGAGGAGACAGGTGTCATTCTAAAGATGAGGACCAGCACAAACCATCTGCAACGTCCCCCCACATCTTCACCCACCCTGAGCCCTGTGTCTCCTCCCTCACCTCAGGCACAGAGTAGCTGTTAAACCAGGTGTGAAATCTGCATGAGCAGCAATTTTTTTTCTCTCTCTGCTGTTTTTTCACCTCAGTAAACTGGTCTCAAGTCACTCTCCCCCGAACGTTGCTTAAGAGTTCAGCACCTGACGCCCGCCAACCCTCCATCCTCTCTGTGTCTGTGATGCTCTCTGGAGCCATGTGTCATACACACACCCGATCTTGTCTGCACAGCCAATTCACGGTATACATTTTTCAACCTAAGTTAAACAAGGATTAATTAAAATTGGAGTCATTTCTTTTTACCTCTCCCCCCCGCTGTGCTCTGCGGTGGCGTAATCCGTTACAGAGAATGGCTGCTTCAGCTCTACCATGAAACCTGTACTCATGAGCTTTTATCCGAGCTGTGTTTTATTATAACAATGGTATAGAGCGTGTCATGTTGCTGTGCAGGCACACTGATGGCAGTCCCAGCAGACCTTCCCTCTCAACACAGTTCTCAATTTAACAAAGAGCATTTTTCCATTGTGCTCAATTTCATATTTCCACTTCCCTCTGATCACACATTACGGTAATAAAGACACGATACATCTCTTTCTATTCTTCTGTCTCACTCCCAACGCCTCGCACAGCCCTTTCTGCATAATAACAATCCACAAACGAGGAGAAGCCACAAATTCATCTGTGGCCTTTGCATACCCACATTCCAATGGGGAAATCATCCTCTAAACATGGAGAAATCGTTCTGGAATGGGACAATGTCCTGCGTTAATAAAGCACCCCCCACATAGTACAATGATGTCATTGATCATCTCATGTCATCGTTGAAACCTCGTTTCGTCTCACAGCTTTAATAAAGGGAAAATGTCAACCGTTTACAAACCAGAAAAGATGGATCACTTGATATTCTGCAATTGATTATGAGATATGTTTATGAAGCATTAGGCTGTGACTTACAGGCCCCTTCAAGGATAATCCTCTCTGGCCTGCTCTCTCCTGTCCTGTGGTGTCCATCCATGTCGATATTATAAACAGCAATTCTCTGTTATCTCACCGACCTTTTTTCCATTGTTACTGACATCACAACACTGAAGAGCAGTGACAATGAGCCGTGACTACGCATCATTGTTGCTTTGAAATAATTACAGTTGTGATAGTTCACTGGGAGAAAATGACTTAATAGTGTGTGGGTAATTACCCCAATTGACTAGATGCTAGCTAATTGGATTGTTTGAAATTGTGGATGCGTACATCTATGCATTTAGATGTCTGTGTATGTATGTTTATATAAAGGGAGCAGTTGACAATAAACGATTAAGCCACAGGAGACTATACTTCATGACATCAGATCAACAGCTTACAGTTAACTGTAAACAATATGCTATCCATTGCATAACATGAACGCCATATATTCAACAAGGCCTTGTTACAGAAAGTGGGTTTCGTGAAAGCTTTCAGTTTGTTGACCCAAAGATGTGAAAACATCCTGAACTCATAGTAAACACTTCCGGGCCTCATCTGGGCCAATTGGGAGCAATTTCATTTCCCTCAACAACTATCTATGAATTTTTACAGGTACACTTAGCACTTCATTATTACTAGAGTAAAGGATTTTTGTATGTATCTGGGTGTGACACAAGGTTCTTTTCTAAGGTATGTTAAGTGTTGGGCTCTTATGTCGCAATATGCATATCCCCCAAAAAGATTTAGTCAAGTCTGCAACTCATACTAAATATTACTATATTGTTAATATAACTTTATTATAACATCCTAAAATGTCATCCTCTACGGGACTTGATTCATCATTTTTTATCAACACTTATATGATTGCATTTCATAGTTTCAAGGCTACAAATCACTGTGATTAAAAAAACAAAAAC
The DNA here is from genome assembly GCF_947347685.1 of Pleuronectes platessa. Classification (NCBI taxonomy): domain Eukaryota; kingdom Metazoa; phylum Chordata; class Actinopteri; order Pleuronectiformes; family Pleuronectidae; genus Pleuronectes; species Pleuronectes platessa. The sequence continues at coordinate 26,243,357 of NC_070630.1, forward strand.
CTCACGAAAAAAGTTGCTTAAGGAATATTTTATTAAATCAGACGATTTGATCACACTGAAAATACTAACATGTACCTTCAGTGGCTCTCCAGTCAAACTTACCATCTAATAGCTACTGCTAGCCTATAAATAGTAAGCAAGTTCAAACCATGTTTATCCATCCCTTAAGTACCCTGTCACATCTTCCAATCACAGGGTGCTGTCAGGTTGTCAACAACAATCAAGACGAAATTAGAAGGCAGCAGAGCATTTTCCACCAGGCATCGTATCTTTGGAGCTGTTATTCCTTCTGGGAGATAAACCTGTTGATATCTTCTAGTCCAATCACTTATCTTGAGGAAGACACACTATCTTCTTTGACTTTAATTTAAACTGTAGAATCCAGGTTTCCAAAGCTGTCCATTTCTTTTTGCATTATGCCCATTTCTTTTCTGCTATCTGTGTGAGTTGAACATCTCTGCTTCAAGTGTGTTTGTCTCCATGCCTGTACAGATTCAACCACATGATGTGTGGCTTTACCTCCTAATGGATGTTAAGTTCTTTCAAACATGTTAGGTACAATAACTTGACTTTAACTCAACGGTCACCGAACAGACATGGACCATTCTCTGATCTGCAACAAACCTGTTATGGCCACCGCATCAATCACCTCCGCCTGAGCAAACATTGCTTGCCAATGTCTATGTCCGACCTCTGTGTGGGTATACATGCGTGTTTTCACGCAAGAACCTGCTCGTGTGACACTAAACTGATCAAATAAAGCCAAAGCTATCCATAATCTATAAGCCAGGGGTCGCAGACCAAATGACAGACATAATCTGTAGTAAAACCCATTTTAGCAGATGATTTGGAACTTGGCTCAAAAGTTGACACATTGTTCCATATTCACAAATCACCTCTTAGCAAGCAGGCTGGGTGCAGATCAGCAGCAGCTGCTCATTAGAGGAGGCGAGTGAGCAAGTCAGAACAATCAGTTGAAAAAATGTACAAATGTATGTGGTTGAAGTTAGTCTCCACAAGCAAAAAGAGATCATGAACAAAAAAGATGGCATTATTAAAGTCACCATCTGAGAGACATTAAATTATGCTTATGCTACACACAGTCATTAAGATATTTCGTTCAGATGTTACATTCACAGTATGTTTTTAAGAACTAATTTAAAGTTCCCCACTGCTCATCTTTATGTTGAGGTATCCGACATGGACACTTGCATTCTCACATACAGCCCCTCCGGGCAGATTTTGCCAGTGACCACACCACATTTAATGAGCCTTAGCCATGAGGTGTAAAAACCCTTGTGAAAAAGAGGTGATAACTAAGTGCTGCAGATTAGTGACAAGTGATCAGTGGTCACAACAGCTGTATCAGTGATATTATACATCCACCAGTCTGGCCAGTCATTGTCATTTGGTATGTGTGATCATTAACACTCCGTAAAGCCCACTGGTAAAAAAAAAACACTAACACCCACTGATGTCTGTCTTCTGTCTGCAATGGGAATGGATACAATCAGCATTTACACCCAGGTCAAAAGATTTTGCAGATGACAAAGGTTTTATCGGCTCTGTCACCGAGCAGTGGTGATGGAAACATGACACCATGGTGAATACACTACTTTCATCTTCTATATTTTGACAGACTAGACACTTACACCTTATGATGGGCAACTTCCAGGTGATTGTACGAAAACAGCATGAATCTTTGTGCAATTATCGTTTTTTACATCTTGGGAACAACATGCAACAACGTTTTCTTTCTTCATTTCAGACAAGGTGCAGCACTGGCAATACGTCCGTCACCACTGAGTTTGAAAGAGGGACTGAGGTAAAGAATATAAAAGTTTAACCACCTTAACATTGTCACTGGTCTCCATGGTTACTTCTTCTGTTGTGTGTTGGTTCCCACTTCCGACGTGACGTCAAATAGAGGGGAAAAACTAAAAAACAAACTCCTCCGGCAATGGGGAAGTCAATTGACTTACTTGTCCGGTTAACCCGTGTTCATAAAACAAATCTGCGTATACCCATTAATTGTGGTGTAAAACAAGTTTGAGCGCTCTAGATGGGCTGGGTTTCGCTTGAAGTGGGGACTTTTCATACAGAACTATTTACTTCTAATAAAAAACAAAGTTAGAGTTCGTATGTTTCTCCGAGGCAGCCATGTTTCCTGAATAGAGTGTTTTTACCCTCAACCCTCCCTCCGGCCAGTGTCATGTGGGGCAAATGTTCATGGACAAACACTCCATTATTGTGTTATGCTTATTTAAAGCTCCTCCAATAGCTGGGATCTACTTAAAAGGCTTTTTGTAGGATAGTGGACAAATAGGACGCCAACACACTTATACACACACAGTGTGTCAGTGGGGTCGTTGACAATAGTATCTGGCATTACCAGTTAAGTCTGTGCAATATCCTTGTGATATTAATGCGTGTGGGATGATGGGGTGATCTTTGTGTGTGCACGGCAGTTTGTGTGGGTGGGTAGGTACACATGTAAAGATGTGTGTGTGTGTGCTGTGTGTAGTGGTGAATTTGGCCTCTCACACTCTGGCAAACTATCTGGGACTGAGTGGATTTGCATATTGAGCACATTACGACACAAAGCAGCGCGCGGCGAACTGGACAGTATTTCCCCGCCCCCACCACCAGTCTCCAGGCTGTCAGGGAGGGCAACCAGATAAGACAGTAGAGGCATGGATTAAGGGTTGAAGGGGCACAGCAGCATATGGTGCCCCCAGATATCCATGCCCCTTATATTGTTGCAAGACTAACACCGCCTACATAGTCAACACAGGAAGCTGCGCTCATCCTCGCTGTTTTATTCAGCCGTTACAGTTTAGAGGCGCTCAACAAGCTTTAGTGCCCTGAGGGTCATCAAGCTAAACCATGTGAACAGTTATTAAGTTTCAATGGGGGGAAAAAATTCCCAGAAAAAGAGAAACACAGGAGATCAGTTTGAGCCAGTTTTCACTCAGACTTTGGCGTTGCATCCCTACACATCTAAAAGAATGTTGATTGTTGAAAATCTGTTCCTCTTGTGATTCAAAAGAGTCATTCCTTTCCACAGTAAGAATATTTGTTTTTTATTATTTAATTTATTTACTTTTTAAGGGAAGGAGTGAAAATTTGTAACGGAAACTCTTTAAATGATCTTTTACCTCTCAGCAGCTGGATTGGCTCTGTGATTGGTGGACAGCATCTGGTTGAAGTCTGGACCAAATATTATACCTAACCCTCATTTTGATGATGCCTTGCCTGACTTCCAACTCTACCCTAACCAGAAGGGGGAACAGACCTCAACACACCATGCTAAAAGCAGTAGAGTACCAGCTATGGGCAGGCTGCCTTTTGTCAGCATATTGAAGAGTGGGGGTCATGCCAGCACATAAACACACCAAATTGCAAGAGCAGCTAATAAACCATTTAGCCTAAAAACTGATCGAGTTATAGCTTTATAGATTTGTCCCACATCCGGCCCACATAGTAGCATTCATCATTTACCATATGGGTTACTTTAGGTACACATCCAGATTACACAAAAAAAGGCCACATTTGCTATTTTACAAGTGGACAACTTTAGGCTCACAACCATTTTGTTTGGAACCATAAGAAGAACCATAAGAAGAAGTGCCTACTGCACAAACAGTATTTTTGCTCTATCATGTTGTGTGGTTTACTACAGCCTCATGTAACCTTGCACATAATACCAACAACTATAGTAATGATACTATCATAGCAAAAATAATACTACATTCTTACAGAGTTTTAGTATTAAAGTTTTTAGCAAATATCAGAATTAGATTCTAACAAAAAAAAGTGGATCTTTGCTATAAAAGAAACCAAAAGACCTAAAATGCAATTTATTCCATTTATGTTTTTGGAGAACAACACACGATAAATTATTTGTGGATATGTAAACTGCACTGGAAAAACATTCTAAAATCACAGATACAAATCTCCTAACCAAAAGACCACAGGTTCAATCTGACTGTAGCTCCTTGATACCACACTGTCCTTTCCCATCAACCACTGAATTCTCCCAGAGAGGCTGTGGTAAACTGTTCAAGTGTCAAAATCTTGTCCCCCTAATAGAAATAGAGCAAAGATTTACTCTTTGAAAAATGGGATCTATGAAAAATTCTGTACGAGGCTATTACAGGCCTCAGCTGTTTGTGTGAACGCATCAACATGTCCACACTTTTATTCCCCCCTAACAGCATTTCTCACATGTGTTAGTATAAAGGCATGTGTGTGTTTTTTAGAATTATGTCCGTGAAATTCATCTGCAAGTGCATCGGAATGTGTGCATACTGTATGTCCACGCATGAACTGTGCATTCCCCAGTTTGTCCAAGTCCCACCTGTGCCCCCTCCCGTTCTATGGGAAACAACAGTGACAACGTTAAGGTGAAGTCTGCTGTAACAATTCACAGATGGGATCTCTCTTGCTTGCATCGCTCTTTTTCTCTCTCCCTTTTCTGTCTCTCTCTCTCTCTCTCTCTCTTTCACTGTCCCATAACACGCCATTCTTCCTGCCCGTTCACATGCATCAGATCTGACATGTTCATTCGTCGTCTGCGAGGACAGAACAACCGGGGACCACTTCTCAGTCTCATCCTCGCCCCTGGAAAGTCGTTTGTGTGTCGACGAAGCGTGTGGGAGGATGGAGAAATAGAAAGAGAGCGAGAGCGAGAAACGTTGAGTATTTGAAAGAGAAGTATTAGAGAGTGGGAAAGAAAGACGCCGGACAAGACTGGAACTAGAGACACAATTGGTGTCTAGGGAAATCACTTCGCAGGGAGAAACGCAGGCGTACACGGAGGGTGAGGTGGAGCGTAGAGGGATGTAGGTCATGATGAAGACAGAAAGTGAAGTTGGACCTGTGTTGAAAGTAAGACTTCTGAGTGAGGAGTACAACGCTAGAGAGAGAGAGAGAGAGTTTGGGCTCTGGGGCGCCGTACAAAAGAGGGACTAATAATGAAACTACAGAGAGCTGCTGCACAACCCTTCCTTCGGGGAGCGATTCAGGCACTAAACACACATTTACCGAGAGCCAAAGTGTGTCACACCCAGAGCTGGCCATCCTCTCCTGCAGGGACATCTCACGCTGGTGTCCTTACTAAGCAGACAATAACACTGTAGTGGTTAACAGAGGCTTTGTGGGGTAAGCAGGACACATACATCACCAGCGACAGTGAGGGTCGTCATTGTCCTGCAATTGGACTTTTAAAGAAAAGTTCCACTGTTCATGCCTCAACTTTTCATAGTTTGGACCATGCTTCCTATCGGTTTTGATTGTACAATTTCAGAGGCCTGTTCACAAAGATGTCGGGCAAAAGCAACACATACAATTAAACAAATGCAACTGCACTTTCCAAGAAGATTGTTCTATAAACTGAATGCATTGACCCGTTGTGTATAGGCTGTTTAACATAGAACACTCCACTATGAACCCTATTCTTTTCTATAGCGTGTGCCTCGCAGAAAGGGGTAATTCACTTTGCTCCCTGAGTGGCACAATCTTGTGTGGCAAATCACTTTCTGTCCAAAAGGTCATTTGTGATGTCATTGCTCAGCTTTATTGCTTTTTCCTTTATATATGAGTTTATATAAAGCCTCTCAGATCATCTGAATGCTCCCATTCTTTTCTCGATCACACTTCTTTTAGTTCCTGTTACTGCATTCCCATATCTCAGTAACTAGCTTGGTGACTCGTGGTTATTTTAACCGGTTTGATAATGAAACTAAATCAAAATAAACCAAAATCTGCCTTGTTTCTATGCCACTGATTACAAAGGTAATTCGTTTTTAAGAGTAGAGTCATTTAACTACAGAAAATAAAGGCAAAAGCCCAATTACTATAGCAGTGCTTTACCCAAACAGACAGTTTATGAATTACCTATGTCAGAGGAAACCTCCAGACATATTTAATGCAGGAGAATCGCGCCCCTTTTTTCACCCTGTTCTCCTCTGTTGTCTCTCTTTTTGTCGTGTTATGCATTTTCACTCCGCACAACATGTGAGTGTGAGGACAATAGGCGGAGGGAATTCAAGTTCAGTTCATCGCCTCACCCCGACCACATTGTTTTGGAACGAGCGGAATTAATTAATCTGGAAAGAGAAAGGACTCCACTCCACCATGCTGCTTGATTGAGGACATTTTCGCATACACAAAGGAAAAATGGTTTTAAAAAGCTCTAAAGCTGAGACGTCATTTCTGTCAATGCTCTCAAAGAAGCACCTAACAGTCGAGGAAGCCATTACAGAAGCGCATAGACAGCCTATTGTGTGCAACAGGGAGCACTTTCCTCTAAAATATGAAATTATCCACAGTGTATTTTTAGAGGCTGCGCAATTATCTGCTCAAGACAAGTCAATAGACCACCATGTACTCAAAGCAGGTCACAGGATCTGCATTATCTCTCAGTGTGACACCAGCGAGCTCAGCCCCTGGGTTCATCAAGTGTTGTAAGGTCATTGAATCGTCGTGCAGATCAATTGGCAATCAATTTTAAATTAGTGATGCAAGCCCACAGGACTCCAGAGAGTACAGTGGAAAATACCGATATATAGTCCTTGCTTGAGGACTTGCTCGTGTCAGGGAACTCTGACCTCAAACCACCCGCAGCGGAATCTGCATCCCAACGCTACATTTCGAAATGTCCATCAAAAGCTGCTTTCGACAGGCAAAGAAGTTCAGATATTTTCAGTGGCTCCTGACATTTTCAGGGACTTTTCTTGCCAGCCCCCGAGCAAAATATCCAGAAAAAATTTGGAGTGAGCCCCTAAAGCCACGCCTCTCGCTTTCACGTGAACACTGAGAACACAGGATTTCTGTAGCAAAGAAGGGCAAGGGCAGAGGGGACTTCACATTGATATGGCATCAAAACATGTAATGAAAATGGACCATAGGACTGGCAGCACTAGTCATTTACTGCTGTTAAACATACTCCACACATGCAAAAAGAAAGGGTTGGGCTGTTTGATTCTGATCCAAATCTCACAAAGTGTTCACAGGTTACCTTTCATTTATGAGCAATGCATCAGGAGATTGTGTGGGTGAGACAAGCTCACGACAACAGGACAATATCCAGAACATTTAGGTGGGGGGGGGGGGGGGGGGCGTCTTGGTACAACATGAAGGAGGCAGGACAGAATGTATAAATTCCACTGCAGAAATCCTGTGTCAGCCCTTAACACCAAAATACCTCAAATCTTGTTCTTTCTAAACTGACATCTGTGTCTTCATCTCTTACATGTATGACACCTCTTTTACATTCTTTTTTGGGGTTTTGCGTTCCTCACATGTTAGAAGCATCATCAACACCCCCACTCGCTTGCCTTGACTTTTCCTGAAGTATTCTCACATGGGCTCACTCGGACAATGTCAGAGGGCAACTGACATTTGCGTTCTCACATCCAGCCCCATTCAGAAAATGTCAGAAGTTCGATGCATATCTGAAAGTAGCTTCTATCCCATCATGAACATATTGGCTGTTTTCACATTTGAGCCGTGTAACCCCCACCGCTGAAAATAAGGGATGATGAGTCATTCTCTGAAAGGAACGGGCCATACGGAGATCCAACAAGACCCGAAACACCCGCCATTAGCATCCGATGAGGTAAGATTAGGGTTTAGCAACATAACATTATCAGAGCTTCGGTGACATGAGGAGGAGGCTGAGATGGTGGAAGGAGTTACTATCAGAGAATCCTCAAAGTTATAGTGAGTGTTGACAGTTTACAAAGGCGTCTCAAAATCCCTGTGACTGGATGTTACTATAGTCAGCTGCTACTTGAACAAATGCCGTGTTCCATTCCTTTAATTTAGCAATTATATATGTGAAATTGGAATTATTTAGTCCGTCCAATTTCCTGATTTGTGGCCTTTTGTGAGACCTCGTGTCACTTTACCCATTTCTGTCGAATCAAATTTACTGCAGTTCCATTTGAAAAGCAGATTTATTCACTGTGAAACCAGTGTTTGGTCTGCAGAGGAGCGGGTGAGGGTTAATTCCCAGAAAGGTGACCTGAGCTTCCCCAGAGCCGAATTTATAGGGTGGTAAATAACTGTTTACATTCCTCATGCTGCAGTTGCAGTAAATGAATTCATGAAGTAAAATTCATATGAGTCTTGTCATATGCGCCAGTCACAGGGGTGGACTTTATTTGCTGTCAGTGTTTCCTGTACCATGACCGGCCAGGACATGTTCAGGGTGTTGAATTCATTAGATAATTTGTATTACGTCAGATCAGCAACTTTCAAACGACCGGATACTAGAGGAACACCTCAGGCAGCTCATCTCATCAGCACCCTCACATAGTGATTTTTCCGCACAATGACAAATGAATTATGAAACAAATTAATAATGTAACTAGAGACAGGGCTAATCTAATTCACTTTTCTATTTTTTTGGGAAGCTGCAACAGACTCATAAAGTCTGTCTGTCTCTCTCCTCCTGGTCGGCCCTCTGTCTTTCCAACAGATGTTATCACCTCCAAACCTTTAGGTCTGCTTGGTCAAATAGCTATAAGTGGTTTTTCTTTTCTTTTCCACTGGTCAAAAAACCCACTAACACCTACGTACATCTTCTATCTGCAGTAGGAATGAATACAATCAGCCTTCACTTCTGGATCCACTCCCAACTCGGCAGTGATGGAAACATGACATCCAGCTAAACATGTAGGAGCTGATGCTGCACCTATTGCGTGATGTTATGACATTCATTGAACTTTCTAGCATTGGAGGGTAACTAACTATTTTTTTCTTCCTATCGTGCAAAAGCCACACTGGCAAGAGAGAGCTTTTCAGTTTCAGGTGCATTTGTTACGTCTAACATGGCAGAAAGGAAAACTATTTACTGGCAATAGCAAAGGAATCGATCTGCCTTTTTAGTGGGTGAACTGCTTATACCCGCTCATTTCGGTGTAAAAGAGGTTTTATTCATTGCTATCCCCCTGTTTTTGAAATGTGCCAATTTGTCAATTTGTCTCCTAAAGGCTCCACTGAAGGAGTTGAAAGACTGTTCACAGATTTCCCACTATGCAGAAGAAGGAGCAGCTGGACAGTCTGAAGTGAGGTTTCTTTCATTTCCACAGTGTGCTCACTGGAGAGAGCTCAGATCTGTTTAATGAACCTAAAAGACAATCTGACTGTCTGGAAACCTGGAGACTTGTGATTGGTGGATGAAACTGATGAGGTCATTACAGTCCGGGGGAAACCTTGATCCTCTGGGATCCACTATAATTAATTTGCCAGGGGAAAAGACACACACACACACACACACACACACACACACACACACACACACACAGAATGCCTGTTAACACACACCTGTGGGAATAATGTGTGCACAGGAGCATTTCCTTCACCATTGATCGGCGCTCGTAAAGGCTTACAATGATAAACACGGCAACTATTCTCGGTAATACCAGAGATCAACTTAACGACCCTTTGGCAGACACTTATTGAGAACCACAATATATCACACAGCGGGGGAAGTGAATGGTGTAGGAGGAGTCTGGTCAACTACAAGTCAATTAACATGGATTGTTTCCAGCATGAAAATGTGTGAGCGGGTTCCCTAAAGCTGGAGAGAATGGCACTATTTGTCCCGGGACTGGGAAGATGAATACAAACCAATGAAAGACCTTCATTCAAGTACAAAGTGCAGGAAATTGATCCAGGCACATAACCCACTTTTTGCCTGAATACCATTTCTGTTAGTAAAACTGTTACACAGATGTAGAGTGGGATAACAGATCTAACTTTGTTATTTTTCTGCTATTGATGTGATATTTTACAGGAGTCTGCAACAAAACAGTGATTATTCAGTCAGAGTATCGTCTGTGGAGAAACCCAATCTGTGACGAGTTGCGAGCGCTGACTCACACTCATGACTCTGCTCGGACTCTTTTGAACTGATGAGGAATTTGTCCACTCTCTTTGTTCACGCTCGGCTTTTGGATCATTCACTCATGGGTGGTTAAGGTCTACGCCCATGTGCCATGTGGATGAACCACAAAGTAAAACTTTTTTTGTAACCATATGATGCTTTCGGAATATTTTTCCGGCTAAATGTGAGTTACTGACGTGATGTGCGAGTTCTGTCAGCAAAGGTCCCTTCAAACCTCAGGAGCCAGTAAAGCAAAACTGCTCATTTGAAGGAGAAGAGCTTCAGGGTGCCACGACATGAGGAAGACATCCGCTTAAATATGTATAAGCTCAGGGCTCTTCACACTCAGACACACACACTCACACACACACACACACAGACACTCACACACACTTGAATGGACAGCCAAGCGAAAAGATAGTCTCATCCGTATGGCGCAACCTGTCACAGTGTATGTTATGGACCCGAGGTATGACGCATGTGTAGATTCACTAAATCTTCCCCTCAGCACCTGTAACCAATGATATAAAGAACTTTTACAAGTCAATGGTGATTCGATTTTTGCCCCAACGAGGCAAGGCCTCAACCAGCAGAGGCGTGGGTTTGATTCTTAGCTTATTCTCTGTCCTATCCATTAAAGGCAATAAAAAGCCCCCAAAATATATATATTTGTAAATGGTGATTCGTTTTCCATCCTTGTATTATAAGGTTCACATGTGCCCCAAGTTTATGAGGTTCCTTCTTTCTAACTAAGGTCGGCTTTATGATCTCGTTGCTTGAGCATGTTCAGAAAAAACTGATGCTGCTGCTCAGTGATGTGGTGAAACCTAATGTACATAAGCAAGTTTTTTCTTGCACCTTAACTACTGTGGATTTATCTTCAGATACCTTTCACCTTTACTCAAAATTTCAGGGAATATCGATATTTTCTCCTTCACTTTGTTATACAATGATTTGCTTTTTACATTTTTTACATTTATTAAAGTCATCAATAATGAGAGGGGAATTGGTCCATTGATCCAATCAGAGCAGACAGGTGACATTAGAGCCCGCCTCTTGCAGCAGCATCATCACTGGTGGAGAAACGTCTGAAATGGAGTCGGCCATAATGATGTAGTGGACCGTTGCATTGGAGAATATAGACAACACTCTGCAAGTGCTTTCACTTTTAATTCTTTAAGTTTATTTAAAAGCAAGTCCTTACCAACTTCATCTAAAATAGAAACATTATTATCGTACTTTTCCTCGATTGCATTTTTGTCCATTCATTTGTATAATATATTTCCTCCACCATTGCTGCTCATACTACAGAAATGCGTCACAGATTTTGATCCCTGATATTAAGTCTTAAAATTTCTCACATGGCCTAAAATAAAACTTTTAATATAGTTGTACATAATCCCGATGAGCTGATGCTATGATAAATGCCACCCTACTTCCCCAGCACGCTTTTTAATCATCTAACCCAAATGCAGCTCCATAAACCCAACTGATCACATATCTGCATCAACCGCATCACCCCCCTCCCCACACGCTCATGATTCACTCATGATTTCCTCATTCGCCACCCTGATTAAAGGTAGAACCAGCCCCGCCATCTCAATGCGCCAAACCTCCAAACCCCCAAACCTCTGTGAACTGGCCACATCAGATGTTTTGCCCCAGTTGCTTGGCCGAGCGCCGCGTTGCTGAGCCGCCTGTGGACTCCCTGGGACCTAGTTTAATGTGTGCTTAAGAGACCGCGGGACCGGGCGGAAGCTGGGCTCTCTCCCCCTAAATATCAGCCTATCATTTATTCATTCACACTCCCAGAACGGCCGCCGCCGCCATCATCTGAGGACCCTGTCGTCTGAAGCTCTCTGCGCCTCTGTCGCTCAAACACACACACGCACATGCACTTTGCAAGCGGTCCCAGAGGTCTTTTAATTTTTTGAGAGGTTATTTTTAGAGGGGAAAATAATCGAGGTGGAAAGTTCCATCTGTCCAACACTCTTGTTCCAGCTGCTCCTTTTTAGCGGCAGGCAGGCGGAGGAGAGGGAAAACACTACTTATCAGATCAAACTGACACAGACAGGATTTGTTTCATCATATGCATGTTCTAGTTATATACTCAGTGTATTACATGATTAAAAAAATGTGCAAGATCACCTGGGGTCACAAAAACCAAGAGTCCGATTAAATGTAATACTACGAAATAAAAAATAGTTAAATAGTGGTGGTATGAATCTCTTGTTAATTTTTCCACCTAATTTAGGGGAAAAAAATGTTTGGGTAGCGGTATCTCACTGATACTTTGGATCAGCTGTGTGACATGAATCATATTTAAATATTGACTTCATCATATTTTCTCTTTTCAAGGCTCATGATATTCTGTTGTCTAAATCTAAGTATTTGAGTTTCATCAGCTTTGAGGGGACCACAAAAACGGCATTAATAAAAGTGATGAGCTGCTGTATTTTCATTGGACCCTCGGTCTTCTGAATAGAGTGTGGTTATGCTGGTTACCGCTCACCCCAACCGCTGCAGGCAGATGGCTGCTCACGTCGAGTCTGGTTCTTCTCGACGTTTCTTCCTGTTAATAAGCTTTTTCTCTCCACAGTCAGGAAGAGTTTGCTCGTTCTCTATGTTTAAGGTATCGACCTCAATATGTAAAGGGCCTTCAGATAATGTATGTTGTGATTTGGTGCTATACAAATAAAATTTAATTTAATTATTGAATATAGATGTTAAAATAATGTTATTTGTCCATAAATATTATTTGCAGGGTTGATAATTACAGTGCCTTGCATAAGTATTCACCCCCCTTGGACTTTTTCCCATTATGTACTGTTACTAACTGGAATTCAAATAGACTTAAATAAACTTTTTCCCGTTTGATCAACAAAACATGCATAGTACTTTGGAGGTGCAAAATAAATTTTATTGTGACACAAACAATAATGAGAACAAAAAAGTTGACATCTGTTGGGTGCATAAGTCTTCACCCCCCTGTGTCAATACTTGGTAGAACCCCCTTTCGCTGCAATTACAGCTGCAAGTCTTTTGGGGTATGTCTCTACCAGCTTTGCACATCTAGAGATGGAAAGGTTTGTCCATTCTTCTTGGCAAAAAAGATGAAGCTCAGTCAGATTGGATGGAGACCGTCTGTGAACCGCAATCTTCAAGTCTTGCCATAGATTCTCTATTGGATTGAGGTCTGGGCTTTGACTGGGCCATTTTAAGACATTAACATTCTTTAATCCAAACCATTCCTTTGTAGCTCTGGCTGTATGTTTAGGGTCATTGTCCTGCTGGAAGATGAACCTCCGCCCCAGTCTCAAGTCTTTTGCAGACTGCATCAGATTTTCTTCAAGGATTTCCCTGTATTTGGCTCCATCCATCTTTCCCTCTATTCTGACCAGTTTCCCTGTACCTGCTGAAGAGAAGCATCCCCACAGCATGATGCTACCACCACCATGTTTCACTGTTGGGATGGTGTGCTCAGGGTGATGGGCAGTGTTGGGTTTTCGCCACACATAGCGTTTTGCATTGAGGCCAAAAAGTTCAATTTTGGTCTCATCTGACCAGAGCACCTTCTTCCACATGTTTGCTGTGTCTCCCACATGGCTTCTGGCAAACTCCAAACGGGATTTTTTATGGATCCCTTTCAACAATGGCTTTCTTCTTGCCACTCTTCCATAAAGGCCAGATTTGTGGAGTAGACGACTAATAGTTGTCCTGTGGACAGATTCTCCCACCTCAGCTGTGGATCTCTGCAACTCCTCCAGAGTAACCATGGGCCTCCTGGTTGCTTCTCCGATTAATTTTCTCCTTGTCCGACTCTTCAGTTTGGGTGGACGGCCTCCTCTTGGTAGGTTTGCGGTTGTGCCATATTCTTTCCATTTTCTTATGATGGATTTTATGGTGCTCAGAGAGATGTTCAAAGCTCTGGATATTTTTTTATAACCTAACCCTGCTTCATATTTCTCCACAACTTTATCCCTGACCTGTTTGGTGAGCTCCTTGGTCTTCATGATGCTGTTTGTTCAGTAATGATCTCCAACAAACTCTGAGTCCGTCACAGAACAGGTGTATTTATACTGAGATTAAATTGCAGACAGGTGGACCCTATTTACTAATTATGTGACTTGCAAATGTGACTTGTGAATGCAATTGATCGCACCAGATCTTTGTTAGGGGTTTCACAGTAAAGGGGGTGAATACATATGCACTCAACACTTTTCAGATTTTTATTTGTAAATAATTGTGAAATCCATGTAATATTTCCCCCCACTTCCAAATGATGCACTATTTTGTGTTGGTCCATTACATAAACTCACGATGAAATAAATTTTAATCTGTGGTTATACCATGACAAAATGTAGAAAAGTCCAAAGGGGGTGAATACTTATGCAAGGCACTGTATGTCAGATTTATCATACCACATAAATTCAATGTGCAATATTCATATTATTTATCATATAAATAACTGTACTTCTGTTGTATACTCGTTGCACCCTCGACTTGTGTTTCCTCAACATATTTTATACATTTGCATATTTTCCAAAGTAAATATTTGGAACAGGATTAATTTGAACAATTTGATTTGTGGATGACACATTTCTTGATTTTGTTGTGCTTGGGCAATGGCAATAAAGTTCTTCTTCAAGTTTTTATCATAATAGCAGGATGTCTTTCGGTCTTTGACTCACCGACTATGTGACGTGAATCATACGCCTTGATTTAAGTGAAAGCAGCCGAATTAACAGAGGAGACGGTGGGAGCAGCAAACGGAGCCGGCTCTGTAGTTTCATACTGGGGACTTCGCGCAAAGACTCAAATGTTAACACGCTCACACAGAGAGAGCGCAGAAGGGAACTGGTCTAAGTTCAGCTTTGATGCAGACACGAATGCCCTGAATGTCAATGAGCTGGAGAGAACTCCACGTCGTCCTTCTTTTGTGATGCTCCAGCGTTCCTCATCCCTCGCTGGACTCCTCATCTCAAACAGCGGGATGGAAGCCTGCGGGGCCAATCTGAACATTCCTCTTTAGGCAACTGGTTCTATAGGATGTTATTATGCAAACAACCAAAACAAACAAGTGCAGTTGAAAAGTTCAGAGCCACCAGCACCTCCTCCTCTGCTTTACTTTAATTTGCTAATTTTAATTGATTGGACCTCCGCATCGGTCCCCACCACACCCCAGAGGGTTGTTGGCGGTGGATCGTTAAATAGGGGGCTTCGTGGATAGAGCGGTTTGTTGGTATCACCAAGGGGGGTGATACCAACATCATATTGTGAGCATGAGAGCTTCTGACGTTAGTAAATTTTGCTTCAAACATTTCATGCAATGCAGATTTTTAAAAAGCCAACTTTTCTTCAGTGTGTAGCAAAAATATGCTAAAGAATGCCGTTGTCATATTTTTTTTACTGATCATTTGTGTTTTTCTTTCTATGTGCTTTTGTTTGTGTTAGTGCATTTTTGTGTTTTTTATGTCTATGTCTTAATTGTATGATTTTTACCAAACAAACTGCAGGCACCGCACACGTAAACCAGAGTTCTAAATCTGGCACATTTACATGTTGGACACAAGGATGCATTTTAATGAATGTGTATTGTCCCTTTTAAATAAACACATACGATATCTATGTGTAACAGGGGTGGAGGAGAACATGACACGTACTTTGACAATTGCCGAAAGTACTTGACCACGGCTGACACCTGCCCACTATGAATTTCACTTCCTCCTCTTGTATTTGCTCACAGATTTCTCCTTTTCAAATCTTGTCTTCAACGTTTACTTACAATCCACGGATACAAATACTCACTGGACGGCTTGTACATCACATTCAGGCCAAAAAGACACGGATACATCCGAGTGGAACAAGCCTGACTGTGAACATGATGAACAGATCAGATCAATCCGGTGACAACGTCTGACATGCAAAAAGTGGAGGTCAGTACACACAGCCAAAACAAGCAACCACAATCAATACAGAGTTTGCTGCATCAGAATTTATTTATAGAAACACTGGCAGCTCCCCACCAAGACGCAAGAGGAGGGAAGAGAAACCGTCCAGAGAAGGAACGCACGCAGCTTCTCTTGTTAATGGAGCCGCTCAGCTCACACATGCTTGTTTGTTCTCCTACTGTAAAGTCATTTGTAGCCATGAAGCTTCTTCCCTCACTGCAACAACTGAGGCAATAAACTGGGAAGACTTTGATCACTTTGGGGGAGAAGGACGGGATGGCCACCATCTACTGCTTTCATTTCGAGCCATTTTGCAAAGGGCAGACGGACGGAGAAGCTAATCATGTTGTTGCACATATGTGTACGTGTGTAAGCCTGAGTGAAGCTGACAAGACACTGTGGATCCACTCAGTGCCGACGTACACAGCTAAACAAGTGAGCAGCGGAGTGAAACACCTGGGCAATCTGCCTCTAAATTCAATCTCGCACAATTGTTCTGTCCAAATTGACATGTCAGGCCCGGGTGTGTGTAGGTGTGTAGTTGCGTGTATGTGTAGGATAATGTGTGTGTGTGTTTGTGTGTGTGTGTGTTTGTCTGCATGGTTCAGTGGAAATGATTTTCTTGTCCTGACAGGAGGCTCAATGGGGAGACTGTGTTTTCTAGTATTTTTATTTTCATGAAATATTATATGAGAGTTGAAGTATATCCAAAAGAAGATCATTTATTTTCAACACACAGCTATATAAATCAATCCCATAATATATTTGAACCATCATCATGTATAAGCCTGCATCATATTTGCTAGAATACATCCACTAATGATCCTCATTCAATCATTAGCACCGATTCATCTTTTCTGCTCAAACTTTTTTCTCTGAAATACAGGAAACAGATAAATATCTTATATAATACTACCATATTATGGTTTACAACCTATGGCTAAACTCACTCAACTTACATGCACTCTCAATGGAAACATTTTGTATTGCTAAAATAAAAATAACAATAAGGGACATTGTACTAAGTGTAAATTAATACATGGTCAATATTTGTAGCAATATTTTCATCAATAGCGAAATAACAGGTTCAATATAAACTTATATATATTAAGTACAGTGAAGAGCTATTGGGCTGAACTGATCTTCCTCAGGTTTGTAAAGTTTCAGTTCAAGTATAAGTTCAAAACCACGACCTTCACTTTAGTCGTTAAACTGTACAGATAATGATAATATGAAATGAATCGTGTTAATTATCGATAGTCCCACACGAACATTATTATCTTGATATATTTTAATGCCACATCCTCGAGCTCTTTACATAAGGACAATGAACTTTGCCATTTAGTGTAACACACACATGCACGTGCACACAAAGCACAATTTCCCCATAGAACAATTATAAGAATATACAGTGATTTGTTTTCCTCTCGCCTGTGCCGCCTGGCCACCGTGCGTTCCGTTAATCGGGCGGATTACGCAGCGCAACCCTGCACCGTCTGCTCCGTTTCTATTTCAAAACACACTCTCTCCCGCTCCTGGTCCACGTTTAAAAGTGAATCACTCGCGTTTTTTGTTAAACAAAGCAGCAATGTGTGTTGTGTAGGACAGGCAGAAGAAAAAGTAGTATCAGTCGGCAGAGCGCATTATGGATGAGACGCGCACAATCAAACTGCTTTTTTTAGGGGGGGGGGGGGGGGGGTAGATGCCACTGTGACTGGAATACTGAGGAAGAAAAAAAGGAGTCTAAATCTGTGCTTTAGTTTGTTGTGATGGAAATGCCGGGGATTTATAAGCTTGATCCAAACATACAGTATTAAGAAGGGAGGAGGGGGGGCACGCGCTCCTGGAGAGGAGAGGTTGAGCCCCCGTGGCACAATTTAAATCCAGATACATCTGTTTTTCCAATACTGATGCAGATGATTTGTATTGATGATTTGTCCACGTGATTCACACTGTAAGCCCTCTACCTCACGCCTATTATCATTATTATTATTATCATTATTCTTGTTTTGGGGTAGTGAGGGTACAAGGTGCGAGCTGCGTACGGCTTGGATGAAGTAGACTGAAGTTTCCAGAGGTGGATGAACTTACCCTCCATGCAGAAGATGACCATCCAGGCTATCCATAGGTCCGAGTTATGAAACTTCACCATGGTTCGTAGCTGCTCGGTGACTCGCTCTCGGTTCTGAGCCCAGTTCTTTCTTCTCCTTGTGGAATCACAGCTCCTCTTCACAGTTTACTTAAAGAAAAGTCACCGCTCCTTCTAATGACGTCGGACATGAAAGCACCACATTTTCCAGAAACAGCGAGAAAAGCACAAAGAATAAAACACGCAGAGCATTTCTAACCGCCGCCGGGCACTCGTTTGCTCTCCCCCTCGGGCGCTTCTGGTTCTTCTCCACTATTGCTCCTGCGTTCTTCGGTCACTCCAAACTGTTGTTTTTAATGCTCTGCACCTCTCCTGTCACTTTTACGCACGCTTGGATGGAGAACCTGCACCGTGCACCCGCTGACGAAGGAAGATGTTCCCACAGTCCAGAAAGTGAGTTTAGGCACGGAGCAGGACCTGGCACTTCTCCCGTGCGCTCAGTGAGACTCTCCAACACGTCTTGTTGCGCTCCATGGTTTCTTGTCTGCTCTGCCGCGGGAGCTGAGCGGAGCCGCGAGCAAAGTCACACAGCAGAGGGAATAACTACACTTCCGACCGAAGTCTTTCAAAATAAAAAAAGTGGAGGTGATGTGTAAATGGGACAGAGCGGACGCAAAGGGTGATAGGTCAGTGGAACACTTCCTCTATGTGTCACACATGTGAACTCTCCTGCATTCAAATACGACACATAAAAGACTAAGGAAATGTGGAAAAAAAAAACCCGTTTTTTTTCCAATAAAGTGAAGCGTAAAATCCGATTGGCCTTCTTGGCACAT
Organism: Pleuronectes platessa; assembly: GCF_947347685.1. Lineage (NCBI taxonomy): Eukaryota > Metazoa > Chordata > Actinopteri > Pleuronectiformes > Pleuronectidae > Pleuronectes > Pleuronectes platessa. The sequence continues at coordinate 26,262,128 of NC_070630.1, forward strand.
TCTGAGCCATTCGATATTTCTCAAGATAAATATATGACATTAGTTTTTATTCCATTCGAATAAAACTGTTTATCCGTTTAAAAAAGATTTGTGAAGTTGATTTCCCTGAACAACCATCAGCTTGAAAACATATTTGTAGATTTGTAACTTTTAATATTGATGTTTAAGATGCATACTTTATTTTTGTGGACTTTCACACTGAATAGTTAATGTGGGCTGTTGTGACCTCTGAGAAATGTCTTGTGGGTGTTTCTACAGGTATCATGAGACAAATAAAACCAAAAACACTCATATTTGTTGTATGATCTGCTCCTATGAAAAAGGCTTGGTCTTATACTTATTTCTAGAGGACAGCTAATTCCAGATAGTCTCCCAGGATAAAGCTATAGGTAAACAGTCTGAGCAGGTGAGCGGAAGTCCCAGAAACTAACCTGAATTTAATCTGCTTTTAATTTGTAGGCTAGATAAATCCACATGGCTTCCTGTTTTAGTCTGAGCGTGTGAACGCGGATTGACGAAAGCGCTCACCGGATGATAGAGCTGAGCTCGAGCCGGGCTGTTGCTAGGATACCGCTGACGCCAGAGAGAGAGAGAGAGAGAGAGAGAGAGAGAGAGAGAGAGAGAGAGAGAGAGAGAGAGAGAGAGAGAGAGAGAGAGAGAGAGAGAGAGAGAGAGAGAGAGAGAGAGAGAGAGAGAGAGAGAGAGAGAGAGAGAGAGAGAGAGAGAGAGAGAGAGAGAGAGAGAGAGAGAGAGAGAGAGAGACGTGCATGCCCTCCTGCGGTGCGTCCACTGAACGACCGATAGATTACAAAAGAATAAGTAAAATGAATGGCCCCATTAAGCCCCATAGAATTTTTTACTAATGCACCTTTTAATACCTTTAATATTGTGTTTGACTTATATAATAATGAGAAGAAGAATATCACACTCTGGAGCCGCTCTAGTATTATTGTAATTATTATTATTATTATTAATATTGATCATAATAATAATAATACATGACTAATAGTGACCTAAACTGCTATAGATTCTCTCCAATTTGGTTTAATACTGAAATGCTTCGATTGTACGCTCACGTTTTTTGGGTTTGAGTGTCCAAAAAGATCTTCTCCGTTTTATTGAACTCATATTTTCTTCATCACATTATGAACTCCCACCATCTGAGTAAGGCCCTTTTCCATCATTTGTTAATATGTAGATATCAGTGTGTGCCTGCAGTGCGGTGATGCTGCAGCACAGAGGAGACTTTTATTCAGGTGAGTTCTTTACTTGCTCCAAGTCTTTTACCATCAGTGTCACCTATAAAAATCTATAAATATTCAGTTGTGGAGAATAATTAAAAGAAGTTTTCACTTTCAGTAAAGCTCAGCAGGATGAAAACTCATGGCTATGGGCTGAAGGCTCCACTTGATTAAAAGGAGCAGGAGTTAAAACCAGCGCCTCATCCCTCTGATCACACTACGCTCACCTCAGGACTCCACACACAGGTATGTAACTAAAAAACTCATAAAAACAACTAATGAACTAACTTTTTTCTTGCCCCAATTTGCTTTATTAATCTTCGAGAAAGCTAAGAAATCCAAGGGGAAGACATGATGGTGTCAGTGCCCTCTATACATCCGTCTATCCCGGGGTCCATAGCTCCCTCCTTCACTTTGTCCCAAAGCTGTTGGTGGGAATTCAGAGACGTTAAGGAATCTTAAGGATTTACCAAAGCCTTAAAGTCTCTCTTTCTGTCCGACTTTCATCACCTCTGCCCTCAGCTCCCGCTCTGAAAAGGTCATGCAACTGTTTTACTTACTGCAACACCAGGTGCAGGTGAGAGGTGCAGAGAGAGGCGCTGGGTGTTTTACCTGAAGTCCTCTGGTGTCACCAAAGAGAACACTGGCTTTAATGGTGCAATGCATTTAAAGTGTCAGCCGCTGTTGGCTGTAGAATGCTGTAGGTACTTCAGCTTTAAAACTTACATGTGTGAGGTTTTGTTAACCAACAGCCAAATGTTATATCTTGAAGTTGCATGTTTAATCTGCCAGACTCCACAGTCCAAACTCTATTTAATGTCACCTGAGACAGAAAAGCTGCAAATTCTCACAACTGAGGAGCTTGCACCAAACGTTTTTGGGCATTTGTCCCCCTTGCACCTTTTATTTGATGAAAGATGCATTTTGAATGAAATGAGCTCAACGCCATAGCTGAGTGTTTCCACCTTAAGGGCACACATACATCCATGCAAAATCCAGATTATGGGTCAACGTTCACCAAAGTTAAACTCCAGATTAAGCCATGATGTGATTTGCCACAGTAAATTGGGTTAGGGTATTTGTTCGCCTCCTCGCACGCAGAGATTGAGAAACTGAAACATTCACGTTAGTATAAGGAAGAGAGAGGGTTGAGGAATTACATTTGAGCCAATTTAACCCACATAGGAAAAGCGTTTTGGCCCACATTTGGCCCACATCCCACATCTGGCATTTTAGGTTCCCTCCAGATTACACTTTGCTCAGGGCACTTCTTTTTTCCCATCCATTTTGTTCAGACCCCGAGAAGAACGGAAGTGTTGCCTCATAGCCTGAAGTGGCCCTCATCTGTTTGCCCTCTGGGGCCACAAGGGGACTTTTTTCATGACAAAACTTTTGAATATATAATTTTGAGGGGTGTATTGGGCTGCTGGAGGAGACTTTTGAGATTTTATAGCACTGACTGTAGGCCTGTAAGCAAGTTACAGAACATTGTGCTAAACTGACAATTCACCATCGACATCAAGGACATCATGAAAGTGTTGGAATCTCAAACGTCTTTACTCTGAAACAGCAGGTGCAGCGTTAAAGTAAAGGGAGCGTTTGTGTTTGGGGTCTGGACTCTGCACCTCCTCTGGTCACCAGGAACCTCCTGGCCAAGTCTGAAGTCAACTCGAATAGAGGTCGTCGAGGAAATCATAGAAAAGAGAGATTTCTGCATTTATTAGTAGAATTTCATAAGAACTGATTGTAACTGTTTTTTGGTTTCTATTCATTTAGCAGAAGCTATGGACTAATGCTGAAGACATCAGTGATGCAATCAGTCAGGTGGCAGAAGTAACATAAATTCAAACAGACGCAGTTCACAGAGCCACATGCTCCATGAGGGATATGTCAGAGGGATGAAACACATGCTGCTCTGAAAAGACATGCACACTTTTGGCCCAAATGAAACCTTGTGCATGTTTCATTTGACCAGATCAATACATCAATAACATGCTCTCGTATCTCGCCCACTGATTCCTCCCTTCAATATTCCCTCACAGGTTAAATAACATGAGGCTTTGAACATGACGGATGGGTTAAATTGGGTTTCTCAAGCAGCCACCGAAAGATGCATGCTTGATTTATTATTGATTCCCTTCTGAGACTGCTTCATTTTTCTTCTTCTGCGCCCCATAAAAGATTCAAAAGACCTGAAGGAGATCCTCGATGCTTAATGTTGTAGTTCTCTTCTGCTGACAGCCCTGGCTGCAGTTCACAATAACTGGAATATTGATGTCAGGTAAACGGAGGAGTTGTCTGAGCCGTCCGGACCGTGTGTTGAGAAGCTGCAGTTTTCTTATTATTTCAGGTCTGATTATGTCAACGTCAGACGTGGAATATTCATTTACTCTACTTTTACTGTGTTCTATACTTTCTGATTTAACATGAGTGAAATATTTAGTCATTAGTGCTTGAGTAATTTGGACGCTGCATAATATGGTTAATGGACTGTATTTATAAAGTGCTCCACTTCCATTCACAGTTACTTTTTGTACCACACACCTCAGGCACGTGCACAGATAGACCCCTAGTGGTGCTCAAGCACTGGCCCTTTTGACCTGGATTAGAAAAGTGCCCTCCTGCTGTTGCCCAATTTTTTCTTCATTCATCAATATTTAAGAATAAAAATTAATCTCTCTGTCATCAATTCCCCAAATATGTTTTGATATCTGACGGGGCATTTATTTGAGTTCTTTTGAGAATTTCGCCCCGACATGCTCCGCTGCGCTCACAAGCGCAGAAGCTGTTCGGATTTGTCCGAAGCTGTTCGGACCAATCAAATTGTCAGGGCGGGCTTTATACGATGATGGACAGATGATCAACAGTAACGTAATCAACCACGTCACCGAAGAGCGCTTGGGCCCCCGGTCTCTTTTCTCTGATGCCTCAGATGAACACGCTTCTTCAGCCTGGTCTCCTTCGTCGTCTGTCCATTTTTTAAACACGGGAATGTGGAGTTCCAACCGTGTTATTAAGTTCTTACAGGGCCGACAAATGCGATACGATTTGTTTAATGTGTTGTGGAGTTGTAATCCTAAACGGAGAACTTGTTCGTACGTGCATTCACCTTTACGCCGGTTTCACACCGAACGCGTAGGCGCAGCGCCAAGCCTTAAATAACAGCTGGCTCCCATCCACTCCCATGTTAAACCTTTGTGCGGGTCACACCGGAGGCTGAGGCGCCGCGCTGCGCCAAGGCTGCCTAGCGCCGTGGAGAGATATTTCCGGCGTCTAGTCAATTTTTTCCGCTTGGCGCTATCGTATCGCACCAGGAAACACACTGAAAAAAGATTTTAAACAATATTGATGACATATTTTATATAATATAAATTATCAAATATGCATCCCATACTTTGAATTCCCCTTCTCCTCCTCTTCTTTTAATTTTACCAATTTTACCAATGGCATTATTAAATGTCCCCCTCTGCCCATCCACTACAGCCATACAAGCAGTCATAAAGAGAGAGAGAGGGAGGGGGGGGGGGGGGGGGGGGCTACGTATTCTCCAAATAGGCTTGAGTGGAGAATACGTAATTTACCCTCGACACCCGACATTTAACGGAGCAAACAGCGGAGAAGTTCTTCAACATGGATTACATTAAATTAATAATTGAAGTGGAGAAGTACAGTGAGTTGTATGAGCCTCGGAACGTGTTGTATAAAGACAACACCAAAAAAGACAAATGTTGGGACGCTGTTATTTAATGTTGGAGCAACAAGTAAGTATATGTGTGCGCTGCCGGTGAGGAGCGCCGCAGGATGAAGTGCGCCACAGGACGATTTGCGCTGCACTAGGATGTGCGCCTATGTGCGCCCCAGGATGATGTGCGCTGCAGGATGAAGTGAGCCGCACGATGATGTTCGCCGCATGATGATGTGTGGTGATGATGTGCGCCGCCGGATGATGTGCGCCGCCAGATGATGTCTGCCTCAGGATGGGATCATGCACATGAAAACGCAGAAGCATATGCCGGCCTTGACTAGTGCGTTGGGACGGCGGAGGGGCTCACAGCAGCACCCGCTGCTCGTTGAGGACAGTAACTGCAGAACGATACACACTAGACCCTTTTTGATTTATAGTTCTACGAGCCTTTTTGTTCCGAAAACAATTCACCGCCAGAACAGTAGTTGGCGCAACGGAAGCCGAGCTTAGAGAAGCCTACCTCATGAGGTATATAGAAGAAGTCCACGCTGGCGCCAGAACAGTAGTTGGCGCAACGGAAGCCGAGCTTAGAGAAGCCTACCTCATGAGGTATATAGAAGAAGTCCACGCTGGTTTATTTACGTCCTCCCGGCTCCTCACACACAGTGAACGATGGTAACAGAAAAAGGCTGTTGATGACGCGACAGTTTTTGCTGAATAAAGTGACACCCAGCGGGTCAAAATGCTTATGTTATCGTGTCTTAGCGCAGCGTTCCCCGGTCTTGTTTCCAAACTGCGTTGCTAATTAACAGCTGCAACAGCTTGAAGCTACACGGAGGCAGCTAGCTTCCACACACAGTCAGCACGGACACCCGATACTAGCTACTACCAAGTGTTTGCTTCTAACCTGACGGTGTTTGAGAAACAGTGTCAAGGGGAGCCGTGGGATTAAAGTCAGCGGGTTTTTGCGCTGTTCCCACCGCAGTTAGCATGGTGGCTAGCCCGCAACCCCCGTTATCAAAGTTCGTTATAACCGTATGTGACCGTACACACATGCTGTAAGTGCTCTAACCAGCCACCGTCAGCCGGACAACGCCGCTGGCTTAGCACACTGATCATAGAGTCGTAGTTGTGATTTAGGTTTATTGTGATTTAGGGAATGAAACAGGAAGTTAGAGGTCCGGAAATGACGTTGGGCGGAAATGATGTTTTTAGTGGATCAATCACAGCCAAGGGCTATCCGTGGGCTGTCCGCCATTTCGACGTGTAGTTAGAAAAATGAGAGCTGCACGAAAAGCTCTCCGAGGAGCCTCGGAGAGGGCGTTCCACGTTGGAGAGGGCGGTCCTATCTGTCCGTGTCCGTCAAAACGCAGAAGCATACATTGGCCTTTACTTGTTGCTCCAACATTAAGCAACAGCGTCCCAACATTTGTCTTTTTTGGTGTTGTCTTTATACAACATGTTCCGAGGCTCATACAACTCACTGTACTTCTCCACTTCAATTATTAATTTAATGTCATCCATGTTGAAGAACTTCTCCGCTGTTTGCTCCGTTAAATGTCGGGTGTCGAGGGTAAATTACGTATTCTCCACTCAAGCCTATGTGGAGAATACGTAGCCCCCCTCTCTCTCTCTTTTTATCTTTATCACTGCTTGTGTGGCTGTAGTGGATGGCAGAGGGGGAGATTTAATAATGTCATTGGTTAAATTAAAACTCCAGGACACCAGAAGGGGAATTCAAAGGATGGGATGCATATTTGATAATTTATATCATATAAAATGTCATCAATATCGTTTAAAATCATTTTTCAGTGTGTTTCATGTTGCGATACGCTCGCGTCGAGCTAAAAAAATAGACTCGACGCCGAAACGATCGCTGCACGGCGCTAGGCAGCCTTGGTGCAGCGCGGTGCTTCAGCCTCCGGTGTGAACCCGGCGTTAGTAAATAACTTACAATGAGTCGCTTAACATACGTCACATACTACGTTGCTCTGATTGGTTGTAGGTCTATCCAATTGAGACAAGATCGGTTGAAACACGCCCCATAATCACAGCCCAATGCAGCGTCATCAGACTCACATTCTGACTAGAATTGTGAGTATGACAACGTCAGGCTACCAAAATATGTCTAAGCATAAAAAACATAATATTATCTTAATACTTCACTGGTTTATTTGAACCATGTAGATTCTTGGTTTTGTAGATATGACTCTGGTCTTCTTGAGTGTAACTTTATGAGGTGGAAGACAGAGGTCTTGGCTTTCTGCTGCCAAAGGATTAAATACTACTTGAGAGAGCTCAACGCACTGCAAAATTGCAAAACCGCGAGGATTTTTAACAATGTGATGTCCTATTAACTGAATTAAATCATCTGAATACTTCCTTCAGGTCCATTGTCACCTGTTGACAGCATCACTTCAGGTCGAAATAAGAACGATGCCGATTGTCATCTGTCACTGAGGAACAAGGTTTTCCAGTTTAATCCTTTATAAACTGAAGTGACGCGGCCGCCCCTTGACTTCCAGTGAGAGATTGCTGCTTTCATGAACCTGTTCAACTTGATCTAAAATAAAACAGAACATTTGTTCTTTTTGCAACTGAAAGCCTCGGCCTCTGTCTTCTACCTCATCATGTTGCTACATTATTACATTTAATTACATGGGGTGGAAAACATGTTGATAAGGCAGATTGGCAACAGAGAGTGGCAGGAGAGAATGGTATGAATATTTTTTCTCTATTTATAAAAAAAAGTCTGTAGTTTAATTGTTTATTATGGTTTGTTGAGTTATAATTACAAAGCTTATGGTTGTACAGATTTGAGAGATATGAGATATGAAGCAACAAGCAATGCCAGAAATTAAACATTATTTTTCAAATGGTTAACAATCAAAATTAATTCCTTTTGTTTATCCATTCTTTTACTAGAAGAGTAGAAAATAATTTTTAATTTGTATTTCTACAAGCTTGATGCATGTCTGCATTTACAACCTCTTTGAAAATGTCCCTTTATCATGTTTATTAAGTGTCTATTATTTCTTTTGTATTGTAAAAAAAGAAATCCTAAAAATAAACCTTCTTCATCATATACTTGGGACACCTTAAAATAGTTAACGCTGACATCTAGTGTTGAAGACAAGGAATGACACTTTTACTTGACAGGAGAATTTTAAGGAGAGAAAAAACAAACACCCGGAGTCGTTTTGTTTGTCGTCAGAACATTTACTTCTAGGAATTGGCACAATCGTTTACACAAGACCGTGATGTTTCTGTGACACCAGTGCTGGGACGAGAAGAACATTTGATGCTACTGTACCCTCAAACACTCACACACACACACAGACACACAAACACACACAGACGGACACATACTCATTTTGTCTATAGACGAGATGATAAGAGACTAGCAGAGCAGCCCTGTCCCCCAGGAAGCATCACTCCTGAAATGACAAAAAGGACAATGCTGTTACTGCAGAAAGGATACATGATTTATTAAAGGACATCTTAAGAGCCACAGCTCCTTCTCTATCTTTAATGTATGAATCATTTCTGCAGCAGCATTAGCCGTAACAAGCACTGGGTTTTGTTCATTTTTCTGTGGAGGAGGAATGGCGTGAAGTCTTGTCAGGCCATGACAGGTCTGAGAGCAGCGTGTTCTCGTCCATTTAAGTGATTGTACAACAACAGCTCTTTTACGAGTCTCCTATCTGAGGGAGGTGGGGCTGAACTCATTCGCTTCTCTTCTTCCCCTCCGTCATTTGCAGTTAAAACAGGGACGGAGTCTCTTGATGACAGAATGAATCATAAATGAAAAACACACACACACGCACAGGGAGGGTGTGGTGTGGCATGCTGGGTGAAAACAGGATCTGCGGGTCAGACCTGTTTGTGTGGATGTTCCACGCGAATGATCACATCACTGACTATTAAGCAGTCAACCTTTGAAACAAGGCGTGACAGCTGCGTTACCTGCCGAGCTGCATTTTATTGAGCTACAAGCAACAGAAGGGACAAAGAAGCAGCACTAAAACAATCAAAAGCAAGAAAAGCATGTGGTGACGAATGAAAACTTTGACCTTTAAAAGTACAGCATCTGACTCACCTCATCGCTGCTGGAGGAGGATGATGATGAAGAGGAGGATGAGGAGCCATTTTTCTCTCCATGTTTGCGCTCTTTCTTATGCTTCTTATGGCCTTCACCCTTTGACTTGTGGTCACTCTTGTCCTTGTGGCCACTCTTGTCCTTGTGGTCACTCTTGTCCTTGTGGTCACTCTTGTCCTTGTGGTCACTCTTGTCCTTGTGGTCACTCTTGTCCTTGCTACCACTCTTGTCCTTGCTACCACTCTTGTCCTTGCTACCACTCTTGTCTTTGCCACCCTAAAAATAAAAATAAAAAAGGGCAAAAGTTGACCAAGGGAAGATCTTCAATTGAGTGCGTTATCTCTTAAGGATTGGTTTTGGGCCCAGTGATCATAACTAACAATTAAAAGAATTAAGAGATGTCACCCAAAATCCAGATTTAAAAGGGGGCAATGTTTTTGTAATCAGCTTAAAACACTTGTTAATTCGTTTTTTCAAAGCTATCCAAAGAAAAATTGATCATATATGTCAGTACCTGAAAATGTTCTGAAACTCAGGAATGGACAATATGGCAAGAAAATGATATCAAGATAATAATTGTCATATAAGTCGAAGTTGACAACTATCACGATAGAAGTCGAATTATTATTTCTATTACCTTGTCACCGTCCTTCTTCTTGTTCCAGGGGAAACTGAACTCATCCTGTTGAGCCTCCTTACTCTTCACCTCCTCCTCATCCACAGCTGCAGAACAGACACAGAGAGCAGATTCAAGTTAGAATTAAAGGGTCACCCAGAGTAAAGTGAAGTGAAGCTACACATTAAATACACGTTTGGTCTCGGTGTCTCATTATAATGCATATTCTGGGTATGTTTATTATTTTAGCTGCTGTCACGTGCAAACACTAACGATCTGTAACGGTTTCAAATCAACAACTGAAAGTGGATTAAAGAGTGAACTCACCTGACGACAGGTTGAAATCCATTCTTGCTCGTGTTCTGTTCCAAACAAACCGCGAAGTGACTGACAGGCTGCTTCTCTCTCACCTACATGAAGCCTGCACCTACAACACGTGATCCAGCCGAGCCACGCCCCCCACCCACCTGATTTCACCCAACTTCATCTTTATCTACAGAGGAGCTGCGTTCACATGCAGTCGGAAATAAGAGCTTTAGCAAATGTGTTTACAGGATACACCTGCACAGTGGTTGGACCGTCGATTACATACCCAGTATACACAGGGATATGAACGCAGGGAAGGAGAGAAGAAGTATAAAACATGTATACATAATATACTTAATAACTATAGGAAATTAAATCTGTGTGCTGGTAGAGGGGGGGACTGGGTAACTGGTTTGTATGCAATTACTTGTGGTAAGTGGTGAAAGAAGTCTTCAGATTACAAAAAACACCGTACCACAAAAAACCACTGCATTAAAAGTTGTATTCATTTAAACGTAACAGAGTGATTTCAGTGAAAACTCTAAAGGACTCAGATGCAGAGTGGCTCTTTTCAGTATTTGGCTATTTAAACATCATATAACTGCTGCTGTGTCTCAATTCAAGAGCTGCGTCACAGCAGCGCAGTCAGACTGTCACATCCCTGATAAATATAGGCTGCAATGGGTGAAACCTGTATGGGCCAACCTATCCCAGGGTTCATTGTGCTTCAGTGACAAAGAGGTAATGGTGCGAGCAAGCAACGAGAACTCCAACGTTGGATCAACACATTCCAACGAGAACTCCAATGATTGATCAACACATTCCAACTTGAACTAAAGATCCACATGTTAAAACGCCAATGGTAATTAAACTGTCTTGTCTCAAGCAGTCGTATGAATTTGTTGGAATGAAAAGCCCAATGTTACTCTGAAGTGTTAAAGAGTGGAAGTATTAAAGTCAGACTATAAATAAAAAAATAAAAAATCCAGTAAAGTACACGTTCATAAAGCAGGTATACTTTACTAAATGTTTTGGTTTGATTATTATTTATATAACGTTTCTAATTACATTGTTAAAATATAGTACATTTTTATTAATATAATGCACATTGTTTTAGCTAAACATTTTCTTAATACTGATAAAATCTTGGGCGAAGAACAGGATGTTTTGGTGTTTTTTATGTCATATCATCACCAGATGAGGTAAACACCTTTATTTTGAAGTTATTGTCCACCACTTCCAAGACAGAACACTGGAAATGTGGGAGAAGGCACCAGTTGTATAAAGTCTGGGTTTATTTGAGTCAGACAACACACCTTTTACATGGTAACCAGCCTTCCTGTTTGCATTTCACAATATTAAGACTATAATTTGTAGGATTTCTCAAATGTTGTCAATGAAATAACTCAAGGCTGACATAACAAGTGAAATAACTCGATTCTTCTCGTCTGTTAATACTTTAGTTCCTGCGCCGTACCTGACAAAGTTGACATGTAGAAGTACGGGAGGCAGCATATGTTAAATATGCAGCCTGTGAGTTACTGTTTAGCCACTGCCATTAATAGAGCAATACTACTACTACTACTACTACTACTTTTAATAATAATAAATACAAGACACAAAACAAATAAAATCATTATTTTATTCCCTGAACCAAGCGTTTGTAATCATCTCCTGTGATTGTGAGTTGACAATTCCTCCACTCATGTGCTTTTTTAATACAGAGTGATACAATTATTCTTCAACCTGAACATTTCATAATGTCCCCATGCATCTTTACCCAGTAACCTCTGTTTTAAACAGAACAACCACCAAAAATTACTCCTTTTATTTTTCATGGTGAGTGATCTTTTTTTTGTAATTGCATTAAATCAGGGAACTGAGCATTCAACTGTTTCAAGTGTCCTGTAACACGCTTTTTGAAACAAGTAACGTATTTATTTGTAAGGCTTGGCGCCTCTCAGCAGATCACTTGAGGTGAGGTGGGTTGTGGGACGTGTCCCTGCTTCTCCGTACCGCCGCGGGCTCCCCATCAGGGACTCCATGGGGCTGGGAGGTCTGCGAATGTAGACCCGTTCTCCGATATTCACTGAGGTAGCAGGGACAGCAGGGACAGCTGGGACAGCAGGGACAGCAGGGACAGCTGGGACATCTGGGACAGCAGGGACAGCAGGAACAGCTGGGACAGCTAAGAAGGCTGAGACTCTGGAAGGATCCAGTTTTAAGACAGGTTTGGAGGGGAGTGACACATAGGAGACGACACCTGGAGAGACACCGGGCTTTGAGCTGCTGCCGCTGCTGCCACTGGGGGCAGAAAATTCACCACAACCTGAAGCTGAATCTTCCACTTTTGGGTCACTGCTTTGCTCGCCATTAGGATTGTCCTGTAATGACATTGACACCAACACACAAAGGGGCTCTGTGAATGGGAGGCTGAACCGTCTGTGAGGACATATTCTGTCAGTTTCCTTACTTTGAGGAAAAAATCTGTTTAACCCGACAATTCATTCAAACTTGTAATCACCAATGATAGTTTTCACAGAATCTATATCATAAAAAAACTTACAGTCTTCTTCTTCTTATCAGTTTCACTTCCTGAAGAACCCGAACTCTGCAAACAGGAAGCAGGGGGAAAAATGTCACCTTCGCTGGGGATATGATTTCATTATCTGATGATATTCTCATTTGACTAATTTGAGTAATTTACCTTTTTCTTCTTCTTTTTCTTGTCCTTCTTGTCCTCCTTGTTTTCCTTGTCGCTGTCACAGGAACTATCAGATGAACTGGGGCTGGAGTCCTGCTCAGATTTAAAGGATGTCAATCACCTTTTTTTAAGGACAAAGTGAACAAACACTTTAAAACCACATAGTAAATTACCTTCTTCGTGTCCTTCTTCTTTTTCTTCTTCTTGTCCTTTTTCTTCTTCTTTTTCTTCATGTCATCATCACTACTAGAAGACTCTGAGTCCTTGAACATAAATAATAACTATGTTACCGTATTGCCTATTTTCAGAAGAAATGCACCATTTTAATACGCACAGGAAACAACACTTATTAATTTTAATATTCTCAAAAAATACGCATACACATTGCTTTACCTTTTTCTTGTCTTTTTTTTTCTTTTTCTTCTTATCCTTTTTCTTCTTAGTCTTTTTCTTCGTATCGTCATCGCTAGAGGAGTCGGAAGAATCCTAGAAAGAGAATAAAAAAATTTGTTTCATTTGAACCGTAGAACCACACAGTGATGAGTTATCATATTATTACCTTAATATTCGCATTGAACATGCTATGAGTCTATCTCGCCATCTATCTATCCATCCATCCATCTCAAAAAGTTCATAACACTGAAAATGTAAACACATTTCATCAACTGAAAACCTGGGATGGAAAACAAAAGATGAGGTGTTCTCACCTTCTTTTTCTTCTTCTTGTCCTTCTTCTTCTTCTTTTTCTTATCTTTCTTTTTCTAAGATAAGACAAAAAGATGTTGGATTGTGCAGGTGCTACATCTCTTTACTGTGTGGAGTGTACAGTGTTGTACATGTGTGTCACCTCACCTTGTCATCATCACTATCAGAGGAAGAGGAGGATGAGGAGGGACAGGAGCTGTCATCAGAAGAGCTGGACTTCTACAAGTGTTTGTTCATGGATGAAATTTAACAAGTATCAGTTAGAGAACAGAGGTAAATAAACCATTATTACAACACAACACATTATAAGTAATCCATCATGTTTACCTTCTTCTTTTTCTTCTTCTTCTTGTCATCTTCACTGTCAGAGGAAGAGGAAGGGCTGGAATCCTGAAAACCAAAAGAAACAATAATGATATAATACGATACCAAACAACCAATCAAAAACATCCAAAAACTGTAAAACACAATAGTATTAAAAACCTTATCCTTCTTCGTCTTCTTTGGCTTCTTCTTCTTCTTCTTCTTCTTCTTCTTCTTCTTTTCATCTTCGCTATCAGAGGAAGAGGAGGAGCAGGAATCCTGTAAAACAAAAGCACTGAAAATGATTTATAATTAACAATATACACAATATATAAAAAGCATAAGGACACAAACTTAATACACACAAAGGTTGTGAAGACAGAAACCTTATCCTTCTTCTTCTTTGTCTTCTTCTTTTTCTTCTTTTTCTCCTTCTTTTCATCTTCGCTATCAGAGGAAGAGCAGGAAGAGGAAGAGCTGGAATCCTGTAAAACGAAAGTGGCAAAAATAATTTAATATCTATATAATACACAACTGAATCAGCCTAGAAAAAGCACAACAAAATAATTTAAATACAGAAATGTTTTGAAAATACAAACCTTATCCTTCTTTTTCTTTGGCTTCTTCTTCTTTTTCTTCTTCTTCTCCTTCTTTTCATCTTCGCTATCAGAGGAAGAGCAGGAAGAGGAAGAGCTGGAATCCTGTAAAACGAAAGTGGCAAGAATAATTTAATATCTATATAATACACAACTGAATCAGCCTAGAAAAAGCACAACAAAATAATTTAAATACAGAAATGTTTTGAAAATACAAACCTTATCCTTCTTTTTCTTTGGCTTCTTCTTCTTCTTCTTTTTCTTCTTCTTCTCCTTCTTTTCATCTTCGCTATCAGAGGAAGAGCAGGAAGAGGAAGAGCTGGAATCCTGTAAAACGAAAGTGGCAAGAATAATTTAATATCTATATAATACACAACTGAATCAGCCTAGAAAAAGCACAACAAAATAATTAAAATACAGAAATGTTTTGAAAATACAAACCTTATCCTTCTTTTTCTTTGGCTTCTTCTTCTTCTTCTTTTTCTTCTTCTTCTTTTCATCTTCACTATCAGAGGACGAGGAGGAAGAGGAAGAGCTGGAATCCTATAAAACAAAAGCAGCAAAAACAATATGATATGAATTTAATTCACAACTGAATCAGCCCAGAAAAAGCACAAACATAAAATTATGAATATAGAAAAGTGTTGTTAAGACTGAAGACACAAACCTTATCCTTCTTCTTCTTTGTCTTCTTCTTCTTTTTCTTCTTCTTCTTTTCATCTTCGCTATCAGACGATTCCTGTAAATTAAGAGCAAAGAGAGTGACTTAATATATATATACAATACACAACAAAACCACACATTAACTATACAAGTAAAAAAAATGTATAAACAGAAGTTTTATGAAGAAACTAACCTTGTCCTTCTTCTTCTCCTTGTTCTTCTTCTTCTTTTTCTTCTTCTTTTCATCCTCGCTCTCAGAGGAAGAGGAAGAGCTGGAATCCTGAAACACAAAATAATAGACAATGATTAAATACTATTACAATACACACCTGAAACCACACACAGAGTACAACAAATGTAATACACGTGTCGTGAAGAAACAAACCTTCTCCTTCTTCTTCTTCTTCTTCTTTTTCTTCTTATCATCTTCACTATCTGAAGAGGAGCTGGAAGAGTCCTGTGTATCATATTGAAACGATCACATTTACACTTCCAAATAGTTATATTTTTTTGTCATGACTTTTATGTCAAGAGTCAAGTAAAAAAAAAGAAAAAGGCATAATGTGATATACAGCCCAATCCATAGAAGGTGACTGAGGGAAATAACACTTTCAGCAGATATATACTGATATATAAAGAGATTTCATGGCTCTCTATACCTTTTCCTTCTTCTTCTTCTTCTTTTTCTTCTTCTTATCCTCATTATCATCGTCACTGTCTGAACATGAACCAGACTCCTGTACACACAGCAAATTATTATAATTTTTTACATCACTGTGGATTTTGATCTTTACACTATAGGATAACAATATTATGTTGTAAATATTGCATTAGTAGCCGCTGGTGATAACATACTAGAGCAATTGCAATGCCCATTAAAGGGCATTAAAGGGAGACTAATGCATACTCTTTAATGCAGCATGCATATAGCACAATTACCTTCTCCTTCTTCTTCTTCAGCTTCTTCTTCTTCTTCTTCTCGTTATCCTTGTCGCCCTCTCCCTCATCATCACTCAGGTGGCCTTCCTCAATAGCGTCATGGAATGCCTCTGTCCCCCCTGCTGGACAGGAAACATCATTACAACCAATACAAAAACACTTTCACTGACCCTGACTTTGCGTTGATTTGTTTAATTTGTGTACAAGCACACGTACCAGCTGATGCAGCGCACAGCTTGTCTTTGCCTGCTGCTTTAAGCTCTTTGTCTTTTGCCTGTCAGGACAAAAGAGAACAGTAACTTTGTATGTGTTTGTACGTATACAGGAATATGTGCGGCATGCAAACAGTTTGTGCGAGTATTTCACCTTCTCAGCATCTCCATCTGTCTTTTTATCTCCTTCAGTACTTGGTCCTGCAGTCTCATTTTCTGCAGAAAGGGACAGAGTTCAACATTGATGCGTCAACACAACAAACAGTGACGATTGCTGCTGTGATTTCCAGGCGTTGGAAATAAGGTGAACGCTCACCAGCTGCTGAGAGAGCGACCACACTGCTGAGCTCATTCTGCTCTTCATCCTGTGAATTCACACAGATACAATCAAGCTTAGGCTGAGAATATATACTATACCTCATTTCTCCCTACAAGTCTACACACACTCACACAAACACACACACACATACTAGACATATAACACATTAGAACACGTCCTTGTTGATAAATAATGAGAA
The DNA here is from genome assembly GCF_947347685.1 of Pleuronectes platessa. NCBI lineage: Eukaryota > Metazoa > Chordata > Actinopteri > Pleuronectiformes > Pleuronectidae > Pleuronectes > Pleuronectes platessa. The sequence goes on from NC_070630.1 coordinate 26,278,715, forward strand.
ATCATTGTCCACACCGACTTGTGTCTGGAGCAGTGAGGAATTTGAACAAATATGAGGCGAGGTGTCAAGACAGTGTGTTAGAACTATGTAACGTAACAAGCCGTTCTCCTGCAGGCCTTGACAGGCACACAAGCTTCTACATTTTTTTCTGAGGAGGTATGTGCAGAGTTGAGGAGTTAGGTTCGCTCGCTGCTACAAAGTGAAGACTTCAAAGTGAACACGTCATGCTTAGCGAATGGAAGAGTTTAACCCAGATCCTGCCTGATAACACCTGAGCCTTCTTTATGCAGATATCAAATAAAATTGTGACCGGAAAATTTACATTTAAAGGCATTGATGTTTTTTAAATACAATAAATTAACATATATTTAACCTTCTTATCCTTCTTCTTCTTCTTTTTCTTGTCCTTTTTCTTCTTCTTCTTTTTCTTATCTCCATCACTGTCAGATGATGAGGATGAGGATGAACATGAGGAGCTTGAATCCTGTGTAAATAAAACAATACAAAAATTCAGTTTACTATTCAGAGTACAGCAAGACTAGCGCTTTATTCTGCAACACAAATCACACATTATAAATAATCATAAATATGTCATTCGCAAGAAAGAACAATCTATATGTGACTTGTGACTTACTATTCATAACAAATATAAATATATTACAATATCTTTCTGTGGAATCCTCCCAGTCTTCAGTTACATTTTAAATTACAGAATCACTTACCATTATAGGTTGAAGGCTGAAATGACAAAACAGACACTTCCCTTTACCTTTTTCTTATCTTTCTTCTTCTTCTTCTTCTTCTTGTCCTTTTTCTTTTTCTTCTTGTTGTCTTCGCTGTCAGAAGAAGATGATGAACAGGAGGAGCTATCTGATGAAGAGTCCTGTAAAATGAAGGAGAAGAAATTAAATGACGGATTTAATAATATTAACATTGTTTGTTCTTATACAGACACAGGAACTATTATATTGGTTAATTCATATCAATTATATTTACCTTCTTCTTTTTCTTTTTCTTCTTCTTCTCATCTTCACTGTCAGATGATGAACTGTCAGATGAAGAGGAGGATGATGATTCCTGCGACAGAGGAAGCACAGCAAAGACATGAATTAATGTAAAGCAGTGTCAATTATATATGAATGTTTCATTGTTTTCATTACATATGATTCATAAAATAATTTTTTCGTAAAATGATTCATTATGATCGTGTTACTATACCTTCTTTTTCTTCTTCTTCTTCTTATCCTTATTCTTCTTGTCTTTCTTTTTCTTGTCCTTCTTCTTCTTCTTCTTCTTTTTGTCTTTCTTCTTGTCATCCGTATCATCTGATGAGTCCAAATCCTGAAAAAATAAACAAAGTAAAAAAATATTAAATGACAAATGTAACATCACAAGCATGCTAGAAATGGAGAACGGTTTGTTTCCTCTCTCACCAGGCTGTTCTTCAGACCCTCTCCACACACCAACTCCGTCTGGTCATCAGGACCTGGAAATATTCAAACAGTAACAATTTAAAGCTTCTCTTTAATAAATGAAAATCATGTATTCATACATCGTTAGTTGAGAAAACTCTCCCGAACTATATATTTGATTTAGAAAACAAACATATGTGGACAATCATGAAGTTCTATACATAGTTTAATGTAATTCTGTTTATTTCTTCACAAAAGCAGCCAATTGTGTAAAAAAGTAAGTTTTAAAGTGACTGAAAGAAAATCAAAATGTGTACGTTTGAATAAGTTCATGAGTTGCTGAGAACACAGAACTTGAAAGACGTCTATGAACCGTACAGGTGATAATGTTGGAGATTGATGAGCAGCCGCAGCTGACTGTCACCACATACAGGCACCAGCTTAGAAGACAATTTAATTACTGGAGAATCTGCACTAACTGGAAGTATCAGAAGCCCCTCAGCAAAAAATACCACCCTCATGCTCAAGCTGCAGCGCAAGCTTACCTCAACTGAAGAAGAGAGTATATAGGCATATATCACATCTTCATCGACTCCACTTTAACTGCTTTATTTAGTCATGTTTATATGTTTATGAGCCCAATGAGAAAGAGGACATTTTTGTTTTAAGTAAAACAACAGCAGACGAGATTTAATAGAATCATCCACTTGTTTTTTCTAAATAACCTTAGACATTTTTTTTGTTGGAAGACAGGAATACATGCAAGTGTATTTCTTTGGGCGGGACTGACTTTATGCATTAAATACTTTTGTAATTGCAATTTTAAACTGTGTAAACTGATTACACAGCAGTAATATGTATCCAATATGGTTTTTGTATGTTAGCCTCTTCCGTAAGGCTCGTTTAAAGCTAAGTGTAAATTGCAGACTTATTTATGTTGTTTGATCTGTGTCGGGGCCCTACATATGTACAGGTACATGGAATTTGTTGTTTTGCTTGTTTAGACAGAATAAACAGAGATTGCCTCAAAATACATTCATTCATTTTTCATCAAATAAATCACAGCACAAACATCGCTCGACAACAGCTAATGAGATTCACTAAGGTTCTCTTACCAGACTGAGATATGATAACACTGTCCCAGACATACTCTTTCTTCTCATCCTTTTTCTTCTTCTTGTCCTTTTTCTTCTTCTTCTTGTCATCCTGCAAGGTAAAGTCGATTTGTTCATGACATCAGTTAAAAAAAAAAGATCTTTTATATATATGTGCATGTGCATGAAAGTCATTTTCAAAATGAGTGTTCCATTTATTTTATACTGTGTAAATAAAGAAAACGGATTGGATCAGGCTTGGGTGTTTCCTACAAGATATAGATAAAGAGTTTTCTTCACTAGGGTCAGATAACAAACGCCCGCACCTACTATGATGGTGCAGCCAAAACCAACACGAGAGAAATTATACGTACAGACTTTAAATATGACTCATACAATATTACAAACTGGATACATGAGTATACAGCACAATAACTGTGTAATTACTTTCAACATGGACTCACAACCACATATTTAAGGTTTCTAGGGAGTTCCCAATCCAGATAACTCTGCACAGATCACACATATTTTTTTTAATTGCTGTGACATTCTGTGTTAGATACAGAGGGTGTGTCTAACTCCGTCTCTGGGTGTGTCACTCTCCTGTCAGATACCGCCCGCTATCAGATCCAGGGCATTTGCGTCAAGTCAAATGTATTCTAGTAAGAACTGGTCGCCTCTAAGTGAACAGATGGGGTGGTAACTACATTTTGTGAATAGTTTCACCACAAAGTTTATCTTGACCTTTGTTTCTCTCTTTTGTGTTCAGAACTTGTCACTTTCTTTTCCTGACTCTCCTGATTTCCGCCCACACCCTCAGAAAACACCCCAGTCATCATGCTACCGTGTGACTGCAGTCACATGAAGCAGAAATGTTACCAAACCACTTGAAAAAAAGGTGAAATGCTTTTTTCCTTTTTTTCCTCTTAGTTATTACAAATCTGAATCTGTTGACATAGCAGGTCTGGGGATGATTCATGTTCTTATCCCACATCTTTCAGAATAAAATGACATTTTTATTTATTGATGCATACAGTCAGATTGAGAGCCATTCCACCCTAAATATGCTCGTATTGTCAGCTCTGACAAACCCACATATCCTGACCTAAGGCGCTGACATAGTTAGAAGGGACAATCAGTCCCCTGTAAGCTGTTGTGAAAGTGTTTGTGCTTGTGGCACATGAATGCATTTAGCAGTGCCTCAGGAAAGCAAGAGCTCTAAATCTCAGGGATTAACAACAACACAAAAACTGCACTGTGGAACCATCAGATCAACAGATTCTTTGACTCAACTGAAAGACTCCCAAGAGCGGAGCATCGAGCGACATAGCTCCTCTCATAATGATCGACGCAGAAATCAAGTCTCAGGAAAGCTATGTGCTATTGGAAGAAATGTGACAACTGTGACATGTTGTTGCCAGACAGGAGATGTGAGGAGGCAATATGCCCTCACACTACCTCGGGCTTCCTTGTTCAGCACCTACGTCCTAAACACAACTTACCTCACTGTCACTGTCACTGTCTGAGGAGCTACTCGAAGAAGAGGAAGAGGAAGAAGATGAGGAGGAGGAGGAGGAGGATGAAGAAGATGAGGAGGAGCTGGAAGCCTGTGCAGAAAGAAAGGGAAATTATTGCTCGACCTGTTGTACACAGGCTTATTAATACACACCTTTGTTGGTGAAAGTGCAAAATGAGAATCTAAATGAAAGAGTCACTAAAGAAACAGTTGAGTGAGACTTTGTCAGCCACACTTAGAGGCAGCTCTGTGGCTGGCAGCAGAAGGGAAGGGCTCTTCAGACACTTGGCAACACACAAAGGAACTACACAAGCAGCCATTTTACAAATCACACCCACACAAACACACCCACACAATGCTGCAAAAGTGACAGTTGACATGAGTTATAAACCAATTAATTTGTTTGGATATTCTCTGCTGTTTGATTGGCCGTTGCTAGGCGCAGCCCACACGGCACAGCCGCCCTGTGGCAGATGTCAGGATTGTGCAAACTCATGATTTCTGCAGCCTCACCTGAGCAGAATCCACTCACCCTCCAGTAGCCAAGAGAGCTCCTGACTGTTGTCAAGTGACGGGATTTCATCTCATCATTTGACACTTTTCAAGAACTGACTTGGTAACAATATAGAACATTTCACAGTGAATATTGCTTGGTTAGCACTGAAGACAAGTATTTTCGGACACATACTTTCTTCTTCTTCTTCTTTAGCTTCTTCTTCTTTTTATCTTTCTTGCCAATACCCTCATCCTCGTCGGAGGACACAGAGCTGTCGAATGAGAACAGATCCTGGTGGCGAACAAAAAGAGAAAGAGCAGAGATTTGTTCATGCATCCCAGATGTGTTGCAGGTAATTATATTAGTAGTAGCCTCTGCATTGCTACACCAGATAAAGCATGAAGTTGCCCTACAGTTTGTTGTTATTGTTGTTCTTGGGAGGTTTTTCCAAAAGATATCCACTTAGGAATTGACTGGTACAATTCATCTGATGAACAGTCAAATTCTAGGAATATAACTTCATGCAATATCATGCAGCTGCAGCATAGAAGGGAAAGAATAAGCTAGGTCTAAACTGAGCTTCTAAAGAGTACAGGTAGAATATTTGATAGTAAAATACAATGGATCGCTGCACTTAAATGATTGCTCCTGCTCACCTGTCCATCTCTTGCTCCTGACGGGTGTTTAGGTTGAATCTTCTCTTCCAGACCTGCAGGCTCTGCCTCCTCGGCGAGGGGCGGCAAACCACAGGGCAGGGGGACAGCCGCCGGCTGCTCAACACCTGCAGCGGCTGCTCCACTTGGAGCTGAACAGCACAGTGTGACAGGAACAGAGATGTTTTGCAGACAGACGCCAGTTACTCAGAATATTTTTTATGAGCTGCCAGTGTCTACAAACTTTATCAGCCAAGTTTTCTATGCTGGTCGTATGAAAAATACTAAGGGACTGCACTTCCCTGTTGCTTCACTTCCCTAAACTAACCTATCAAATATAAAACAAATAAAAGCTGCCAAATAATTAAGGGATTTCTGCAGATTGTCTTTTTGCTGACCTTTGCCAGATATCCACTTGAAATACCAAAATATTATAAGAGTTGAGCAGTGCCAAAACCCTTAACAATACAGGGAAAGGAGAAAGTGTCTGTGCTATGTGCTATGTTATGTGTGTGACTACTTTAGTGTTAGGAATAATTCCATAAAACAGTAATATAGACAGTACTTTCAGAAATGATTGTCATCTGCTGATTAGAGCTAAAAAATGTCATGGAACAACACTGATCAAGCTCTAAACTAAGTCAAGTTAAAAACAAATCTTAGTTTAAAAGAGAACACACCTTTGGGGAGAATGGACTCCATCCAGGTCCTGGTCTCTCAGTCCAGGGGCCCAGGTCTCCTCTGACAGACCTACCTGGGCAGTTCGGTAACAAGGTGAGGAGCTGGACTTTTTTATGGGTGGGGACAACAGGGAAGTGTAAAGGACGCCAAAGTCAGACACCTCCCTTCACAGATTTCAGAATAAATTCCACTTTGAAAAAAAAACTACAAACACAAAAACAACTGCACCTACTAAGAACCTACCGTGCGCAATCTAGCTGTGAATGATAAATGTTTCTAACATATATATATATATGAGAGACAGCAGCTGACACAGTGTTTGTTTTTATTTCAGACTAATCCATACAGTGTTTTATTTTGAAAGAGGTATTGTCTCATTTCTGTGACGGTGTGTGAATGGTGAGGCCTCTGCAGCCAGAATGGCTGGTTTACCTGTGTCAACAGGTAGTGCCTGTTTCACTGGTGGGAGCTACAACGTATGCATGAGTGGAAAGTAACGTGGTAAAGTTTTGTCATGTTTAAACACAGTTTATACAGTTTCACGCCCGTATATGAAATGTATTGATCAAATTATATGATACACATTATAAATGATAACCCTGTTTCCTCTCAGCTCAGGAGGAGGGTTTGTTCATTGGTCTCTAGTTACTAATTACCTCTACTTCCTCTGCACATATATTTGTATTGCCACACACATCTTTTTGTAGTTGTAAATAAAATATATAGGTTTTTTCTTTTTAGTTTACTATGGTGAACTTATATTATTTTTGTATACAACACCTACCTATATACTTATGGCAGTCTATTTATGCATGTAAGTACTTCTATTAAATGTTTGTGTTTATTCTACTGCCCTTTTCATTCTCTTGTCTACTTCACTCTGACTTGTGTCAGCAAATGTCCCGATCTGCGATCAATACACTTTATCTGATCTGATCAAACATGGTGAACCCTGATAGAAATCAGGTAATGCTGCTGTGTCGCCCCCCAGAGGACGTATAGAGCGTTCACCACAGTGTCACGTCTTACTTGTCAAACTTCATAATCATGTTCCCTTCCAGCTTCCGTAGTTAAATAGTTCTGTGAAGCTAGCAATATCTATGTTAGTCAACTCCGGAAATAGGAATTGAATTTCAAAATAATACTTAATACACATTACTGATAAAGTGAAAAAGAACAAATAACAAACGCTATATTTCATGTATCCACGAAAAATAAACATAAAAATTGATTATAAGCAATTTAAAATGAAGTTGATATAAAAGCTATATTATAAACCCTCCAAGAAAAAAAAGGAAATGATTCTTGAACAATGTAGTTGGTTGACAGTTGTGTGTCAGACAGCAGTGATGTAGTTATGGCTGAACACAACTCTCTTACCTTTATATACGTTAGTGTCATTAGCACTGTTCACTGTTTTATGTAGCCTGACAAGCTAACGCTAGCTTAGTTTAAAGAGGGCAGCTCGTGTGGCGTCATCTTCTTTTTTAAACCTTTTTTAACCGCGTCTCGCTGCGGCTCCGTTCATGGGACTTTACCAAACTAATGTCTGAAGCCCTGGAGCTGGAGGACCAGAGGGACGCCATGGCTACTGTTGTGGGTCCGTTCCCACTCGAATGACTGACTGGTTGTGTCGCCATGTGGGGCCGAGAGACGTCCCGGCCGCTGACAGTGATGGTCCTGGCCGCGCTGTGTGTCAGTGTGGGTCGGTGCGGTGCCTCCCAGTCTCCGGGGCCAGGATGTGACAATGGAAAGGTACATGTTATTACCTGCCGCGCGTGCGTGTTCATTGGTCTCTAGTTACTAATTAAGTATTCACGTTAAAGTATTCACCTGCTGCAGACATGAACAGTCATATCGTGCGTGCGTGTGTGTGTGTGTGTGTTAGCTCTCATTGGACAGGGACCTGCCTGCAGCCTCTCTTCATTGGGACTGCCCAGTGTCTACCTGGACAGAGCCTATTCAGGTAACCATGGAGACAATAGACTCAATTCTCATCATCTTCTGCATGTCCGTACCCATGTATGGGATGGGGGGGGGGGGGGGGGGGGGGGGCTTGCTATAATATGCTTGGGACCAAGAAGTTGAAGAAATAATGGGAGTTCTGAGTTGTTGTCTCTGGTCACCTCCCAGACAGACAGGGTGTGGCGCTCTCAGTGGTTGACGCTGTGTTCTCTCCCCTTATCTCCAGAGGCGTCCCAGTATTGACACAGTGTATGATCCTGAGGTAAGCAAACACTTTACAGAGCACTTATATCTTTATTGAGTTTTCACTCAACCTTTGACACTCCACAATTTCAACGAGTTCTTCCCTGACCCAAACCAAATCCTCCCACCACGTTCCATGGGAATGTGTCCAGCAAATCTCTAACTAGAACACAAACTAATGCAGATAAAAAACTGGGCAGAGGAAATTAAAGTCTACAATTTAGATGCAAATGCTTAAATGATCCAAAGCGTCAAGCCTGCTTGACGAGTGGTGTGCAGAGTGGATAAAGTCTCACTGGACCTCATTGTTCTCCCCTGCAGCCAGCCAGGATGATGTGTATGAACAAACCCATCTGCTACAATCACACCATTCCCAACAGGTAAGACTGTGTGAGCTGACATTTTATCTAGTTGGTTCAAGTGAGGTGGAAAGTCATTCAGTGGATGACCACACCCAAGTTTAAGATCTCCAGTCCTGTACAAACAGCTGACCTACATTTGTAAATACCCTTTTCGTTATTGTCCTTATCTACTGCTTTGCAATACCACAAGTTATCAGCAGATATAACTTTGTCACATACTGTATAAAAGAGCTGTCAAGGAATCTCAGTTGTGTGTCTGTGTGTGTCTTTGTGCGTTTGTGCAGTGGAGCGTACAGACCAGTCAGGGCAGAGAGTGGAGAGTACGTGTACTGTCCTCCTCACAGGTGGCTCAACAACTTGCATGTAAGTTTAAACATGAAACATCTTTGGGATTTGCATCTGTCTCCACTCTCACTGAAATCAAAATCCATTTATCTGCTTGGAACAGAAATAAATGGTTTTATTCAGGGCATCAATAAGGAGACAGACTGTTGTTATAGTAAATGTGGTTTGTGAGATACAGACCTGTGTGTACATTCAGCATAAATATACATTTTGCCTATATTATTCATACCTTCATCGAGTGAACATTTAAATCATTTTATTTATTGATTACCTCACATCAAACAGAGAGGCATCTATAAAATAAAGTAATAATAATATTTATTGATGATTTTTTTTACAATTTCCTCTATGCTCCCTGTCCTCTCAGACCACTAATAAATTGTCTTAGGACTCCAGGAAGTCCAGCGTTAGAGTGTTTTGGGAGGAGCAATTGTCAAGACCCTATCCCTCCATTTATTTTCAACCTCCAGATGATTATCGGTCATCAGTGATCATCACAGTTTAAACTTGATGGGAACATTCTGAACAGGCATAAAACAAAGTCCTACAAACAATCCAGAAATCTCATTCTGTCTCTCTGTTCCCCCTTTTGATAATAATTGCTAATCAAATGTGTGCTTGTGTTTCTGTTTTGTCTTTTCCAGCAAGGAGCTACTGTGTTGCTCTACCACCCCTGTGCTCCTCTCCACGAGCGTCACTTTCTTTCAGTCCTGGCCAGCTCCTGTTTGTCAGAATACATCATTACACCACATCCACACCTCAATCAACACATGGTAAGAAACACTGAAGTTGCTTTAAGACATGCACTGAGCTCCGGAGATCCTCCAGACCTGCTCCGGGGGGGCTGTATTAACCGACTCTCAGAGAAAGTCCGGAGGATTTAGGGAGTTCAGTGAAGTGTTTGAAAGCAGCTTCTGTTAACATTGATTTAACGTAACATCAGTTGGGATTACATAGTTACATAGTTTGTAATATCTCATTGTGTTGTAGTTTGTTCTCGGTGATAAATATGTTAGCAAGCTGTGGTAAAGCTACAAACAAGACCAAAGTTGAATTGATAACTGATACAAACACCAGGGTCAGAACTGATCTCAGTACAGACTCTGATACCGACTGTCTCTGCCTGTAGAGATGACACAGCATTTACTCGGCCAGTTCAGTTTATCTGCAATGATGTTGAAGACTTAAAATGCCTACAAGTGTCCCTCGTATTGTACTATCCTAACACCAAGAGTGGGACATTTCTAGGCATTTTGCCTCAATGATAAGTGCCTAGAAGTGTCCGGCTCATTCTAATTGGTCGTGACATTTCTAGAAATTTCTTCAATGTTAAGTGCCTAGAAGTGTCCGGCTCACTCTGATTGGTCGGGACATTTCTAGGCATTTTGCTACTATATTTAGTGTCTAGAAGTGTCCAAAGTATAGCACCTCCATAACCACTAGTGTGGGACATTTCTAGGCATTTTGCTTTAATGTAAAGTGCCTACAAGTGTCCCACGTATTGTACTTCCCTAACACCGAGAGTGGGACATTTCTAGGCATTTTGACTCAATGATAAGTGCCTAGAAGTGTCCGGCTCATTCTGATTGGTCGGGACATTTCTAGGCACTTTTGCTATAATGTTAAGTGCTTACAAGTGTCCCACATATTGTACATCCCTAACCAATTTTGGGAAGTTTGGTACATTCATATTTTCATGTCGTTCATTTACGCTGAGTTTTCAATAATTAATATGCTTTTAAAGAAATACACTCAAATATAAGCAGGCATATGCTCTCATACTAATTGAAAAGTTTGGCGGGATAATGCAATACGCCAGGGAAGTGTAGATATAACCAAGCTTGGCTACAAATGGAAAAGTACATGTCATGGATTACAACAGACAAAGACCTCAATCAAACTATTGTCTCATTCATTTGTGTAATTTAAAGTATATTGTATGCTTTGAAATATTCATGGTTAGCTTTAATACTGAATTTTGTCACTTATTCATGTATACACCGAGATTTCACAAAATGTTTGGTCATGGAAATTTGGTTTAAAGTTATTGTAAAGTCATGGAAATCCATTGGTCAAAATGTGTATAAACCCTGGGAAGTGTTATTCATTCTGGTCTTAAAAGTGTTAAATGTAACTTGTAGGAACCTGCAAAAACCCAGTTTTCTGATCATTTGTGCACCATGACTAAATCAGAAGGGGAGAGTCTTTGGAAAAAAAGAGCGGGGATGAGTTTTCACTGCTACCTCTGATTTCAGCCAATTGCCTTGGTGTCCTGGGGTCGCACTTTGGAGCTGTCTACTGTGGCCTCTTCAGACGTCTGTGATTGGCTGGATACCCTGACAACCACAGGAAATGAGTTGAATGGTGTGAACCACTTCAGGAAGTACGACCTGCTGCTAGCCCGGCCGGCAAAGCTGCACCGGCTGCAACACACACATCCAGAGGAACATTCAACACGGATGAAGGTTCGGAGGCTTTACAAATGATTATGGGGATTTCTTTCACACGTTGTTAACTATAAGTCATTTAACATGCACTGCAATAAAAGCAGCATAAAAGAGTCATTCAGCAGTCTATGAACTGTCTCTATTGTACATCCTCAGGACTCTGTGAGGCAGTGCTGTGAGCAGACCATCTCTTCTCTGCTAAATGAAGCAGTGGAGGCAGAGCTGGAATCCAACAGGAGGAACGACAGCTTGACAAAAAAGGAAAAGGAAGAGAAAAGCCGACAAATAAGAGCTGTTATGAGAAAAACACAGCCGGCCTATGAGACAGGGGACATCCAGAACAACAACACCACACTAGGACCATCTGAGGAATCTCCAGGGAACAGAACTCGTGCAGATCCTCCTGGTCCAAGTGAAGCTCCTCCTCAATCCAACATCCAGAATCTGAATCAGAGCCTTACATCCGGGCAGGTGACGGATTCTTTAGAATTGAAGACTTCAGATTCTCAGAAAAGCTTGATAACGATACAGAAAGTAACACTGCAGCTCACATCTAAAGACTCTGAAGCCAGAAACACAAAACCCTCAGCTCAAACAGAGGTTCTCTCAGATGTTGTGAACAGTGAAGACAAACTCTCTGCAAGGCCTGAGGCACTGGACCTCAGTCCCAAAGATGAAGGTAAAGACTCTGCTGAGCACAGCAGGAGAGAGAATAACTCTAAAGAGAAAAGTTATATCGCAGCAGAAGGAAAGTTGAAGAGCAATGAAGTAGTAGATGTAAAAGAAAGAGAGCTGGTGCATAAGCAAACACACACCCACCCACACTCTCACCACAAAAGTGAAAACAACGGCGTCGATTCCGTTTCCAAATCCCAGCCAGCGTCTCCACCCCTGCCGGACAGCCACGACTGTGCCAGCTGCAAGGCAGGCGAACGCTGCGACTGCAGCAAGGCCTCAGCAGCTGACGTCCAACCCACCATCATCAGCAAGGGGTTGCCAAGGACCCCCAGGACGGATGATGCTGTCTGGGCGGCAGCAGCACTGGGTTTCCTATTGGTTCTCCTGACGCTGTCCGTGCTTCACACTCGCCTGTACCGCCACTGGAGGACCACACCTAGTCTTTACTGGCGTGATCCCCGGCAGGACTACGACAGTGTGGCGGGTAAGTGGACCATCACACACGAATCAAACACCAGAGAAATCTGCCCTACTTAGTGATACAAAATTCCTTGATCTGCCCACTAATCTGGATTTGCACCACAATTTAACAGATTATTCCCAGGCCAATGTCCATGAAGTTTTCATAAAATCTGTTCAGCTGTTTGTGTGTTATCTGTGTTATCTTTCTTACAAACAAACAAATATACAAACCAACCAACAAAGAAATGGAGAGAAAACATAACCTCCTTGGCGGAGGTAAGAAGATACCTTTTATGTGTATTTCTAACCACAGTCATCTTTGTGTGTCTTCTAGATATCATCCGCAGGAGGTTGAGGAATGCTAAGCGGAGGCGGAAAAGGGGCAGAAGAAAGGAGTGCGTTCTCCTGCCGAGCTCCTCCAGCTCAGATGAAGTTGCGTAGAAAAATGAAGGAAACGTCAACAAGAGCGTTGAGAGTGAGACCAAGTCTTATGGGATGTAGAGAAGGACAGAAGAGGGAGGAGTTGAGTTTATCAGACCTGTCTTGTGTCTGTAGACCTGTCCTCTTGCTACAGGGCTGGGCCGCAGGTTTTGCTGGTTAACCTCACAGCCGAAGCTGAAATACTGCACCAGCTAAAGGGCAGATCCTGTGTGCAGAGGACTCGTCTCATTCGTTGCATGTTGATGCATTTAGATTGGTACTGTAAATATTTCTCTTTCTCCTTGTGAATGGAGCCATGAGGAGTAATACAATCAGTATTTGACTTTGTGAGCTCTCACCAAATTCTGCACACAAAGACTCAGATTGAACTGCAGTATTCCAGAACTACAGCTCCTCGATAAATAATATTTAAGAAGACATACAAACATCAGATCAGAGACTCCAAGACCTCAAAGTTTTATTCGGTGTACTGCACTTTTCATGGAATACTAAAAAAAATTCTGATCATATTCTCCCAGACAGTGCTCAGTGTATAGGGACTCATTTTTCACACTCCATTACTCTCCAGGTCTGAACTTTACTCTTTTTTTACCCAATGAAGGTTTTTTATTGAGTCACGTCTTTTCTGTGAGTAGTGTTGTAATATTATGTTTTTAATTGTTCAGGTTTAGTTGTGAAAGGGTAAGTTGCTGTTCTAAGCAACATTGTGTTCAGTTTGTGTTACTGAATGGTACACACGTGTATCGCTGTATTTGAAACATTGTTTTCAGAATGATTCACACAGACAATAAATCATTGACACAAGAATTGAGTGTGTGAACTAATTCTGGATGTCCTCTCATATCGTATAACACCAGTGTCAGCACTTTAAACTTAATTATAGCTCAAATTTCTCTTGGAACAATACTTGGTTTTGAGGCTGATAGTGATGATGACATTTGAGTTTAAACAAATTTGAAAACAACTTTTTTATCTTGTTTTTCGAAAAAAACAAAACATCTTGATAATTTAATTCAATCTCAATTGTAGTATATCATCAAGTCACATCATACATTATCTAAAGGTGCTTTGCATAGTGAGGTTGATACGAAAATACAACAGTTCCCATAACGATCAGACGCTTGGTGACTGGAGAGAAAAAAACGTTAGCTTGTGACAAACATTTCTAAGTTTTAGGACTTTGAGGATTAAGGGCAGAGGATGTAGTGGTCTGTATTTATATAGCGCTTTTGGCATTCACATTTATAGATCATCTATGTGCATCCCTTTTTCTATGAAAAGGGCCAATTTTGGGGTTCAGTATCTTGCCCAAGGAAACTTCAGCATGCAGAATGGGGAAAACTGGCATTGAACTGCAGACCTTCTGGTAAGAGGTAAACCCTATGAGGCCAATATGCAATTTGATTGGTTTAAATTATGTAGTTTGTTTATAGCTCGGGCCTTCAAGTCTTCACTGAAACTCACACGCAGATGTAAATGCACACGGAACAAACTGCAGACACAACCAGGACAATGTACTTGTTTTTTAAATTTTATTACAAATGTACAGCTTATGAGTTTCCATTACGATTGACCTTTTTAAGTCAGTTTTCTCTACTTTATACAGTTTTAATGTCTTCTTTCAAAAGATAACTCTCCCGTCACCCATCTCCCAAAGTGTAGCGCTGTGAAGAAACATGGGGACATCGACAGTGCGGGCCACGGTGCACTGCCAATGGCAGAGTATCAGAAGTGTGTATGTGTGTCTAGAATTCACTGGCTGCAAACGTAATGTTTGTACTTGTAGGAAGGCTTGGTCCAACTGAGAAGTGTGTGAGGGTGTGTGTTTGATGTTGGACAAATAAGCATTAACATTCACACTGGAGGCACCCAACGTAGTGTCCATACATATCAGGGAGGCTGAGGCTGTGTGCGTTTTTTGACCCTCTCCCCCTTGTTTTGAGATGACTGTAGTGCTAAGCTATAGTGCGCTTCAGGCCGCTCTATCTGCCCCCTCCCACACCACACCGCTGCATCCTGCACCTCATGTACCTGAAATAAAAACCTTTGGAAGAGAGGTACATCATGTAGATCCTACTTCATCCAGCTGGTGTTTGAAAATAGTGCAACTGAGACCACACCTGAATCAAACATGTGCTCTCATTTCCTGTGGATTGTAATAGGATCAGTATTTGCTGACACATGAGGGGGGGAGGGGTTCCTCAGGATAACCACACCCACAAGTATCGATGACGTACATTCGGTGTGTCAAGAGTTAAGAGCGGAGGAAGAGACAGTGGAGATTTGGCCTGAAGATCACTTGAGCCTACAAATAGACATAAATATCTCACAAACATAATCCTAACATATAGCTTAATATAAAATATAGCATGAAAATATACGTTCATATATATGGCTCTACTCTAAAACTTGGGCAATCATGATTGAGGGGACAAGCTTTTCTGCCGGCTCCGATGTGTGTTTGTGTGTGTGCAAGTATTTCTGTAGTTTCAGCAGTCAGTAAAACATCACTGTAACTCAGCCAGTCATAAAAAGAGATGATGATGATGATGATGTGCAAAGGCATTCAATATCAAACAATGATACATTTCAAGAGTCTTCCAAACATGATTTGTTTTGACAGGGAACAGAGAAAACTTTCAAACTTTGTCCTGCAGAGACGAGACACCGACAGGCAGACGCCCCAAGTGATGATCAGGGGAGGAAAAGTGAAAGACTGAATATGAATTAAGTGGACAGAGAAGTGCTGAAGGCGGTCTGGCATCAGTTTCTCAAAGTGTTGGGGACAAGATGGGGTTTAATTGCTTCTTGCTAAAAGGCAGCGACATGAGGAAAAAATTTAACATTGAGATGAGCGGTAAATGCTGTTTGAAGGACGACGTCGTCGCTTCAGAACCAATGCAAGAACCAACTCTGAGAGCTGCAGACACTTTGAGAATAGAGCTGCACAATCATTGGAGAAAGGTAAAAGGTGAATTTCAACAAGATCCCATCTGAAACCTTAGACCACATCGGCACAGAACAAGGTTTTAACCTACAATAGGTTAAGTGCGCTATCTTTGAAAAGCAAACAAAAAAACACTACTTTGTTCCCAATGCTGTCTCCCATGAGAGACGGTGAGCTAGAAGTTCAAACTTCTGAGGCCCGAGTCAGCAGGCCGCGACACAGAACCAAGCGGACTACAGTGGCTGTGGGCTTGTTTGTGCTCGCCACAGTGAAAGTAACACATGGCAAAGTAAATCAAGAGCACTCTGAGGTTTCACAAATTGACTTCAAATGAGCACATTTTTCTCCAACTGACTCGATCCGGTGCTTTCCACAGGTCGACCTAAAGCTTCAAGGTAGGGTTGGTCATTTTTTTCTAAAAGACCTTTTATCTTTGTTTGTTGAAATCCTCTTCACATCCCGAAAGCCATCAATAAATAGTTGTTTGAAAAAAAGAAGAGCAAAAAGCCGGAGTCTTACGGCTCTCGTATTACAATATGATTGGCTGGCGTACCTGTCTGTTACTAACCAACCTGGCTCCCTGCGTGCATCCTGCCTGTGCATGAGTCTTTAGCAGCGGAGACATGCACCGCTGAAGCAGAGGCTACAGCTAGAAGTTAGCAAAAAGTTGTCTTCTAGCAGTTGTCACAGTGTGCGCTTTGATGAGAGGGCCGATGGAAGGGGGTGAAATGGATCGCTTCCCAAATGTAGCATGCTGCTAGCCTTTCCAGGATTACCAACCCAAGCTTTGACTGCAACATACCGGTATCTCCAACAAGCATGTCAACAAACGTTTGACTCAACGTTTGTCATCATTCATGTAAATAATGTATGCTGTGCAAAACAAGCACCCAGGAAGCACGACCGGCCTCGTCAGTAACCATCGGCTTCAAAACCAACACAGGAGGATTCATCCTCGTACACAGGCTGGACCAAATGGTGCACTTGATTTGTATCATCCTGCTTGGCATGAAATAAAATTAGTATGAGATTCTGAGATGATTCCACTATTAGAAGAGGCAAATAAAAGAGTAAACACCAAAAGAGCATTTTGATCCAGATCTTGTCATAATGCACCAAGGGGTTTTCAATCTGACAGAAAATCTAAAACTTATCTCCCCAAAATCAAACTCCCCTTTGGCAACATTTCTACCCCTTGGCCACAGGACAAATTACGACATGAAGAAAAATACCTCAACCGTCACCCAAAAGCAGAGCGCGAGAGAAATGTTGAGGACCATTTCACAGGTTTTTCCTTCTTTTCTTTACGTGTGCATGTTGGTTTAGATCCCAGTAAGAGGTTGAGCACATTACTCCCCACCTGTCTCCCTATTTCAGTAAATGAGAATCATATTGAGACAATGAAATAAAACATACATAAACAGCTAAATCAAGACAAGTCAGTAAAAATATCAATACAAAAACAAGAAAAAACAATTGGCATGATAAACAATAATAAATCACAATTATTCCAGTGTAAGTGTTTTGCTTTTGTAAGTCAGTAAGGTTTGTCCTCAGAGGTGCAGACCAAACCAATCTGCAAAGAAAACAAAGAAAAAGAGGAGAGAGGAAAGAAATTCAAACATGCCAGATCACGCTGTGTACCACCGACAATGTAGAGAGAGACGGGGGGACAGGTCGGAGGAGAGCAAGAACCCCCTGTTAAAGTTAACCCAGTGAAAAGTATCTGGGGTGTGGATCAGGGTTATGTTAGATGGATGCTAGGGGGCCTTAGGGCCGTCCCATACAGGATGAGCTCCCTGTATGGGACGGGATAGGAGACAAGAGGGGCCTTGTGTTTTCATTGGCCAGAGAGAGAGAGAGAAAGAGAGCGAGAGAGAGAGAGAGAGAGAGAGAGAGAGCATCAAGGGAGCAGGTGGGAGAGGAAAGCAGAGGAGGAACTTCCTGACCCACACAGGACGGAGGGACGGCAGTTGTTTGGGGTACATCACGGTCTGCGGTGGTTGGTCTGTGGACCTCTCTCTCTCTCTCGCAGCTTACACTCCCTCTCCCTCTCCAGCACGATCGGGGAGGGAGGGATGACAACTGACAGGTGAGAATAAATAAAGCGGTTACCACCTCAGGATCCGGTTCTCTGTACATCCCCACCTATGTATTTCACATATGCTCATCGCAGTTAAACAGTTTATTATACACATCTGATTCCAACTGTTGCTCCACGCTCTAGCTCCCATGTCGGTTCCCCCCGCTCGTCTTCCCCGGCTTTCACTTCCACACTTGTGGAATTTCTCCTTTTTCAGTCCTCGTGTCTCTACTTAACCATGAGCGCCTCCATCCGATTCCTTTCCCATGCATTTTCCAAACTTCTCTCTTCTTTTCCATTCCGCGTCGTGGCCATCACTCTCTCGGTCACTCCCTTCCTCCCATATTTAGTGTGATCACATAATGCATCTTCATCACTCTCCTAGAAGCCCTTCCGTTCCCTCTCGGCCCCCTCATGCATTGATCTGTTCTTTCTTCCTCTTCCCTCTCAATCTATCCATCCATGCATTTGTTGGGTCACTGTTTCTTCTCACGAGTGGTGATGGTGACCAGTTGCTTGGCGGCCTTGGCGATGTCATAGGCGCACTGGATGACCTGCTGAGTGAGGAGCTGGTAGTCCACTGCGGGGGCCCCAGGCTCCGAGGGCACCGCCTTGCGGCACTCCACCTGCAACCGCGAGGCACTGGAAGCCAACAGCCGGAGGGAGCCGTGGACTGCATCCAACGCTGGACGCTGTTGAGACATAAAGGGAATCAAGACTGAACTCAACAGCGGATGATGAAACCAGACGGACGAAGATACAGGGAGCAGCACCCAGACAAAGAAGGAGAAAAATAGACACAAAGGGAGAAAGTAGCAAGAACTTACTTTTGGGAAGAGTGAGGCCATCTCAGTGACAGCAGAGTGGATCTTCTCAGAACATGGAACAAAGCTGAGGAGGAGAGAGATTCATTATTTAACTCAAAGATCGAGGCAACACAATTTCACAAAGAACTTGTTTAGTTCAATTAAAACTAACCCTGGTGTGTTTTTCCTTTTAAGTAGGGTCAGTATTTTACGTCCGCCAAGGTAGTTCTGTTTTTACTAGTAATAATAATAATAATAATGGCTTATATTTATAAAGCGCCTTTCACGGGACCCAAGGATGCTTTATATTCATTTGAGAGGACAAAACAGTATATATATATATATAGTTATAATACAAGTACAGAACAGGATATAATTTAGCAGTAGGATGGAGCATGAACTTGTTTGTTTGCCTGTCTGTCTGTCTGTTGTGCAAAGTGTATTGGATGGTTTACCACATAAATTTGAGAAAGGAGGAGATTGGTCAGGAAAGAACACATTACAATTTTGTTGCAGATCCAGATCAAGGTGCAGATCCAGGATTTTTTCTTCGTTGTCTTTAACAGTGCCCAAATTTTCAACATTTTTGTTGATTTCTCAAAGAATAATTAATGAGTCCTAATGAAAAAACACGCATGTTTAGGAGAGTGATATTAATGAGTGTGTGTAATATGGTGCAGATCCAAATAAAAAGGTGAAGAGCAGGTATCAGAGCAATGTAACATTCCTTGGCCGAGGTATGTGCTCTTCCACTCTAGTTTTTATGTGAGTTGTCCTGAATTCAATGGTTGTTCAGGAAGTCATCTTAAAATACAAGGTATGTAAACAATATATAGTTTTGTGCAAATAATTTAGTAACCATGGTGGTTAAACATACAGTATAGCCATATGCAGATATGCAGAATGCAGCAGGGGTTCTCTGCTGACACGCTTTCACAACAACAACACATAATCCCCAGGATTCTAGTGAGGGGTGAAGCAGCTCTGACATTCGCGTTCACACACATCTCCCACAGAAAAAATGCTGATCTCTGGAGTACAGAGCATGTCTGAAGCAAATGTGATAATCAGAAACACTCAAAAGGAGTTGAAAACTTCACAGTGTTGTGTTTGTAGTCTTCATTGTGTACTTTGGCAGGTCAAGCGCATTAAAAAGTTGGTGACATAGTATTCCTTCAGTAATCCTCCATTATTCTGCAGAAAGAGAGAATGCATTCCTATCTCCATCTGTAAGTTGCTGTTGGGCTCAGGGCAAAAAAATTCTAATTGAAAAAAGAAGGGGTGGTGTGAGATTTTCCTGTAATTCAATTTGTTATTCAGTCAGGAGGTTCAGGTTGCACTTGTCAGCAGGGACGTAATGAGAAGTACTATTCATTTTACAACAGACAAAATCTGATCCTTGACTCTTTTCCCCCATCTCTTGAGTGTGTGTCTGTCACTTACCTGTCATGTTTGAACTCCTGGGCGGCCCTGAGCAGCTCCTGGATGTTCTTGGTCACCTGCTCAGTCTTCAGTATGACGTCCTCTGTACAAGGCAGGGTGGAGTCCGGCTCCCACGTCTCACCGCCCCCACCTTCCTCAGAGTCCCCACGACCCTCTTCCTCACTGCTGCGGCCCATACTGAAAATAATAGTAATAATAATTCACTTATTTTGTAGCAAGATGACACAGAGAGCAGGTAGATCATAGGACTTGCTGTGTCTCTTTTGTGTGTTTTCGTGATCAACCGTAGTTTCGAGAACAGATGTACAAGTCGGAGTTTTCTCATTGCAAAAGATCATGTAGTGTGTGACCCTCTGTCGGCAGTCAGTGGTATATGAAAGCACAATGACTGCAAGACTCCAGATCACAAGACAGCAAGTCATGCTCTATGAACAGCACAACGATCTGACAACTTTAGTGTAGCCTGAACTGGGCTTTAACAAAGAGCTGACAGTCATAAGAACTACATATAAAGACAACATAACACTCATCCTTGTGTGTACAGTGACTTGCCGTGAATCTGACCTTAGCGAGAGGTCATATGTTTGTGTGTTGTCATAGTCACTGTCAGTGCCACTGCCGTGCTTCTGGGGGAGAAAGACAAAGCAAAGATGATGTTCCATCATTACATTTATCAAGCGCTGCACCAAACTGCCTGTGTTGTTCAACCCCTCAGAGTTCAAGAGATCAGACGTCCTACACAGGTGCAAGCATTTTTCAGAATTTAAGCTTCAGATTAAAAATAAAAATCTGCAGTTTTTCTGTTAGTTGAGGATGCTTCTCTGGAAAAGCTAATTATGCAGGAATGTTTAAATTTGAATCCGAATATCATCTTTAGTCTTGAATTTTCTCACACGACATGAGGGATTCACTGATTGAAATGTATATAATCCATATTCCAGGCCCTTGCAATATTTCTCAGGGACTGATTATGATAACATGTAATCTCAATTTCCTGAGGGGACCGAGAGCACGATCAAAAGAACACAAAAATCCATCTATAAAAACAGCTAGAACAAACCATGTATCTGCCCATCTCTGTAGATCCAGACAGATGATGGCCTCCATACGACACTGGACCCCCTGTGCTACCCTTCCTTACCTGAGAAGAGAGGAGCAGACAAGGATGGAGAGAAAAAGAGATGGACGGACCGTGATGAGATGAGACATTAAAGATTTGCAGAAACAAAATAGATGATGAAAAAGGAAAGAAAAAGAGAGGGGAGATGTTTTTATAAACTGTCGAAGCACAATATGAAGGAGTCAGTGAGAGCAGCACCAGATCAACTCAGCAGCTCACCCATCGTCCTATAAAGAATAAATGACTCTACAGTTATCTAGGGCTGAAATTCAAAGGTCACACAGCTAAACTAAACAGTGTTGAAGAGCAACACATCACACAGAGCATCTAAAATAGACTACTAAAAATACTACAAACTAATGTTGATCTCCAGTATTATAATGCATAATAAGCAGAAGTGGTGCACAGGGGGAGAATCCAACATTTCGAAGACGAAATGACAAACAATGGAATGACAGACAAAATGCTTACATCCAGAGGATGCACGGCTGCACTGCAGTGAGCAAAGGACAGATAGGTGAAGACACAGACAGACAGAAAGAAAACAAACAAACAGGTAAATCTTGGTGTAAAGACACAGTGAGCTGGACACTGACGTTTTGTCCATTGAGGGGTTCTGATGATCAGTGATTGTTAGTTGCAGCTACCTAAATATCTGCTGCAGATGAAATGCTAATAAACTCTCTGACAGATCCCTAGATGTCTCTTATACTAGACATTTTAAGCCTGGTTAAAATGTAGATGGATGCATGTGGCCTAAGATTGCAGACATGCATGCTGAGAGATCCGATCACAAGTAGTGAGCCTTAAATACGCCTGTTCTCAACTCCTTGCATTAAAATGATTTCTGGTCAAATATCACTTCCCTGCACTTTATAAAAACACATTTTGATCGCATGCATACAGATCTCAATACACATTCGGGTGCTTTCACACATGCACTCTTTTGATCGGATTTCTCAGGATTGATGTTAGTATAGTGCCAGTCCTGAAGGGGGTTTGATTGGATTGTGGTTGGAATAGGAGTTAATATATATTGAGCAGAGTTTTGCTAAAACTGAAATGCAGAAAAAGGACATTGGAAGAGATGATGAGTTAAACTATTGAACTGAGTGCTTGTTACTGAGGGACATGGACGAGACCAAGCAGACCAATCACAGTCTGGTCTGCTTCACCACAACATGTAGTGACATTTCTAGGGAAGTGTACATCACGCTGCCGAATAAATTATGACTAACAATACAAGGTTGATTCAATAAAAAAGGATAAATTGACCTTTACAAGGATATAAACAATTGTTTGGAGATACTTGTTTCCCCATCTCCACCCCCCTCTTTGGGTGTGTGTATTTGTGTGCATCTCCAGATTGAGCAGCTCTACAGCAGCAGGAGAATTACTTGAAGGTCAAAAAGTGTTAAAAATGTCAAGGTCAAAGGGTGCAAAGCAGGCTAGAGGTCAGAGCATCACAGGGGTTGCTAGGCAACCAAACAGTCAAGACGAACACCTTTTCGTCCGTCTTTCTCCTTTAGGTCACACTTGTGCACTTCCTAACTTCTTCCTTTATGCCATTAAAAGCCAAGATTGATGTCTCTTTGTCTTTAAGACAAACCAGTGTTACACGTTCACATTTAAAAGAGGATCGTGCACAACTGGACCTTTCAAAGAGAAGGACCGGGAACTGAGATGCGGGTAGAAAGAGAGCTGAACGGGAAATAGAGAGATAGGATTGGACTGTCACCCATCAGTCTGGCCAAAAAGAGTCAGTCAATCAGGGCCACCAAATAGAGGGTGGGAAGTAGAAGGGGCCGGGGGAGTTCTAACTTACGCTGGGTGTGTTGAGGGGCTGCAGGCGGGCTGCCAGGGAGTCCAGGGCTGGGGGGCCATGGACCTTGGGGCCGGGGGCCGCCCCTGGCTCGTACATAGAGAAGGCCTGGCGGTCTCTCCGGTGGGGATTGGAGTGGGGAGCCCCGGAGGAGGGCACAGAGAGCCCCGGGGTGTCCGCTCCGTGCCCAAACCCACCAAGACCCCCTCCACTTATTCCTCCTCGCATTACACCCCCTTGCCAGTGGCCTCCTCCCCCTCCACCATGGCCTCCTACCCCATGGCCGGCTGCCCCCCCAGCCTGCTGGCCACCCCGCAGGGCACTGTTCTCTGTCTGCATCCGTGTGATCTACAGGAGAGGATGGAAGGAGGGATGAAGGGAGGAACATGGGGAGGTTGAAGGGAGGGGAGGGGCGGTAACAACTCAATGGTCAAAAACAAGCATCCAAACTCGCATGTACAGTAAAAAGCTGTTATAGGGCTTCACATTTTAACTCATTTCAAGGACGGGGGGGGGTGTAATGTAGGATTAAGACGTTTCAGTAAGTTACATGGCGAGGCATGGATTAGGTCATGGGGAAGCGGTGGAAGGAGGCTACATACCTGTGTATATAAATGGTTTGCTTCAGAGGGGTCAGTGAGGAATAATGTGGATTATGATGGGCACTGACATTATCTTCACTACCTTCTCTTTTGACAATATTATTTGTTATTTGCTTTGTCTTTGCTTGCACACATGCGTGTTTGTCTCAAGTCTCTCAACACAAAGTTCTCTCACAAGGAAAAAAACTGAATATGTGAATGAATCATGGGTCACGTGAGCCAACACTAGCAGCCACCGACGAATACATTAAGCTAATGATGATGACTCACCATAATCCAACATGAAGCACCCATGACTGCCCTAACACAACTGAATCAAAGATGACAACTAAAATGAGTACAGGCATTTTGTAGCAGCCTAGCTCCGCATGAGACTGACTGTTGGAAATTGACACCCTGTCAGGATAAATATATCAGCTTGAAGAGATATTAAACTATTAACTTGTTTCCCCGTCACCCTGCCCTTCGTTCTGTTCGAGTCACTTGTTCAATGTCCCTTTGCCGACCTCTCTTTGACACTTTGTCTTGTATATTTTCAATACAGCCCTGTAATCTACGAATCTTCTCTAGTCCAAGCTTTCGAAGAAACAATTCATGCAACCTGTCATGTCATCTCTCTTTTCCTTTGAGAATTTTTTTGAATGAAAGATGTACCAAGAGTCTCTCCTGCTGCATTTCTCAACATTGGGTGAAGTTTTGGACAATTTCACCCTCTGCCTCTTTTTTTTTTGCCTGATTGATCCCCGTCTATCCTCTCATCCACTCTCCGTGCTCCCTACCTCCTTTTGAAGCCGCCGCAGCTCCTCGCTCAGGTTGTTGTTGACTTTCATGAGCTGCTGCACCTTGGCTTCTGAGGAGGCCAGGGCTTTCTTCACCTCAAGGTACTCCTGCAAGGTGATTGGACCGTCTGACAAGTCTGACGAGTCCATACTCTGGATGGATGGATGGAAGGGACACACAGAGAAAGTGAGATACAAAGTGAGCAAAGTAACCAAGTTATTTCAAGCCAAATATCTTCGCGATTAATTTCACTCATTCGCTACATTATATGTTTGAAGTTCTTATACTGGTGTGAAAGGAGGATAATGTACAGTATGAATCAATGATCTTTTAGTTAGTTAAAACATAGCTTACTACTGTGTGAGAGCAAGGGGGTGGCCTGCAGAGGAGTACTACAGCTGATCACACATGTGAAGACAGTAGAGCCTTAGTTCTACTCTCACTACACCATCCACCCCCACTTCCTGTGACCCTGGAGCACGGAATGCACAGACGCAGTCCTATACCACTCCCTAAAACTGAACCACTTAAACATCTCTCATCTACTATTTTTCAGAGATCTTTGTTTAAATGTAATCCACCTCCAACCCAATCCATGTATATTATACTCTCATGCCCCCACTTAATACATAAATACAATGACATTTATTGCCAACCCCATGAGAAATAATGCATGCACATATTTCAAGTGAGGATTTGGCAGTGGAGCCTCTGTCAGTATTTTGAAATCTGAGCTAAATAGGTGCACAGGAAAAGGAGATAGTTACTGGTTGAGTTGTTGTTTACATTGTTTCTACCACTTCTGCACCATTTCTCCTCTTTTTCTCCATCCCCCCTTCAAAACACACACAGTCTCTCTGTATGAACAATGCCTCTCTGACAGTGACCCAGAATAGCTGATGATGTCACTCAGGAGATATGTGGCAGCCCTGACTGTGGCCACTCCCCGCAAAGCATGCTGGGACAAGCAGTTTTAAATAGGAGGACAAGGAAAGGCTTTGCTTGCTATAAACTAGACACTATGTGAAAGGAGCAGAAATTGTTGGGTAAAAGTGATTGTGTGTCAGCATTTGTAGAGTTGTGTATTAGTAGGTTTTTATTATACATATTGTTAAAGCTATAGTTGATGTAGTAGGTAAGTACTGTACCTTTGCTCGGTTGCTGCGGTGTGTGTTGTTGTTGTTCTGGGTGGTTAGCTCACTGTCTGTGTCTTCATCAGATGCTACGCTGTCATAGTCATGCTGGTCATCATCAATACCCAGGTCCAGTGGGTCTGGCAAAGAGAAGGTTTTCATTTATTACAGTTATTTGAATAAATAAAATATCAGTCCCTCTCTTCCTTTTAATCTCTCTCATTGGGAGTTACTAATAAAAAGTCCTGTATTATTCCCGCAGTGGGTAAATTTGCAATTTTACAGCAGCAGATGACATCACATAAGTAGCATGCAGTACTTGGGTGAAGGAATATAAAGATATAGAAATAGAAATAAAAAACGAAATAGGACGAAGTTAGAGAGAAATGTGCTCAGAGTGAGTGGGATCTGCTGCAACAGGCGGCCACTAGGGAGGCGCCATCTTAGATATCATGAATGGATCCCAAAAACAATAATTCCTATTTCTCTTCTTTACTAAATTGCTGGACTGGTTCGTTCTTCCTGTTGCAGCTTGCAACTATAATCTAGAACATCTAAAAAATGGAATATGCTTTACAGTGCTCCAATGCTGTACTGAAATGCACCACTGACCTGTAGGGCTGCTGAGTCCTTTTCCCTGCTGTCTCCTTTTAGCGTCGCTCAGGATATCGATGATGAGAGTGGCAAACTCCCGAGCATTGAACCGAGCCAGCTTCTGACGGCCCTGAGAGAGGAATGAGTCAGGACTTAACGACGTGGATTATTATGTAAACACATGCACAAGTTGGCATGAGCTTCTGAAAGGAGGTTAGTCTTATTTTCTTCAAGTTCTGTCTAGAGTTGTGCCGTATGCAAAAACCATCCAGCCCACAGTCAGTGCTTCACCGCCTGCGTGACTGCTGTGGTCAGCTACCATGTGGAAAAACACAGTCATACTGAGCGCTGGCAACACACACATACACACACAGAGAAATAGAAAGATAAACTGTGCAAGCACACTGGCGTGCTGGCATGCATGTATAAGAATGAAAAGGTCAGTTTCCATTGACTGTACTGACACAAGACTGGAATCCCTACACAAAACCATGTGCTTACTATAACACACCACTTCAGAAGACAAGAGAAGGTAAAAAGTTCAACCCTAAATGTGACTCCCACCATAAATGGACTCCACCACTGTGGACCACACAATCATGGCTGAGCAAACGTGGCGATGTGGGTGTTTTTCAGTTGGTGTTTAAAATGTTTACACGACTAAGCCATACCAATGAGGGACTTTGTGAGAGGACATATGGGATTTCTCTCTCTCACATGGGGAGCGAGGGATACAGCAGACAGAGAGAAACACAGATGGATCTTTCCTCCTTGCTCACAGCTGAAGACTATCCCTTGTCAATTTCACACTCATTCTTGGCTTCTCCCCGCAAACAGATGGACACAGACTGATAGACTTAAGATATCATGAGGCTCAATTTTTTTTGTCAATGTTTGAAAGTTTTTTCACATTCTTCTCTACTTTCTCTCAGTTTGTCATCGTTGTCAGGTCACAAACAACTGCATTTTCCTATGTATGTGTGGAACAGCCAATACTGATGTGTATGAGTGTGTGCATGTTTACCTGGTTGCGTGTGGCAGAGTATTCAGGATTGACTGGTAGGAAGGGCACTGCGCTGCGTTCTGTTACCAGAGTGCTGTGGTTCTGGGTCGTAAGCCACACTGGAAACACAAATATGAAGCAAAAAATAAGTGTGTGTGTGTGTCTTTAAGCCACATGGTCGTTTTGGCTGGAAAATGGGCAGTCAAAGATTCAATCCATCCACCCACACATACATATAGAGACATAAACAAGTACAGTAAGAGAAAAAAAAATCAGTAGCGTATAAAAGTGGATTGCAGCCCCTATAATGCACTGCTCTGAGAACCTCCCACAGTGTGCAGCTGAGTGTATGTTTCCTTGCCACTTACCTGAAGTGCTTCTGTCAGAAAGCACAATTTGACTGCTGCTGAAGAAACGGTAAAGAAGAAAAGGAGAAAGAGCAAGGAAAAGCAGAGGAGGAGAAAGACTCAAGAATTTCTGAGGCACTTCCTCACAGCGACTCTCCTCCTCCCTCACTCACTCACTCACTCCATTTTTCCTTCCTCTTCAACAGTTATTTTCTTTTTCTCCTCACTCACTTTTTTTTGCTCCCCGTACTCTCAACATCTGATTTCTCCAATTTCTCCCCTTTTCTCTAAAAGATCATGTCAACAAAATCTTGTGGAGGTGTTTCATATTCCTTTTAGCTTTCGGTTTCCAAACATGGGTAAAAGAAAAAAAGAGTAAGGATGTAAGGGATGAGGCTTACCTGCATCATTTTCTCTGCGATCCACCTCATCGTAGACATCCATCGCTAGCTCTTCAAACAGCCGATTATTGAGCTGTCACATGCAAGCAAATTTACCCCAGATATATCAACATGTATGCATTTGTAAAGAACAGACTTTATAAATGGAGCCAGACCAATATGGATATTTGGCGGTTGATGTTGATTCCAAATTTAGGAATTAAAAAAATTTAATAAAACCAAGTAAAATGTAAACATAAATCCACATCTTCAGTGCATTGTTTATTCTGTAAAATAAAAGTTTCCATATTAAATTGTAAAAACTAGCCATAAGGGCTTGGTTTTTATTATGAGCACTCTGTGGGGTGACACAGATGGCTCTAGAGCGGAGGTCTTCAACAGGGGGTCCGCGGAGGTACTGCAGGGGGGGTCGCGAAATGTCTGGTGGATTAAACAGGATATTTTTTATAATTTTTGATTTATTTTCTAACCAATTATTTTCCCACAAATTTAAATGTGTTTAAATACACATTAACTTGCATCGAAACACATTGTGAGGCTGATATGACCCTCTGCCTGACAACCTCCATCCGTCCAAGGTTATATAAGTTGTGTGCTACCCATCAGGGTCCGACATCTCACTAATGTGGGAGTATGTGTGCTATCCACAGATTGCTTGAGGATTCACTGTCTTTTCTACATGTTTGTTTAAAATAAAAACACGAATCTGTGAATTACTTTAATAACTCAGTGTTGTATGCAAGATGTATGTTTATAAATGGCAGTGGCATGGCCACCCTGTACCGTGCACATGTTTAAATTAAAAACATGAATATGTAAACCCGTGTAGTATTTGAATAGCTTAGTATTGAATCCACAATAACAGGCTAGCTATGTTTATATATGGCACTGGGCCGAGTTTAATATAAAACACAATTTTATACAATATATACATTATGGGGTCCCTGCTCCATCTCTCCCCCAGTTTTGGGGTCCTTGACCTGAAAAATGTTGAAGACCCCTGCTCTAGAGGGGACGGAGATTATAATGGTAATTTTGGCTGTTACACCAAATGGCTTAATCTATTGTCTGAATTTGACCTCACACCTGTCAGTAGAATTGTACTGTAAATATTAAACAAGCCAAGATTTTAATATCACACTTTGACCCAACTCACCGCTTGGAGCTTCTTCTTGGCAGCCTTGGCCAGTTCTGACAGGTCCAGGCTAAAAGAAACACAGAGGATGAGGGTCAGTGAGGTAACAGAAGTATATTGTGGAGCAAAGAGATAGGGAGGTAAATGTGGAAATGGGAAAAAGGAGCAAGACATAAGGACTGGGAAGGGTGTTTTGCTAGAAAGGGGGGACGGGATAGGGGGGGTACATTGAGGGTGGAAGGGTGTCTGATCAAAAGGTCTTATTATAGCTGTAAGTGCTACATTAACCTAAGAATAACCATCTGTGGATTCCAAAGGACAGGGTGCATTTGTGCTTTTAGTAGTTAGATCATTCAAATTGTAAATTATCAGCAAATGATTGTTAGTCCGAATCTTCTTTTTTCTTACAAGATGCTGCTGTACATCTATTCCACAGATATAAAAGATACCTGTCAAAAGTTTTAGTGCATTATTAGATATTTTTTTAATGTAGACTAGACCTTTTCGAGGAAATACTCACTGAGTATATATGAATATGTTAATGAATATATGGAAGTGGCTGCTGTGATTCTCCTGAGCGCAGCAACACCTTGTAACTGCAGGAGGTTCTTTTCCCTCAGAACTAACTGCAACTTTGTTTTCTCATGATAATGCAACACGCAGCTGAGTAAGACATTGTTCAATGAAACAACAGGGAACTCTACAAAAGATGGGGTAGCAGAGGG
This sequence comes from Pleuronectes platessa, assembly GCF_947347685.1. NCBI lineage: Eukaryota > Metazoa > Chordata > Actinopteri > Pleuronectiformes > Pleuronectidae > Pleuronectes > Pleuronectes platessa. The sequence goes on from NC_070630.1 coordinate 26,308,451, forward strand.
GTGGTGGGGACAGCAATGAAGGACAGATTTCTGGGACACAAAAGGAACAAGGAGAGTAAAGATACCTCTGTGTCGGGCACTTAGGACGAGCTCTGGCTCCACCAAGCACAGCGAAATGGAGAGAACAGAAAACGAGTGAGAAAAGAAAGAAACAGACAGAAAGAGGGGCATAGAAGCCACATCAAAACAGCTTTAATTGTTATTTTCAAGAGGAACCATTCACCAGACCAGATGCAAGTGGAGTTAGATGGCAGCTCAGAAGAAGATCCACATATGTAATAATACACTTTGAGGTGTGCCTGGTTAAGGCTTGATCTGTTGAACAATGGTATCAGTGACCAACGGATTTCAGGGCAATCGCAGGTAGCAGATATCTTTGCATATGTAACAACGATATTTGGTTTCTTTATGTCATGACCCGGCTCAGAAGCCGAGAATATAAATGTTTATGCATACATACTTTGATTTCCTGAAGACTTAGGGGGTTTTCACATATGGTAATCTTTAAATGACCCAAACGGCATCCTCTTACAGTGGACCAAAATAAAAGGGACCCTGTTCTTTTTGCGATAACATTGACTATTAATTTGAAGGAGGACACAGTTCTCCGTCTGGCCCACTTTTGCTCTGAATGGGCCTCAGTCTTCTCTCAGTTCACATAATACCTTGTTCACAGTTACACAGGTCTTTATTGCTTTGGATTATGGGTCGTTTTCACTTGGAACAAGATGGCTGCTGCCGGACTTGTCTTATCCACATTCATGTAGTATTTGGTCAAATTAGCCCACAGGGATAGAAAAAGCCTGTTTAGACATAAAGATTATAATATACCTACTAGAGGTGTGAATCTTCGCTAGCCTCACGACTCGATTATAATTCACCTGTCGATGATTTGATCACTATGCATCTCAATGCATCACTTCCCCAATTTTCTGTTATTGCACATGACTGCTTTTTCATCAATTAAAACAATCATTCTGATAAATCTGAACTACCTTTGTAGTTAGAAAGTGCCCCCCACTCGTCAATAGTGATTTAGTTATGCACTCAGCGCTGTTGAATCCGTGATTCTCCTCCTCTGCCCTTTATAATCACTCACTCTATCTGAGTGTGTGTTTGCGTGTGCGTGTTTGTATTCCTCTTCACAAAAACAGACAATCACATGTATTTTTTTATCAATCGATGAAGTCGGATCAAGAACCCGGATCATGCGCTGTGCGTTTCTCTACTATGTATGGCAAGTTTAACCTCGACTGTATGTGTCATAACTTCTGATTATTGATAATGTTTATTGTTAAAGTGTAAAGTGAGTGCAGGTCAGCGGGAGAGTGAGGAGGAAGGGAACAGGAGACTGTGACACTCACTAAAGACAACTTGATTTATTAAGTACGTCTGTTCTGATGCTGTAGCAGCGTCAGAAATAATAATGCAGCTGTGGGAAGCTGCAACAAAATGAATGTAGCATAAATCTTGAATTGATTTTGTTCTGTCACTGCATCGAGGCATCTCAGTTCAGGTTCACTTCTATACAATAGCAAAACACGAAGCAAACCTGGAGCCCTTTATGTTCACAAAGCGAACCATACTCATCTGAGTTTGTTTGAAGTGTTTACATACGCACAAAAAATCATGACTCATCGCTATTAGTTCATTTGGAGGGCAGAAACCAAGTGTTAAAATGCCATTACTTTATCCATAGTTACTACTTGACTAACACTAACCCTTACATAAACCTAAACCTAACATTAAAACATGCCTTCTTCATAATGTGACCGTGTAAACAGATTTAGGACCCCACAACATGAGTAATAACTGAACCACACACACCTTAAGTTTGCGCAGCTGTCCTTTGTGTGAAATGACTTCCATTTATTATGAACCGCCTAACCAAAATTATAACCCTAACCTTAGCCCCATGGCTAATTTAGCTCTAACCTTAACATAAGCAAAATTCCCATCTTACCCCTAACTTTAACATGGACTTAAGAAAGTATGTTTATGCCTCATTAGGACCAGGCTTTGGTCCCCATGAGGTCTACTGGTCCTGAAAATCAGAGTTTATGCTGGAATAGGTCCTAAAGAGGTAACAAAAACAAATACACACACACAGATACATGTACACACGTCTGACCCGCACAGACCTCGCAGAACCATGGACACTGCTATTTGTTGTTTGTAAGTATGGACAGATTACTTAGCTTGTTTACTTTTGTAATCAGACACTTAATATGTATTCCTGACAGAGATGCACAGGGCACTGTTTGATTATTGTGATGATGTGAAAAAATGTCTGGTTTGTGATGACACATTAATTGTGTTTAATAAATCATAGCACAATATTTATGTGTAAAATTTGACGGATTGTATTTGTTATCCTATTCAGGCTACATTTGTTTAAAGAAAGAGAGCAAGAGAGAAAGACCTGAGGTTTGCTCTAGTAGCGTAGAAACTAAGCCAAGTGGCCCTGAATTTGATTTATTGTGGGCTGACGGTGCACTTCTACACCTCTCAAATAAAACCTGTATATTAGGATTAATAAACCAAGCACAACCTCCAGTACCTAAATCATCAAGGGTACATGTAATAGCTCAGATCGGCATTTACAACAAACATCTTTGATATTGATGGCAAGAACCTAAGTGATCCAACTCCTTTTTTGGGATGGAGTTACATAAACTATGATGCCACCCTCTGGTCAGAACACTAAACTGCATCATTATCAATTACCCCATGCCAGGCAGACGCAAGTATAAAAAGGCCCTGTCCCAATTTACCCCTTAGCCCTACAGCTTAGCCCTTCCCCTTTGTTTGGTCTGTGGACGTGAAGGGGTATTTTTGTCGCATTTCTGTATGTGATGTAGGGGTAGTTGCCATCTAGCCCTTCAACCACCCCTTCAACCGTATTTCAGGACCTCAATAAAAATTAAGGGGAAGGCAGAGACTTCCAAATGCTTCACAAAGGGACAAAGCAAATCAAGATGGCGACCACTGCAGGTCAAATCTTCACAAAAGTATGAAATCTTCCAAACTAACCATGAGTATTTTTTTTTTTTTTAAATCAAGTTGAATATAATAGTTAAATCCAGCAGACCATTAAAATGTCATTGAATCGCCGACAAACATTTCAGGAAAATCGCTATACACAATTTCAAAACGCCTGTAAACAGTAACGAGTAACATTCATTACACCATGTCTGGAATATGAAGTTTGAAAGAAACCTTCCCCACTCAAGTTATAACTTTTTCACTGTGGGGCAAAGGTTTCTATGGACAGGACCAACGCTAATGTGTCTCTATTATAGAATGGTTATTGATATAATAACGTTCAAATTGTTTGTCACTATAATGACATTGCTTGGATGCTGATGACATAGTGACTGTTGTCCAAATTCCTAGGGGAATATATTCTACTCCCAACGCTCGTGGCTCCGTTTGGAGGGGGACAGTCCCAGTTAGTCATCATAGTCATTTGAAGAGTAATGTATAATGCCATGGTCCATACCTGTCTGCCATTTGAGGAATGATATAATGGCCGTTCTTGTGATCTGAGGAGAGGAGAGGAGAGATTAACTGTTATGCTTTAGGGCATGTGAGCTGCATGTGAACTGGTGCTTAGAGTTACCTGGACGCCGTCCACACAGGTAGAAGGCTAGCCTGTCTGTCAGCTCATACTGACACTCCACAAGCCGCTCTGCTAACTCTATGTGACCAGCCTGCCTAAAACACACAAAAACAGATTCTTTTTTTCTTTTTTGATTTGAACCTAATTGAGCTCTTACCCAATTTCACACAGTTGGTTTGAAATTAAATTCCATTTAAATGCTAACTGTTATTCTTGAAGTGTGTTTACACTGTCTTGTACCTTGCATAGTCCATAGGCGTACGTCCGTTTATGTCGGGTGCTCCAGGGTCTGCACCATACACCACTAAGAGCTCAGCCTGCAAGATCTGGCCTGCCTTGGCTGCTACATGGAGTGGGGTAGTGCCTTTTTCCTAGAGGGTCAGGTACACACACAGAGAGTCAGGACAGGAGGCAGGGCATGAGGAGAATAACTGAACGGACTGCCTAAGTGTTAGATGGAGTGAGCATGCAAGCATATTTGGTCCTGACCGGGTGGAAGAAGTTGGCCTGAGCCCCGAGGGACAGGAGCCGAAGACATGTCTCTAAACTGCCCGTTCTCACACTGGAGTGGAGTTGCTAAAAGAGACAAGGAGGAGAGGCATTTAGGTAAGAGAGAGAGAAGAAAGAGATGTGGGAAAGATTTAACATCATGGCGAGACAGAAACAGGCAGAATCCCCTCATTAGTTCAGTGGAGCTCCACAGCATTAGAGATCATTATGTCCTGCTGTGAAATTCAGATCACTTCCTGCCAGAGGGTGTTATCACTGAGTGTGCATGTGCAGTGCACGCACACACACACACAGACGAGTATGCATATATATGTATGAGGTCTCCCTCTAAAAGTAACATCCTTTGTGCTTACACATGCTGTTCTACAGCACAGCTATGTCTTTCTGGACTAATTAACCTGAACTCATAATGCATTGACCCTGAGGTGTGAAATACCAAGCCCTTACCTTACTGAGGTCCTTGGTGGTGACGCCATCATCATCGCGGCAGGGCAGCTTGTGTACAAAGGCCAGCATCTGGTATTTGGCTCTAATGAACTCTGACTTAGTGGGACTGCACAGGAGGAGGTAAGATGGTTAGCACAAATCCACGCCTCAAAAGAAAAACAGCTCTATTTAATCATAAAATACAATACTACAATTTCTGTTAATGTACCCAATAAGTTATGTTTTAATGCATGCATTACATTTTCTTCATTTTCAAAATGCCCTTCAGCATCGTGAATGTATAAAGATGTACACACAATGTTTGCTAGCACAGGTCCCTGTGAGATGTGAAAGCTGATACAAAGTAGGGGAAATAGTTTGGGCTTTCAGAGACTTTAGACAGTGCCACTTTATTGTAATTTCTAATGATGAATTTAAATCTGTTTTCGAACAATTGATTAGCATTTTTTACTTTAAAGTAGTTACATCTTTGATTTATCCTTTATTCTCTTTCTGATTCTTTGTGCTAGGTGAAAAACTAAAATGAAGAAACAACTCTCTTATTAATAAACAAATACATGTCTTGAGAAAAGGACTAAAACGCAGCAAGACTGCACATTCTCATCAAATCACGAGTGTCAACATTTTACTTGATAATTATCTCCAGAATGAACCAGAATTGACAGGTCTGGCTTCTTCTACGAAATAATAAACGTAAAGTATGCAATACAATACATTTATACAGTCGTTAACCTCACTTCATTACCCTGCAGGTCCAATCTTTTATCTCATGACCTTCCCATAGCTAAATCTAAACTAAAAAAACACCATGCTGGCAAAACATATGCTGTATGTAATTATATAACATTACTATGAGAGCAGATCATGATAAACTACTAAAGTAATCCATGACTACAAAAAAACAGTGTGGAAAACATTAGGGAAAAAATGGGCGCTATTATGCTTCACTAGCGAAAACACCAATTATGTTCAGAAAGATTATGTAATCTTCCTGCGCAGCACAGATCATTTCCTCCAGCAAAGGTGACAGAGGAGAAGAGTGGAGTGTGGAAGTGCTGTTTTGTGTAATTCTACCCTGTGGTGAGTATACTTACTGGACTTTGTCCTGGGGGTTTGGTTTCCTTCGACCACTCTGCACCTGAGCAGGGTCCAGGAGACTGTGTTCCCATATGGAGTTGGCCCCATTACTGGCCAAGGTCTGAACCATCTGAATCACATACACGCAAAAGCACGCACACATACACACACAGTTGTAAATCATTGGTGGAACAACACGTACATTAAAATAACTACCCTGACAACATCAAAAGAATATTGTTGAGTAAGGCCACTTTGCAGTTGAATTCTGAACTCCTTGTTCTGAGGATTATCAAAAACCTAGAAGAAATATGAAAATGTCTGGAGCCAGAATTGATAAAAAATAAGTAGCAATAAAAACTGTGGAGTAGCATCCTCTTTCTGTAGCAGTTCTCACATTCTGTGTCATTATTCTGGGTCTCAGGTACTGCATTTGCTTTACTTTTATTCAAGTCCTTCCCTGTTCCTATGTTATTTTCCATCACCTCCATTTCTCAGCCTTACCTGCAGTAGTGCTGGAGGCCATCCGCTGTGCCTCAGGTGCTTGACTATGGAGATATGACGCCCTAAGCTGCGGTGAACTGAACAGCATTCATCACAGATCAGGACCCCTCGGTTGATACTGGTCCAGCCGGGGTCTGACAGAAAGACGAACAGAGGGATGTTACACAGGATTTATAAACAGGCAGTTTGTGCTGGTTAGCCTGTTCAGCATATCAACGAATCTTACGTGATTCAACGCAACATTAACATTAACTAATAAAGGATGCATGTAAAACTCCTCTTTTTCAAATAAGAACTCCTGCAATATCCTAGCAGTCTAATGTGCAAGTTACAGTTTACTCTGGTGCCATTTTCGTCAGAGAGACATATACTCCATCTAAAGTTTAATAACATGTCCAGGCTTCCTTCAAGTATAAGTCAAACATGTGCTCTGTGCAGTAGAAAATGTTTAATGAAATATGTACGATGCTTGTACACTCAGATCAAGAGCCATTAAGATGAGTAGCACTGAGTAGTAGTACTCCAATCAGATTTATAAATCTTTCAAATTCAGCGAGGTACATGGATTGGAAAACGATTTGTTAACACAACCGCATTGAGATTAACATAATGGGAGTTGTTTTAGCAACCTTTTGAAGATTCAAGATACATATCAAATACCTGTCTCAGCTGAGCTCAATTGATCCTATAGGAATAATTTAAAACAAATCACCTTAGCATTGTTCAAAAATTCAGATAAATGCGCAGTGAACAGTTCTGAAGGTTACAGTCAAGGCAACACAAGTCAAAGTTTTACTAAATATTAAAGCAAGAGTTGGCGGTAATTTTAAGGTAAATAAAATTCAAGACATTTAAATTTCTGATAAAGTAAAGATCCCTAAAATATGTGTTCTCCTGCATGTGCACACACAACATGAGTCATATTTTCAAGAGGAAAATATGTGTGACAATGAGACGAGGGTTGGAGGGGGAGACACTAAGGCTGTTGTCAAGTCTGCTGACACTGGCAGACGAGTCATAAAGTCTGGGTCATATTTATGCCCTCAGGACCCTGATGTGATGAGCAGCTCACAGCTAACACAGTCTGCGGAAATCATAACAAATATATGCACACTTACATGCACTTGATTCATGCATGAAAACACACAACACACACACATCTACTATCTACATTAGTAGATAAACTGGGATAAAACTGTCAGGGCTTAAGATATTATTGGAGCTAAAATGGTCCATCATCAGATGAACTGACATGCTGCAAGTAATTTTGCCAGCACGACAAAAGTACCAGCAGATTGAAAAGTGTTTTTTTAAGAGCTATAGCCTAGTTCAAAACACTAGCCTGTAGTCATTTAGGCCAGACTGCAGCAATTTAATTCCTTAATCTGTGTAATAAATATAAAAACTCCCACAGGCTATGCTATCTGCTTGGCTGGCGGGATCAATATGAGGCTACACAATTAAGCTATTAGACCTGGATATACTATTGGCAGTAGTGCATTGGCCAAATCTGCAGCATGACATAATTTAGCCTAAAGTTGGCAATACAGCATTGACATTTGTTCCTGTTACCGTTACTAAGGCCTGCATAAAAACATGTATTATAATGAATAGTGATGGTAAAGGATAACTTTCAAATCCGGAGAAGCTCCTGCTGAAATACATAGCAAGTTAAGTGTCTACATTTAGATTTATAAGAGGTTGATTCACACCATTTTAATGGCCATATGCAACATGTAGGTCCACATGCTGGTCTACGACACCTCAAGATTGATTACAATTCATACATTTATTCATAAGTGTCAAACAATAATCAACTGAACACTGTTCACAACAGAGACAGCATTGACTTCCCACACAAGATGATACATAGATTCAATGCCACCATCAAATAGGTCAAAACACTTACAAAAGAGCCCCCGTTTCTTCCACAATTGCATCTGTGTCCAATAAAAGAGCTCACCATCATGACAGCATGATTCATTGTTGCTATAAACCCTGCATATTGCCATGGCATGACATTAACACTTCCAGAAGCTTGGCTTGGACTGGAAGTATCAGTTGTCTTTTGTAGCCGTGCCACAAAGTTATCCCCCCAGTATGACACAAACCTGGTCGTAGGGAGGTGGCCTGTCACCGGTGGCTAGGTCAGCATTTTGTACAACGCACTGCGTGTGTGTGCATGTTGTCAAAAGGAGGGGCTACATGTAGAGAAGAAATATACAGCAAGTAACAGTTGCATGGACAAACTCGATCACAGCCAGTGATTTTGTCTGAGGAAACCCGTGTAAATGGATAGACTTGATTATCCAGGGATAGAACATAGTGATTATCTGTAAGTTGCTAAGGAAATCAATGAAATTGGTGCTGGTCAGATTATGAAAAGCAACAGGGGGGCGATAGGAAATAAATAAAGATGCTGCTACAGTGAGAAGCTACATGTTTAATAGAAGTAGGGATTGGGGTTCAGGTCATAAAACCAGTCTTTGTAGCCAGCAAGAAACTGAAAACTATATTTGAACATTAGGGCCCTGAAGCTTACAGAGTTTAACATGGCACACACTGAATCACACACCCTGAATCACATGCACACACACTGCTAGAAAGTGGAGCAGCTGTGAAGGGAGCAACTGTTGAAATGCATGTACACATGAATGAATGCAAAGAACACAACACACATACACGCACTCACACAGGAGGAGTAACTGAACATGAGGGCATGTGAGGCTACATATGCAGCTCTCCTTACATCACATTACAAATAAAAAAACAACAGATGGGGTATAGATGGAAACCGAACCTCTAAATATTGTAACGTCGTCCCCATGTCAAACAGAAGCACATGGATAACTATTGTGTGACAGGTTAACTTCAGCCATATTTATTTTACTCGACTTCTTGTTGAATGTGGTTAAATATGCCACTCAGTGAAGCCTTTCAAATAAATTTGCTTCTGTTAATTCCTTCAGCGTTAGTGACAACACTTCCAAATCATATTGTTACAAATTTAGTTAAACAAAGACCCGCTTAATGAGCCACTTTAAGGTTTTTAAATGTGATATGTACGCGAGTGGTCAGACACTGATGTTGAAACGACTGGCTGCTGGTTGACTGGTTAGCAGCAACTTGGCGTTGGAGCAAAAGTTAGCCACAAGAGCTAACGCCGTAGCTAAGCTAGCAGCGTTAGCCAGCTACACAAACTCAGAACCCCGCAGTCGCGCGCTGGCGATAACACGGTGGTTTTGAATTAGAATGAAAGTGTGTGTTAAATTCATTGATTGTGAAAAAACGCGTTTAACAAAGGTTCACCATTCAGCTGGTCAACAACGCCAGCTCGTTAGCCAGCCTAAGCTAACCCATGAAGAAGTCTATCATGAAAATCAAAACAAACGTCTCTCCAAGCGGCGACATAAATCTGACAATCACAGCTTCCACTGCAGCAAACAACCCGGTTCCCCTTGCGTGTGGTCTGAGTCAGATACACGGGAGATTTCTGCAGCACAGTGGGGGAACCTTCGCTATGTTTCCCGCTGTGATAACGCCTATATTTCACTGTTTATTTTGGGCCTAAGCGACGCCTGGAAGCCCTGGCCTCTTTCCTACTCTGCGGAGCCGCTGACAGTGACAGCAGCCTCGGCCCCGTTGTCCCAGCGCGTCGCCCACTCGGCGCATTGTTCCAGTACAGTGGTCTATTTGGATTTGTTTTCCTCCCCCCTACCTGGCGCACTGCAGTCGGCGCAGACTTCTGTCCTCTGAAGCTTCCTTGACATCTCGGAAAGTGGCAGAAACCGAGAGGCAGATGTCGGCGATGATGTGGCTGCTCGCCCTCTTCCCCCCGAGCTGCCGACCGACGTCTGCCGTCAACCGATGCGGCCCCTGAATCCCCGGAAGCCGGGTGGTGTGATCGGCTTTCCCGGCCAGCTGACAGTTGAATTTCCCGTTTGTTCCTGCGGTATCTTCGCCCACGTTCACCACTGAGCTCCAAGTCTGCAGCGAAGTTTAGTGGACATGGTTCATCTGGCTGCTGGAGTGATCCACCATGTCTGAATATTTACTAAAATCTGTTCACCGCATTGCCCGCAACTCACCGAGAGACGGCTGCTTTCTACCTGTCAACTCACACACATACACGAGCACACACTCCACAAACACACACATAACACAAACACACCCACACACACACTGTCATCCCTGCAGCCCACTCGGGCAGGGAGTGGTGAGGGGGCAAAAGTTATCCAAAAGGTGCGATGCATTTCACATCAACACAGATAATCACAAGTGCAGAACAATACATTTACTTATAGGCTATCATCTTAGTGAAATGGTTAAATGTTAATATTTATTCCAGATATTTTTTTTTACATCTTCTTAAAGGTTCAGTGTGTAAGATTTGGTGAAATGGATCTATTGGCAGAAAATTGAGTATAACATATTCCTGGTGATGTTTTCACTAGTGTGTTTCATCTAAATTGTATGAATTGTTTTCTTTACCCTAGAATAATCCCTTTATAACTTAATACTTTATATTTACATCAGGAGCAGGCTCACTCTACGGAGGCTGACATACAAACATATATACATAATATCAAATCAGAATATATATACATATATGTTAAATAAATATTTTTTGAATTAAGGGGCATATGATCTCAAATATGATTTCAATTTAATGAGAAGGGCTACAAAAATATCAAAGACATAAATATATGTATAAATGCATATAAAAATACACATTTATATATAATATGTATATATAATAACTATTATTATTAATAGCGATTAAAGTATTGACAAAAAAAGGAAAACCTCTAACAACAGCTTGACATTCATTTAAACAGTTGCTTATATTGATTGACCACAATTGCACTCACACTGAGCCTGGACATTCAAAGTTGTTAATTTCAGATTTAAATAAAGTAAAAGTTTTTATGAATAGCATATAACACAAACAAAGTGAATACAACTACAACAGCCTATAGCACAGCATGATTTAAACCTGAATGCATTCATGCATTTCATATTAAATTGCCATATGGTCAGTTTTAACCTCCACTATATAGCCTGTCACCCCTAGGATATTCCTGCAGGGAGGTATACCATTCAGTTTATTTTTTTTATATATATTTTTGTTGGATGATTATCCTGCGGTACAAACACTCCTCCGTGAGGCAGCAGATTGGCTGCGTGTGCGCACATTTCAGTGCAGCTCAGTCACCGCCGGATGGGAGGAGAGGAGAAGGGTAGATGCGTTAGAGTATGCAGATGGAGAGAGAGAGAGAGAGAGAGAGAGAGAGAGAGAGAGAGAGAGAGATAGGTAGGCAAGAGGTGGAGGAGCGGCTGGTTATCAGACGTAAAGGTGTAGCCAACGAGGAGCTTCTTCCTCTAAATGATTTTCCCTTTCACTGGCCGCTTATTCTGAGCAGAGAGCGAGTCGGGGAGTGAGCCACTGCTCCTGACGCGTAAGGGCTGCCCCTGTACGCCTCCAGACACCACCGCCGCCGATAAAGGATGACAGGCTTGATTGTGTAGCGCAAATTAACACCAAAGTGTCAATACAATCCACAGTGAAGGAAGAGGAGGAGGAACGCTATGATCCGAAGATGATCTCTGCCAAGAAAACTCCGGAGAGAAGTCGTTATCCTATCCACTATTTGGTGTGGCACAACAAGCACCGACAGCTGGAGAAGGAGCTGGCCACGAACGAGCAGGTGAGACAGAGACGAGCGATCAGACACACATCACATCTCCTTAGTGATGCGGCCCTGGCTTTATTGTAAGGGATTATATGGGCGTGTGTGTCCGTGGATTTCAGAGGTGGTGGTAGTGAGGATGTCATCCATGTACCACCTCACTGAGGAGTCCGCTCAGTGAACTGGAATAGCGCAGTTAATTGTTATCAGTGGGGTGGAGGGAGACACTTAACACCATGTCATGGTAATTTAATCCATGACAGACTTTACATGTCAAGGATCTGCTTTATTTACTGCATTGGGCTCAAAATATCCACCCTGCCAGTAATTTGAGTTATCGTGCATGGGAAGTAGTGTCAGGAGTTTATTCCTGGAAAAAAATCCAAGTGTAATTGACTGTAAATGCTGAGTCTGTTTGTGTTGCAGTGTGATTTTGCCCTGTGTGTTTGTCAGCTCTGTCAGTGGTGCTTTATGCCTGTGTAGCATTATTGCGTGATCTACTCAGAAACTGTAAGGCTCTCTACCGTCCCACCAGCACGTTAACCATTTGTGAGTGGGTGAGACAATGCGTATACCAAGAATAATGGCATCATTCACAGTGAATACACAAAGTGAATCACTGAGGTGTTGTTTAAGCTTTTTCCAGAGGAGTTGTTTGTCATACTCAAAAGCAGAAACTAATTATTCCCATCTATTCTGGTAATATTACAGTACCTCAGTTAGGGTTGAAAGACTTGATGATACGATAAGAATGATTCTTTCTTGTGTGTGGAAGAAAGAAAGTGACTAAGCAAGAGCAAGTACGCGTGTAAACTCTATCTTTTTGTTTTCTGCAAATCTCCTCAGGCGCTTTGTCATTACATAAGAGATGCTCTGCGGGTTTGCAACTAAACATATTTTCCAGTGCATGCATCATGCATCGGTTTAAAGACATTGCACATGGAAACTTGCCCACACCTGCTTGCACATGCACATTCTAACCTTCCTGTGGTTTTAAAATCATAACCCAGGAAGGCCTCTCTTCACACCAAAATGGTCAGCAAGTGCCCCAGCCATCAATTGGCTTACCACAATTCCAAGTGAGGTAATGTTATAATGACATTTAACATTTAACCCTTGACCATAATTACAGCTACATTTTAAATAGCTAAACTGATCTCACCTAGAGGCTTCGAGAACCAAATAAGACCTGATATTAGAATCAATACAGGTAACCAACAATTTATTAGAAACGGGAGCTGGAAATGTGTACACTCTGCAAAAACGTATAACTTTGCTAGCGGTGAATATTAATCTTCAGCCCATTGTCATTCATTACTAAGATAAGACAACCTCTGTGAGTTGTGGAAATGTAGATTCCTTGTAAACATCCATCTTTAGCCTGTAGCTACATGTGTGAACAGTGTCAAAAGTTAGTCAACAGTCAGTCAACTTCTATGTGCAGTTTGAAATGTCTTGAAAACTATTGGATATATAACCATGAACAAAACAGACAACCCATGTCTCGAGAGGGTGAATAACTTCAGTGGTACCCTGCTATTTTATCCACTACCACTACTACTGTCCTTTTGAGGGTTGCAGAAGGAGAAGAAGCCAATCCCAGCTGACATTGGGCATGAGGCTGGGTACATCCTGGACAGGTCGGCAGTATAACGCTGGACTTATGTGAACAACCATTCACACTCACACCTACTGACGATTTACAGTTTCCAGTCAACCCCAATCTGCATGTCTTTGGACTGTTAAACCCATGCAAACACGGGGAAGAACTGCAAAGTCCACACACGAAGACCCTGGACAAATTGTGGAGATGTCTCCCTGTGAAGCGACAGTGCAACACTGTGCCGCCCTAAACACACAGGTCAAGACAAAATCCAATACTGGACCAACACTTAAGCTAACGACAGGATGTCTTTAACCCTCTTCATTAGTGATGCAGTGTTGACATCTTCCATGTTTCATTTTGTCAGCTCAGTCCCACGTCCATGTTTTTCTGCTGCATTGTGTGAAGATGCATCAGGCAAAACAATTGATGTGGCCTATTACTTTATCAGGGAGCTGAGTTCCAAGATGGCGCCCATTTATGATGGTAGCTCATAGCATATGCAACCCACATGAAGCCCAGGGCATTTGCATTTTAGTGTTTCACGTCCTGACACTACCAACTTCTGAAAGAATGAACTGCCATGCATGGTGAAATAAACATAACTGTTCCATTCTGAAGTTTGTCAGTGAAGGATCCAGCTGCAGCCTTGAAGATCATACAAACACTTTCGAGCCACACCAATTATCTTTCGTAGGAGCGAAGGAAGGTCGAAACAAAACCTAACCCTAACCAAACCCTAACCAAACCATCAAGAAAGTTAAACTTTCTTGATATTTGCTCCACTTGGTTTTTTACTTTAATAAAGACTTACACAATAGTAGTATCTATTTTGTTTCATATATAGCTCTTTGTACTGTCATGTTTTTTTGTATTTGATAAACATTTCAGTTTTTCTGCACCATGAAAACCAGGGTAGTTTCAGGTTAGTTACAGTTTGCATATATAAAGTTCACCATTTCCATCCATCCTGCTTATCTTTGAGGGGAGCTTGAGCCAATCACACTTATCAGTGAGTGAGAGTTATGGTACACCCTGGGCACCAGCGTATCGCGGGGGGGACATATACAGACAAACAGCCATTCATTGTCACAGTCACACCTAAGGACAATTTAGACTCTCCAATTAACCAACTCCAATCTGCATGTCTTTGTACTGTGGGAGATGCTCCACACAGAAAGATCCTGGCTGAACCAGGATTTTAGCCAGGAAGCTTAACCTTCATGCTGCAGGGCAACTTTACTGCCAACGTAATTCTTGTAACTATGATATTAATATCAAAGCAAGCTCACACAATGTTCATAAAATATATATATATATATCTACCATTATATAATTACATTTTTTTTACCCACAGATGATATCCCTTTTGATTAAGGTGCTGTACTTTGCAAGTAATATTTGATAGTAATTTGTAGGCTGCAGTGTTAACAAAATATAAATTATTGACATGGACATGTTCTACCTAAACTACCTAGTACTCTAAACTGAAACTTTTGGCTGTTTGAGATAGGCTCAATAAATTCTCCTCTCAACCCTCATCATTCATTTTTTAGGAACCCTTGTATCTATAAATATTTTACGATGCAAATTTTTATTTCTTTTTTGGCTTAGCATTTGAGGAGAGGACCTTTCATAATGTAGCTTTGATATTTTGTACAGATCGTCTTAGAGATAATTATCCCATGTTTTATGAGAACAAACAAATCTGCTGAACATCTCAAGTACCAACACTGGTGGCTTAATATGGAGCCAGAACAGTCTCAAAAGGAATAAATGCACACAGAAATGAATACATGCGCAAAAAAGATCCACAAATGTATTTGGGGATTTATATATATATATGTGACTCAAAACACAAATACATTTTCAATGCACACACAAATATGTTTCATTCCATATATAAGTAAAAAAAATTCACATGTAAAACATAAGATTCATAAACATATTTCCGATGCACACACAAATAGAAAAAAAATTCACAAATATATGCATGTAAAAGTTTTTGCAATCTTCATCAAATACATATTTGGAGCTTGTTACATTCATATATAATGAGTTGTTGACTCTCAGCATATGTTGTATAAAGACAACACCAAAAAAGACACATGTTGGGACGCTGTTGCAGTTAATATTGGAGCAACAAGTAAGTATATGCTTGAAAAAATGATTAAATGCCGTTTTTACTGCAGGCTGATAACAGCAGAAGTATGTGATATTATTAGTAATGCGCGGCGCTTCGGCGTCGCTACCTCGTCCGGTGTGAACCGGGCGTAAAAACCTCCAGGCTGCCTGCGCGCGTTTTAATGACGTCGTGTGGAGGTTCACTCACGTGATTGGCTTTAAATGAGTGAGACATCTGATTGGCTACAGACGATCCCCTCTTAGAAAAAACGCATTCGTGGATCCGAGTCACGTCAGGGGAGTCTCAAAAGTCTCACACACAAATGCAGCGAGGTTTACAAATTAAAAGCACTTTGTAAATGCAGGTCCAACAGTTTATATATGAATGTAACAAGCTCCAAATATGTATTTGATGAAGATTGCAAATACTTTTACATGCATATATTTGTGATTTTTTTTTTGTTATGTTTATGTTCTGTTTATGAATCTTATGTTTTACATGTGAATTTTTTTTACTTATATATGGAATGAAACATATTTGTGTGTGCATTGAAAGTGTATTTGTGTTTTGAGTCACATATATAAATCCCCAAATACATTTGTGGATCTTTTTTGCGCATGTATTCATTTCTGTGTGCATTTATTCCTTTTGAGACTGTTCTGGCTCTATACTTAACCTCTCTCTTCTTTAGCTTGTGCTTGATGAGGACTGATTTCTATTATATTTCTCAGAGTCAGTCTACTGGGCATTCTCAAAAAATAACACTGAAAACAAATGGCCTGCTTATATATTCATTAATGTTGTGCCCTATGCCCACTAATATCTTCTACAACAATGGCTTCCTGATGATGTTAAATTTCATAGGTGCCATTCTTGTCTCATATGGCTCCAAAACTGTTTACTTCTGTCAAAAGAAGCACTAATAAATAAGAAAGGTAAAAAATGGGGCTCAAAAAGGCACAAAATAAGAAGTTTTTTTCTGAATTTCAAAACAACAGCGATTCCTTGCTGTTTTCATTCCATATCAGAATCTCTTCTAGACCTAATCCTCCTAGACCATATCAGCTAGCTAGGTTTATTGGCAGATCAGAGAAAGTTGTGAGGAGACAGGCAGTAAAGTACAACACAAAATAAAACCTAACCTTCTGCCTTTTCTTGTCACCTTGTCACCTCTCATTGTTGATGAACTTGTCAATTGTCATTCTTTTTCGTTATTCTGTCTTGATTATTGTTTGAATGCGTATGTCTATAGTTGTGTGTGGGTGCTTTGTGCTTTTGCATGTCTTGTGTTTTGTTTTTGCTGCATAGTCAAATTGTACACCCTACTTAGCTACTAATGCAATTAGCATCACATCAGCAGATCCCAGAAGTCATTTCACATCAGTTTATAAACAAAGGCACTTATGTGCAGCTCTACTTAAACTAGGACAGGACAAATATAAGCTGCTCAAACCTTGAGCTTCTGTCAGTCATTAAAATCCCGTATATACACACATTTGTTCTAGATAAGGTGGAACTCCATGACTGGTAGGTAAAAATATATATTTACCGCAGTGGGTTTGTCACAATTGTAGCAGAAAAGAGATAGAAGTTGAAAGCAGCAGGAAAAATGAAAAACATAAGCTGTAATATAAATGTAAATCATTCTAGAGCTGCTTAAGTGGCCACCCTTGCAAACCAAGACAGCACAACTACCTCACCAAGTCTGTCCAAGCTCTAGTTGGCCTACCTGATCTGATGCATTGACCTAGACTTAGATTTGGATGTGGAATAGTAGAATATTGCTAACATGAAAACAAAGGCCAGCCACCTGCACTTCTCAATATCAGACTTTGACATTATCCAGATAGGCCAACCAAATGAGAGACATTGTAGAGTGTGTTCATGATTTTAATAATGCAAATATCAGCTCCACTGTAAATATGTATACGATGGCGGAAATCGTGTGTTTGCTTTCATAATCCCCGTTACTACCATGTTACATATGCTGGGCAAAGGTTTGTCGTAATAGTCTAAAAGTTACTTTGTTGGGACACTCAACTTTACCCTACTATTTTCTTTTCACAGCACAAACAGATGGATTCAGTTGTGTGACTCTTGTGCCAGCAGTTAAAGGCAGTAAACTCTCCTGAAGGAGTGAAGCCAAAATAAGGAGGCATGTCTGGTGGATGAAATCCACTTCATGAAAAACCTTTATTGTCCTTTACTTTTTATATTAATTTCTTTAATTTGATATCTTGAAGAGAGATCCCACCCTCATTTGGAACATATGTACAGGCACAAGTCAGAAAAAATCTTAAGTCTTCAGACTAAAATAACAGGTGTGACTGGCGCCTCGGACCAGGATGTTCTAACAGCGTTTAACAATAGAAGAAGACAAATAAGCAGTGTTCATATGATTGGTTGTCTTTGCCTCCTAATATGTAATGTTTAAATGTTCATTTTGTGACTCATTATTACATAAAGATATTACATTGGCAAATAAATTAATGAAATGAACTGGTTTAATAAATTTTCTCAATTCAAACAGAAAGCATTTCTAAGTGTTTTTTTAAAAAGAGTTGTACAATCACAGAACTGACAACGTCTTAGGTCCGCTTCCTAAAATAGAATGTGAAACCAAAACTTAACTGGTCAAATGTAAGGAATGCATCACAGACATGAAATTTCATTTGAGCCATGGTCGGGTTTGAAAACCCCCCGAATTAGATGTATGCTTCCCCTTCTAGAGAGAGTAAAAGAAAAGAGGCAGATTCCTATTATGAGCCATGACAGGAAAAACAGAGGGAGTGTAGCAGAGGAAGACGAATATTTGAGCATATTCCTTGTTGCAACAATATGTTACAATACAGTGCATTGTTATATATTACCATGATATCACATGATAGGCATTAGGATATCACATTATTACCATGGTGTTACAGCCCAAATAACAAAGGCAGTGTTGTGCGGATAATGTTTGGTCTCTGGTGAATTTCAGAATCAGAATAAGATTTTTTTTATTTGCCAAGTATATTTGCACATACAGTGGTTGGTGCACTTCTTTAAAACAACAATCAGACATAAAACGACAATATATACAGTAAACAATAAGTTATGAAGAACAATAAGTTATGGAGGTGCGGTGCTAAGGTGCAGTGATTGGTTTCCCACTCTGCTTTGCAGGAAGAGTATATCACTGACCTCTGAATTATGGGACTGTAAAATAAAGGTAATCTACAGCCATCTCCATATTACAGGTTTTTAAAGTCTCCCTGCCCTTTGGAGAAATGATGAGACACGTTTAATTTCACCGTGTTCATGCATCCAATATCCGGCACTGTTTCTGATGGCACTCTTATTTCCTTCCTGCACAATAAAGCAGTGGACGGCTGCTGTTTGATGGTGCTGACAGTGTTTAAGACTTGTGTTAATGCAACGTTAGACTGTCTGTAGGCTTCAGTGTTTTCCCAATGATCCCTGAGCAGCATAACAGATTGCAAATTTGAATAAGTGACTGGATCAGATATTGTGCCAGGCTACAGAGGAAGAATTGTTACAACGGATATCAATGTGACGACGCAGAGAGAGAGGAAACCGAATCAAAAGAGTGGTCTTATAAATGCCAAAGACACACATCTGACCACAGAGGGAGCACAAAGAGAACGAGAAAAGTAGGATGTAAAAAGATGAGGTGACATTTCATCCGTTTTGATATATTTTCATCAGTCATAAAACTCATCGTGAAACCTGTCAGGAAACAAGATGGTTGTTAAGGAGAGGACTGGCAGCTGGGGAGAAACGGGAAAAGCAAGGGGGCAACATTCACTGTCACACCATCCCGAGTGAGGTGTGGGCACAGACAAGGTGATGACAGGAGTGAACACAGAGAATAGAAGAGAGGAGGTGGGGGGGAAATAATGACAGGCTTTGACCATTAACAGGGATGGTCTTGGTTGCGCACAGACATAAAAACAGAGTGTGATTTAAACAGAACAGGCCCTTGTAAGGAGTGATGGTCTATCTCAAGATAAAGGCAGGAAATGACACAAAGAAGTCTGTTCTCTTTCTGCTCGTTCTCCTCCCTGTGTCTCTATGACTGACTGCAGCCCTCTCTTTTTCCATCGGTGCATGGTTTGATTATCATGCCCCCGGCAAGGTGCTAATACTGAATCAGCATTATTAAATATTTTGCTTGGTTGCCGGCTAGAGGGAACAGAGCCATAAATTAAGGCTCTCATGCTCTTTGCAGTCACTCTTGGCCTAAATCTTTACACAACCCATCTGCTCTCTGCTTGCACCTGTCTACTACAAACCTTTCTCCTCTTCCTGCTCCCCTCTTCCTCTCAGCCTTCTGTGTCTTCAAATCACATTCCGCCACTGTCAAGTTGTCCTTATCCGTTTCACCTGGTTTCTTCCATCCCTCATTATCTCCCCCACTCTCACCCCTCTCACTTTCCTCTTTGAAAAGAAACCCCAAGTCCTTATTGTTGGCATCTGTCCGTCAGGGCTGATGATGGTTTGTGCTCAAAGCCGTCAATTTTTGTTGTAGCAGCAATTAGGGATGTGCAGCCCTTCTCTAGGGAGGGAATCTCTTTTACTGTTGGCACAGATAAATGAAGAGGGGCCTGGCACTGAAGGGGGTGTTCCCGCTTGTAGTTTTACCCCTCTGTCTTTTCTCCTGCAGTAAAAAGGTGTGTCCTCATAGGCATGGTAAGTTCCTGTAGCAACAGCCATGGCAAACAGGATTTTGGAAGCCATGTGATGCAGCATATTTTTTATGTTTGGTGCAGGGGTCCAGGCCACATTGTCGTTTAGCAAGGTGCTGATGTGACAACTTGGTCATCGATGAGCAATCCTCGTAAGATGGGTGCTCAGTTCTTCATCAAGTGAGTGGTTCTGAGAAACTGTGGACCTGAGTGATGTATACTGTATACTGAGTTGACGGTTGGGCATCAACTTCTTGGCCCATGATGTTGTTCTTCCTAATGCTCAGTTGAGGGCAAACTCTTTACAATCTTGTGAGGGCCATCAGCCCCTTCAGCTCTGACTCAGTGTTGGATGCAATCGCTGCAATGTCTGCGAATAGCATTTTCCTCTGGAGCCCACTGGTCACGTTGTTCTTGGACCACACATGGGCAAGATTAAAGACTTTGCTGTCCGCCCTGGTGCAAGCTACAAATAATTTAACATTGGCAGTTCCCTTTTTCCTCAGAACTTTTCTGGTTGAAGGCAGAGAGAGAATACCAAATGCTTTGCATGGCTGATCTGCTTGGACTGTAGCTCAACCTTGCTCCTATGAGGAAATGGTCCATGTTGCAGTTTTAATTAATAGTTGTTGGCAATTTGAAACTGGTGATTGCAGCCCAGTTTCCTTCCATTTTCGTGCAAGTTCCCCAGTCTAAAGTGACCAGGGCAATCGGGCAAGGATTCCTTTTAGCATCCAGCCTGGCATTGAATACCCTCGTTGAATGGAGATGATCGTAATGACCACGTCAGGCTCCTTGTAGAACTTGTCTTCCTATGCTGGTGGCAAGCAGAGAGTTAAGCTGTAGACACTACGCAGGGTTATCTTCACTGCAAAGCCCACACCATGTTCCCAGGTCTTGTCTGAACACTTGCTATGCTAGAAAAAGGTGTGGTTATGTCCACTCAGGGAAATGCTGTCAGCAAACTGTGTCTCTTGGAGAGCAGCAATGTCAACATGAAGTCTGTTAAACTCTTGGTCAATGATGGCGGTCTTGTGGGAGACTTCGATGTTGTTGAAGCTGTCTGAGAGCCCTGCACAGATGATCCTGATACTCCAGCTGCATATTCAAAGAACTGGTGTCTTCATTTTGGAGATGTCCTATTTTTAGCACTTCAAAGAAACAAGGAGATGCCACACAGGCTGGGTTAGTGTCAGATTTATTTAAGTTACTGAACGCTATTAATAGAAGGATAGAGAGTGAGCTTGAGACAAATAGACACTGTAATATGTGAGAGAAAAGTCCGATTTTTGTAGGCAAGAATATAAATAGATACATGCGTAATTGGAGAAACAAGATGACAAACCAGAAGCATCATGCAATAAACACAATGCCATTAATAATTGCAGATGCAGCGTTTATCTTACAGACTATTGGTCTTTGGTTTTACTAATTCCCAGCGCAGTATTATTGATCCTTTGCAAGTCCTCACCTCTGTTGTGTTATTCTAATGCATCTCATCTCCCATCTCCGGTAGAGGTGAATGTGCTGGCAAGTTCGAGAGTTCCATGATAAAAAGACACAGAGGTCGACCTGTTCTAAAACATCCTTCAGCAGGATTGTTGTAGGATTTTTGTTGCACTTTGGTGTTGTTGTCGGGACAGTATCTGCTGGGAGTGGGGATCCAGAGTTCCTCAAATAGTTTCTTGCTCATTGAGATTTAATTATCCGGATTTAACATTTGTAAGCCCCCTTGACAAAATTGTATCCAGGAAAAAAGGCATCCTCTTGCAACCACCACAGTGTGTCAGTCTTTAATAATAATGGTGTAGCCATTGACCAAGAATTCGTGCAGAGAGTATAATCATGAGACCCTTTGGGATCTTTCGGCATGTTTTTGGTCTCTGTTTAATCAATTTAAAATGGTGGTGGAGTCAAAGGCAACAGTGGGTTCAGAGATTAATGGTTAATCAAGTCTGTATATTTTCAAATGTGATGTTGAAAATTACCGAAATCAATATGCTGACATTTCAAAATTCATGGATTTTTTCTTTCTGCTTTGCCTCTTGGTTTCAAGGTGTCTCAGCATAACTGAGGCACTTAAATTTGTCCACTTGCCAAGTGCAAATACATGAAATAATGTCAATAAACACATAAAAAAAGTCAGTCCTGTCTGAAACACAACCATTTGCCGGACCAAAGAAAGAGAGTGACAGCTGTCGTGTTTCACTCCAATAGGCTACAGCTGCTACATCATGTGACTATGCTGTTTTAGACCGTATGCACTGCCTGCTTCAATCAAACAAAAGATTTTCTCTCTCGTGTGTGCTTGCTTCTTTGAGTGCGAGGAGTGGGAATGAGTGCACTCTCTGTCTCTCTGTCGGCCTGCTGTAAGGTCTGTCAGCTCCCTTCAACAAACAGGTGTCGGCACCTTGAGATAAACATCAGATTCTGACAGGTCCATCATCATCCTGTCCGCTTTCTCCATCTCGACCTCTTCACGTCTGTGTATCTCTCTGCAGAGATTTGGGATGATAGTAAATAGACAAAGTGCAGTGAAACAGAGAAACATTAAATATGCTGGAATGTAGGTCAGGGTTTCACTTGCTGATTTGGTGCATTCAGTCTCATTTCCACTGCTCGAGTGTATGGTCCTCTAATGCACCTGCACAAGTGGAAATGAATCTCGGCTGCAGTGCTAAGATGAGCATGAGAAGTTGCAAGAGGTCTTGTCTTTCTTCTGCAGGGCTATCGGCACCATCTGTGCTTCTCACGCTATCATCTGTGATGCAGGTTCTGTTCTGTCCTTTTATTTTCATAGTGGTGTCACATTGAAAAAGGATCAGGGCTTCATGGCAGCCGAGCATTTGTCAAAGTCTCCTGTGGAAGGAGAAAGGAGACAGGAGACAGGGGGGAGGAAAAGTTATTTTTACATACTCCTCCCTCCCATTGCCACCCTCTGCTCCTGTGCTGGCAACGCACAAACATTTTAGGAAAGATGCAGTATGTGTATATGCGCAATTCAGTGTGTGTGTGTGTGTGTGTGTGCGTATGTAGTGTGCTGTTTGTATGAAAGATTGATGCCGGCCTAAGTACCTGCCAAGCTGCATCAGGCCTGGCACACACAGAGTGGGAGGTGACAGAAGGAGCAGAGGCCTATCAATAATGTAAACTCCACTGAGCTCACTTTTGAGGGAGTGCAAGAAGGGATGGAACGAATGAATCCGAGGGAGGTGAGGGGACAGAAGAAAGAGTTTCACTATAAGACATATATAGGTCAGACTGATAATGGGGGGAGTTATGCAACACAGACAGAGATTAATTTAAAAGGTAAATAAAGGTAAACAAAGAAATAACTAATATAGAGCAAGGATAGAGATCAGAGGTTTAGGTGTTGAAGATGTTTTGTAGAAACTAATGTGGAAGGCCTAGAAGGATGGAGATTAGATAACCAGAGGCTGAAAAGGGAAAACATGACCACTGAGCTTCCATTAATTCACAATTGCAACCAAGATGCAGAGCTGCCAAAGATGAAAAGAGATCTTGTTATAAATGCAATGTATAGAACTATATTCCCATGATAACAGGAAATTTCTTCTCATGACGAAACAGTATGACATGATGCTGATGAACACTAATATACTCAATCACTCTTATGTACAGTAAATAGGAAGCTGTAGTCTAGTTTAAACAAACAAGATATAACATGTAGTTGATCTGTAAAGTGCTGGTGCTAGCTGCTCCTCAGGTTCTAGTCTTTGTGTCTCAATTCAGGGGCCGAATCCTTCATCAGACTTATAGGCTGTCTCGAAGCTAAAAACTCTTTAAAAAAGACATGTGTTTTTTAAACATGTTTACTGTCAGCTGTTCTGTTTAACACTTACATTTAATAATTTATTCTTCTGACGTTTTTCTTGTAGCTTGCTGCAGCAATTCCTTTTTGAAATACAGTTCATCGCAAAAGTGCAATGAATCATGTGATATGTTGGGCAGGGAAGGATCCACCTGATGGAGCCTCCGTTGTGCAAATAAGAGAAAGAAATTTGCTAATCACTGTTACAATTACATTGTATCACTTTGATCCCTGAATAGAACAAAGCCGTTGTAAAAATCATTACCTAGGATGATCAGATATCTTTGACAGGCAATTAAAAAAAAAAAAAAAAAAAAGTACCTTTGGAAATGAAGAACAACACATAGAAATATTCAATTATATGCATGACGGTTTTTATTTAGCTCAATTTAAACTGAACAAGTGCATGTGTATTAGCAACACACTCATACGTCAATTATGGAACTTTTTTGCCAAAATTAAAGTGTTGTTATGCTTTGAATAACATTTTCCTAGCTAATGTAGTTTCATTCAATAGATCTAGTGAAATTGTAACAGACTTCATGTAGTGTCACGGCTATCTAGCTCACAATAGTCATGACATAGGGAAGACAGACACCGTCGGGTAACGTTTAACAATTCTCACATTTATTTGACAAAATATATACAAAAGACAGGGGCAGACAGCCTTCCCGCGTCAGGTGGTCAGAGCAGGACAAGAGGGCCTTGAGGTCCCGGGACACCGTTTTTATAGTGATGGCCATCACCTGGTGGCCATCACCTGGAGCCCCGCCCCTCATTAACCACCGCCTGCAATCTCCAGCTCCTCCTACATGTTGAATGGAGAAACGGGAGTCATGCACACATACAATCCACAGAGCCTAGTGTCAAAGCCAGGGCGTCACAGTAGCCACAGTATACTGTGATTTCATTGTTGAGTGAAGAGTGAGAGTCAAGAGATCAACAAGGATGACATAATGTCCCTGCTCGAACTACCAAACCACACATGTCAAACAAGGCCGATTTGACTGTCCTGTGTGTGTGTTACTCTGTACTTGTGTGTGTGTGTGTGTGTGTGGGTGTGTGTGTGTTTGTGTGTGGGTGCGTGTTTCAAGTGAGTGTTGTTAACATGTGATTGAGTAAGTATGTCAGCATGTCTGCAGGTCACTGTGTAGCAGTGGATGACATTGGCTTTGAGTAGACTTAACTGCTGTTCTGTGTGTATGTGTGTGTGTTGCTGTTGAAATTCTTTATACATCCCTGCTGGCTCACATCTCCCCTCCTCTTTCCCGTCAGTAAGGTTTGTACTGTTTTTGAACTTCCTCTCGAGCTCAGGGTATTAATTCTAAGTCTGTTGGTGAACAGTTAACTCTGACTGCCATCTGTCCTCATATTCAGGCCTCCTCCTGTCCCAGCTACATCTGAAGCAAATTGGACCAAATGAACAGCAGCAGTTCACTCAGGCTGCAGTTTGAGACAGACGCTGGAAGGTGTCAACAGCAAATTTCTCACAGTACTGGCTTGTTTTGATTCAACAATTTGAAAAAGGGCATGTGTATTGACGCAGTGTTGGTCACTAATTCATAGAACTGGCAATGAAGAATTTGCTGTATCAAGATATCAGTCCACAATAGCAGTGCCTGGAACCTTTGAAACATCCGTTTACCTTTGAGCAAGGCATTAAAAAGGTCCAGGAACATGATTAATGATGTCTCTTAGTTATCAGGTTCTGACTTAAGGTAAAAAAAATAGGAGGTACCTTCATGCAAAACATAACTCATCATATAGATTCGATCAATCTGTGATCTTTGACCTTTGTGCTGAACTGAGTCCAGTATTACACAGATCGACCGACGAAACCGAACCATCCCAGAACAAACACAGGTAGTCACTGGTTTATTAGCCTACTGGTGTGTTTGTAGTTTTTAACACTGTATAATATTTATCTTTCTATGTTAACCCTGTTTTAATCAATAAAACATATAATTTTGTTAAATTCTTTAGATATATCACAGCTGTTGCTAAATTTAATAATCCCCATAGTTTTGGATGATTAAAATAAGAACAGGCGGTACAACAAGTTCCCTCACATTCAGCGTGAGGCGATTAGTTCTTTGCTTCCACCTTTGAATTAGATGTAATTTTATTTCAGGCTCTGTTCTTTCTATCGTCTTCACTATCACTCACTTTATGAACAGCAGCAGCAGCAGCAGTGTATCAGTGTATGCTCTTTATCAACGACATCACTGCTGTCCCATAACATCGCTCTTCACCTCCACCTCACTAACCAACACCTTGATGTTTCGCCTCCGCTTCTCGTCGCTTGATGCCGTGATTCACAGTGAAAACCTTGTGGTGAGCAGGAGAATTCAATATTCATGAGGTGCTTTGCATTGACCATTTATAGTTGAAAGTGGGCGTGTTGAGGGCGGAGTATGAGGCAGTTCCAGGTACGAACGTTTCCAGGTGGACTGTGATTTATGAAGTGAACATTGCGTTCAGGTGTATGTGCGCATGATTTATGAATTAGATTTCCCCCCCTGCGAATGAAAATTATGGCTTTTGTGCGCATGTACACTTTTAGTATGAATCCCACGCACAGTTTAATAAATGAGAACCCCGGTCACAAGCTGGGGTGTGATTAGCCCCAGCTGGGTCGCCTGGAAGAGGATGAATGATGTTGCAAGACCAGAAACACCTGATGACTCTAGAAACATCACTGAAGGTGTGTCCAGAAGCACTAGCAGATGAACTAGCACGACAGTATTCTTTTTATGTGTTCTTTTTGCTGTTGTGCGTCCATCTGAATTAGAAATGTCATCAACACTCACTTGCGGTGAATTTTCGGCACATTTTCTGCTTTATTCACACATGGGCCCAGTCGGACATTCTGCTAGGGGGCTAGTAGGAAAAGTTGTTGAAAAGGTCTGGAGCAGCTGACACAGACATTTGTATTCTCAATGACAGCCCCTCAAGAAAACGTTAAGAGTTCCGTGTGTGTCTGGAACCAGCTTAACACAGGAGCTACATTAGTTGGGGGAGAAGGGGAAGCACCTACCGAAGCTCCACTCCATCTGATTGCACTCTTGTCACCCTGTCATCCTTTGTTACATATTGTACACTCAGCACCCTGTACTCTTCCCATACTGTCTGTCTCTATAACCCACCTTCTCCAATAACCCCACGGCTGTCGGTCTGTAACTTTCCCTCCATCCTTCCCTCTCTTTCTGTCTCCTCATCACATACTGTATGTCTGTTTATATCCTCGCCTTTATTACCATCCCTCTTTCAATCCTCTCCTCCCCAGCTCCCCTTCTGTCTTAATGCCATATTTCAACTGTTCACCCTCAGAGCTGTAAAATAAGCTTTAACTGATAATCACAACATTACACGCAGCCACTTGAAGGTTGAATGAAAATACGCTAGCTCTTTTTTCACAGCCGTTCCTCGGTCTCATCATCCTTCAACAATCGGCTTGTTACAGTTTCTGCTGCTCTCTTTTTTCTCCCTGTCATGTGCTTGCGACATATGAAATGGGTTTTGTTCCAACTTGCCATTTCAAATTGTGGTGGATATGTTGACGGAGGCTTACTATAAATATTCACTCTGTACTTTTAGGATTCTTCCTGTGACTTTTACAGTTGTTCACATATATGCTGCCAAAACAGGCTCTCGTGTCCATGTTGTGCATGCACACATAAGCACACACAGCACTGAGACGGTGGATTTGCATGTTACATCTGGGCTTCATTCTCTCTGCAGTACACACAGATAAAGCTGACTGCTCACTTTCTTCCCCTTGCGTTGCTATAACGCTCCATCCCTCTATTCCCCAGCCTCCATGGCTCCTGAGACTCCCTCGCATGTTGTTGTCTCCTCCAGCTCCCATCTCCTCCCATCATTCTCTTTCTATCTCATTTCCTCGCCCCTCCCCATATTTTCCCCAGCCACAATTGCAATCTGTCACTCTTTCCCCTTTCTCTCTCCATTGACACCTCCACCTTTACGACTTACTTGTGGCTGACAGGCAGTTTACTTACAAATGTCTCTCACTCTGTCATTTTCACGGCCGCTTTTTAAAGCGATGTGCAGAGCAGAGAGCTGTTAACCAAAGAGTCAGTGAGATAATACACCCATTAAGACACTGAAACCATGGTATCATGTTCGTATTATTGAGTTTTGCTGTACTAGACTCAATCCAGTACAAACATGTTAAGAGCATGTGAGTGTTCTCGTGTGTGTGAGTATTTTGTGTATCTTTGTGTCCGTATTTGCATTCACAAGCTCCTTTTTGTGTTGATGGTATCCCATGTGGTTTTCCTCATTTCCTTTGCACACAGCGGAAACAGAAGGATGAGGTCACCATCATAATGTATCTGGCGAGTCTTTCTGTCTCTGTTCAGTATGTCAGAGCATGGCAGTGTTGGACAGTAGCTGCCCCTTATTCATATCATAGGATAATAAACACTGAGGACACTAAACTTTCAGGCCTGCTTATTTAGGTGAGACTTTTTGGTTTGTCCTGTTAACAGTTGCTTATAAAGTGAATAGTTTTCCTCCCTCTCTTTGCTGCTTTTATTAAAGGATTTATGGGGATCAATAAATGCTCAGACCTTTCCCCTGTATTCACCTACTAAGCTGTTCAGTATTTCTGATAAAATGTTAATACTGATGTTATATACACATTCTAAAAAAACAGCCAACAGTAAGTGCTCTCTAATTTCTTGTCCTATAGGGATACCTTTCCACAGTTTCCTTAAGGTCTTTATTCAAGTGCAAGTCATGCCTCTTATCTCCAAGAGTATTCCTTTATTATAATTCAAGACTGTGACAGACTGACAGAGCTGACCATGGATCAGCTGATTTTGAAGGAGCTTGGTGCAGAGAGGCGACTAAAAAGCAGTGCATGAGCCTGAGGAATGGATGGAGAAAGGGATGGGCGTGATGACACGGTTACACTTGTTGGATTGCAGGAGTCTTGCTGATGGATTGCGACACATTATTGTGTCTGTATGCAGCAGAACAGGTGGCTGACAGTAACAGTAACAAGTAACTTTTTCCAGTATGCCTGGACGTGCGCTCCGATAAATGTAAACAAGGATTTTCTGCACATGTAAAGACCTGCAATGGAACAGTACTTTCCAAGATAATTAGATTGAAACCACTTAAATCTCTCTTTGCTTAATAAGGAGCTACGACTAGCTAATAGATCAGCTCATAGATAGAATATATTTGTCTGGCTGGCCGCAGGATGGGTCATAAACCATGCCTTGTTAATGGATGGGACAAAGTACACATTAAATACTTTTTTCTCAAAAATGGTTTCTGGCATTTTGGGCAGTTCTTATCACACCTATGTTTGTCCAAATGCTCATTTTTCTGGTAAGTTCATTAGTAACTTGAAACGTGGGATGAAAGTGACTCACGATTGGTCGAGCATGTTTATCGACGCGATTTCTCTACACACATGAACGCAGCATACAATCTTCAAGTAAACAAATAAGTGTTTATTTAAAGATGGATAACAGTATTTTGATTCGACAAACATTGCAAGAAACCCAATTTTGCACACACAACTTTTCTGAAACGTGGCTTGACTCACCCTTTCTTCATTTGTCTGTTTCAGTGCTGCACGAAATTACATCAATAAGTTGCTACTCTGAGCATCTAAAATTATCTTTAGCTGTCTGCCATCTGTCTGAGACGGCTTTAAAAGCCGACCGCTGTAATTCTGTTTAATTCAGTGCTTTAAAGCAGTGGTGTGATTGATGTGAGAGATTAACACTGTAATATGGCTGACAAGTTAGGTCTTGTTGACATACTTCGAAATGCAGAGTGGAGATATAAGCATTAATTGTGCTTTTGTTCAGCAACATGTTTGTCATAAAGATTCAAAGTGTATTTACTGCCTGCCTACATTCTACCTACCTTCACTGAAGTGCATCTCAGTCTTTACGCCCTGCAGACATGAGGCTTCATAAACAGCTCTGGGTGCAGAGGCCTGTTTAAGAGAGCACATAAATGCTGCCTGTGTGAAGCTACACCCATTCTACCTTGCCCAGAAAATAAGTGGGGTGCAGCAACCAGCCATGGTGGAGTGGTGTCAGATCAGTCAGCACCTGTCACTATCTCTCGTTCCGTCATTCTGTCGTCATCATCACACCTATTTTCCTTATTTTTCTAGCTATCCCTCTTACTAAAGAAATTATACGCAATTAACCCCTATTTACCCTCATTTCTTCTCTCCGCTCATTCCCCTCCTTCATTCTCTTCCCTACGGCAAACATTCCTACCCTCTTTTTCCTCCACTTCCATCTAGCCTGATTTAGAGTCTCTGGACCCTCGTGGTCGGACTCCTCTCCACCTGGCTGTCACACTGGGCCAGCTGGAATGCACCAGGGTCTTGCTGCAGAATGGAGCTGACGTCAGCAAAGAAAACCGCAACGGATGGACCGGTGAGTGTGTGTCCACGTTAGTGCATATGTGTGCATGCGTTGTCCAGGTATATCTTGTGTTTTTGGACCTATCCCACATTTTTACAGTCACATTATGGGGACTTGTCTTCCTTATGGGACCAAAACCGAGTCACCATAAAGTAAATCAGGAAATCATGAAGGTAATAATAAGGGATAGACAAGTAGTAACTAAAGTTAAGATTAAAGAAAGTCTCCAGGAAATTTAATTTATTTAATGTAATGAACTTTGGAGTCATGGAGAGACCATAAGTTGTGTGTGCTCAGGATACATTGGCTTGAGCTTGATGTTGCATTTTATTCAATAATATTTTTGTAATATTTGTAATAAAGTAATTATGAAACTGCTGTAATTAAGGTAGATTATGAGACCAGTGGAGATTAATGATAATGGTTAAAATTATGAAAACATAATCTTTGACCTCATTTGAAGGATTTACACAGATAAAAGTGATCTCAAATGTGTGCCATCCTCCCGACAGAAACAACAAATAGATCTCCCACAGTCTGGCCCAGAAGTTTGTCATTCTTTTAGTGTTTTTATATAAAGAAAGTCTTGATTTGTTAGGATTTGAGATAGTGACAGGAAAGGTGACAGAGGAGCAGTGACAGGAGTAGGTTTAAAGGGTTTAATGTAAGAACTCAATGTGAATCAATACAGAAAATAATCTCAGAGTATCAGGTCCTGAGAGAGAAGAAAACCTTTTAGATTTACTCCAATCCGTTTGAGTGAGTGTGTTGACGAGAGATGCAGGAGTCCAGACACGGACACAATGCAGAGGAGTTGGAGGTTGAGGAAAAGAGTGAGGGTCATTAAAGATGATTGTTCCTTCTGTCATTGCTGGACATGATCAATATTTACCTTTCTTTTACATTATGTAGGTTCTCCATATTGAAATTGATCAGCCTGTTTCAAAAGTAAATGGCTGGTAGGTAATCCCAGACCAGAGCCATCCCCTCCCTATAAACCAACTAAGCTGCAGTTTAGGAGATGAGGGGGAGGGAGGGTCCAAACTCACTGAATTAATCTTTGCTAGATATTGTGTTGTATGGTAGGGCCATGAGCAACAATCATCACGTTTGTTGGACAGTGAAAATATCTAAAAGAAGAAACCCATTGGAAGGACAGTTAAATATGCCAAACATGGCCTGTTCGTTGCTCTAACACAGTGGACACCCTGATCACAAATGACCTGAAATGCTGTCGTTTTGGTACAACCCTCTCGGTCACAATAAAAGGACTATAAAAATATATGATGTATGATATCATATGTAAAATAGTTAACTGTAAGGTTTCACACTGGCTGTATTTTGCTATTGGCACTGATGAGGTTGGCCTCCAAGTGATTCCGATTGGTTTAAAAAAAATGCCTTCTGCCAGATATCTCTTCTGTGCTGGCGCTGTGCTATGTAGTGTGGAGTTGGGTCTGGCAATGAGACTCTGAGCATGAAATCAATTCAGTTTTTACCCTTGAAATTATATTGGTTGGTACAAGAGTCCAATATGCCACTTTTAATCTATTTAGATTTGTTTCACTCTGTATTAAGTCACGTAACTTGGCCAAAAAGGATTTTTTTTATTTCAATGGTAATAGATTATATTACGTTTATACTACTGGATTATACCTACCTGCTATTTCCATAAATGTATGACAAACTGTTCATTTTATCTTCTTCACACCTGGCAGGTGTATTGTTAAGGGTCAAAGGAGGTGGAGTGTTGTATTATGTGTGATATGAAGAGATGATTTAAAATATTTTGAATGTGAATAAATAGCCGCCCAGTGCTCTGTAGCAGTCACTGGGGGCGGCAACATCCAGGAATAATATCAAAGTAGCTCCGGAGCATTTACACAGGACAAGTTCATTCCACACTGATAGGTTAACAAGTGCCAATGCACGAGTTAAAAAGGTTTTTTTAATATCATCAGAATATTGCCATGTGTTGGTGGTTGCAGCTGTATGCGTATGTGTGTGTGTGTTAACTCCTATTCACTTGTTTCCTAATAAAGAAAAAGAAAGAACATTGTTCTGTAATTGCCCAAGAGTAGAACAGCCTGTAAGATTAGCAGCAAAGTGGCGGTCTGATGAATGATGGGCCCGCTGCAGTAATTGGTAGAGCAGCTTTTCTTTTGGCCTACTTCAGCTTCTCTTCAATTCTCTCTGCCCCCTTAAATTTCTCTAGTGCATACATTTTAGATGAGGTCCTGAGTGATTGGCTCTCCACTACTCTCTTTCAGTTCTTCAGGAGGCGGTGAGCACCAGAGATCCGGAGCTGGTGCGTCTCGTGCTCCGTTACCGTGACTACCAGAGGACTGCCAAGAGGCTGGCGGGCATCCCCGTCCTGCTGGAGCGACTGCGCCAAGTGGGATTTCACATAAACAAAACACATGTGCAACACTCTGAAGCACAAATTACCACACACACACACACACACACACACACACACACACACACAAACACACATGCATGCATGGACACAGATTACATATGTTTAACAAATCCTAAACATGAAAATACACATTTGTAAAAAGCGTCCATTTGAAATGTAGATTCATATTTTGAATGCTTACATCTTTGTCGCACAGAATTTACTCGTTTACAAAGAAAAGATTTGTCTTAGTGTTGCAAAATTCTTCCTGTGGGTAATCTGACTGTAGACTGGACAGAATGGAAATTGGTGATAATCCTGATATGAATGTGTGGAGGAGCAGCAGATTGTGTTGTAGCTGCTGCAGCAGTAAAGCTGCAGGGAACATTGTTAAAGTTAGAGGAGCTGCCTTCATAGAATCTGTCTTCCTGTGCATCTGCTTCAACGGCACACACACACTCACACACACACACACACACACACATGCACACCCACAAACGCACAGCCACACACACACATAGGTGTGCATAGAAGTTCATAATCATTTCTTTAATCCATTCCTAGTACAGATGTACACGGACACAGCGTGGTTGCTCACTGCAGGCTGTCTGTGTCTACTGCATCTAATAAATTCACATACATACAATATCTGCTACCAGTACTATTCTCAACACTTGTGTAACCTGACAATACTCTGCAGACTCACGTAATCACCACTGATTTCTCCATTAGCAATAGGTGAGCTGCAGTGATTTAATCTTTTTCAAAGAGATAATGGTGCCGGCAAGTGGCGAGACGTCCAATGCTTGAGTATCACGATTAAAAAACAAGGGGCAATATAACTTACTCATTGTGTCCAATTTTAGTTCTGTTGCTAGGCAACAGCAATAAGGGTGGGATGAGCACGGAAAGCCTCTATAGACCAGACCATCCCATTTCAGCTCGGCCTTAGTGTTCTACTCAGCCCACAAAGAAAACGGTTTTCGTGGGCTGAGTAGATCGCTTCCTCAGAAAGCTGCAGCCCCGAATTCAGACAAGCCGGCGTCTGGTAAGGGGCTCAGGTGCCCTCCCTGTAAGCTGGCCAAAACGCCTGTGTGAACTCTCTACTAATATATCACAGCTGCTGCCCAATAGTATACTCACACGGCAGACACAACGACAACAACCCTTACAACATCCACCCGGCACATCACAATGCTCCTGATCTGCTGCTCACACCCACATCACTCTCTTCTCCACTGCTTCATCCTTCAGTTCTATTATTAACACACACACACACACACACACACACACACACACACATACACACACACACACACACACACACACACACACACACACACACACACACACACACACACACATACACACACACACACACACACACATACACACACACACACACACACACACACACACACACACACACACACACACACACACACACACACAAACACACAAACACAAACATACACTTCTCTGTGCCAGTCCCATTTGGCACTGACAAACTCTCACTCTTTTTTACCCTTTTCTTTTCTCTATCTAACTTTGAATTCATCACTCTCCTATTCACCGACTCTCTCTCTCTTTCTCTCTCTCTATCACTGCCCGTTGACTTCTCATTTGTCATTTGGCTTCCTCTGCTCTCCATCCAGGCCCAGGACTTCTATGTGGAGATGAAATGGGAGTTTACCAGCTGGGGTGAGTCTATTGTCTTTGTTCAGTGAGTAAAACGGTCCAGTGATGACCAGTCTCCCTCCGGAGCTACAGAGGCCCGTTTCTTACTGTTGTACCTGACACAGATGCTCACACACTTTCTGCCCAGTACAATGTAAACAGCATTTTATCAAAACCCTAAGTGGATGAGTTTGCGTTATGAGTCTCTACACTGATAAATTGCACAGCTAGTAGAAAGGATTTTATTCCTACATGTGGTATAGTGAAATCAGGATAAGCTGGATAACATATGGTGCATGTCACGTAGAAATGACATAGGTTAGATTCAAAGCCAGTCTGTGTTTGCCCTTAGTGCCCCTGGTGTCCCGCATCTGCCCCAGCGACACCTACAGAGTTTGGAAGAGCGGTCAGTGCCTCCGTGTTGACACCACCCTGATGGGCTTTGAACAGATGACCTGGCAGAGAGGAAACCGGAGCTTTATTTTCAGAGGACAAGGTCAGAGCTTAAAATGTGTGTGTGTGTGTGTGTGCGTGTGTCATTGGTGTCAGGATATATTCATTTCTAAAGAACCATGTGTATAATACAACAAAATAAAAGAATACAGACAAAGATGAATTGTGAAGGCAGAGGCCAAATAATTTAAAGGAATAGTTTCACATTATAGAAAATATAAATTTTTGTTTTCTTTCATGGAGTTTGAGTAAATGAGAGGACTTTGGAAAGTCACATATAATCCCACACACACAACCCCTCCTAAAATCAATACACGTTGTATTCTACCTCTGTACCGAAAAAAAAGAAGAAAAAATTAATCAGATTCATTGTGTTAATGAGTGAGCGTCAGGGTTGATGCTAGGCAAAATGTGTGGGAAAAACTCATCAGTGGAATTATTTGTGCTAAACTAACATGCTGCGTGCTGAGTAGTAGTAATCCGCTCATCTTCTCAGCAAGAAAGTAACATCTATACCCCTCCCCAAGAAAAAGGGTTTCCTCAGGGGTTCTGCATACCGAGTCGAGCTTCACCAAACTCTGAAAGCTGAAACCAGCATTACCACAGGCCAAGCAAACAACTCCTTCCAAACAGACAGGTTTGACCTACTAGCAGTCAGCAAGATGTATTCATCTACATCCTCGGATAAAATAACAGCAGTGGTTCCATGATCTAAAATCGCCGACATGCGATATTTGAAAAGAAAAAAACAGTTCAGCAAATCATTTAAACTTATATGAAAGTCAGACACATGAATAGTAACAAAGTTAATTCAGATTCATGCATAACGTTTTCTAACTTCACTCTGCCCCATAGACTCTTTATGAAACAACGCTGCACACAACATCCAGCACACAAATAATAATGAAAAGGAATAATTCTGAAGTAGCTCCGGAGCTTCAATACAGAACAAGACAACAGAACATTCCAAACAGGCAGGTTTAGAACCGGCAGTGCACCAGTAGTAATAATACAATTATTGGCTGAAAGAGCATGAGTAAACAGCGAATGAGAGCAATGTTGCAGTTTGCATTTTGCTGTTATGATATTGTACATGATGAGGTACACAGGCGAAACTGGTGTAGGTGTGACTGAACCTTTTCTTTCCTGGATGATCCGGGTCCTGCCACAGGTCTCTTCAGCTACTGGGTCCTCTGAGCATTGATTTGCCCAGTTCTTCCTTTATTTGTATCTTTCTTCTGCAGACCATTTTAAATTGTTCCTTTTCTTCTGACCTTTGTGACTACTTTTTTGAATAAGCATAAGGCCATCCCTCACTCTATTACTTTATTTTGGACCTTTTCCATTTCTCTGTCCATTTGCAGCATCCACAATCTCGGTCATCATCTTTTCTAACTATTCTTTACATATTCTATATACCACTCTCTTGTCTCCCAGGGTCCAGTGCAGAAGTGATGGAGGTTGACCATGACCGGCAGCTGGTATACTGTGAGACCCTGTGTGTCTCGTCTCTCACAGCGCTTTCACCCGGCCAGGGGAACGCAGGCGCCTGCAGCAGCAATGCAGCCAGTTTGGGTCTCCTGGGGGCTGTGCAGCCCAGCGATGAGCAGGTAGCAACCAGACTGTCTGCACCTGTGGTGACCACTCAGCTGGACACCCGCAACATCGCCTTTGAGAGGTCAGACACATCTCTTTCTCATAAATACACTCAGTAATACTCAGGGGGTAAATCAAGCAATCTCTAATGTCTCTTCATGAAACTTTAGCACCGTAAAATAACAATTGTAATTAAAAGGGAAAATTCGTACATACTTGCTATGTATCTATGATCCTATTTTATTATTTACTGGTGTATTTTTCTGTGATGTGTCATAAAATATAAAACATCAGGAGGTGCGTTCACACCGAACACGACGCGATGCACCATTACATCCTAATCAAAGAACTAGGGCTTCTTTCTAGTCCGACCATTTTGAGCTTCTTTTTTTTTACAATCAGAGATAAACAGCTATTTCTCCTCCATTACTCGCCTCTCTGCAGAACAACACAATTCGGCCACATGACCAAGATTCTCCGGTCGTCCATCTTTATAAACAGTCTCTTTTGTTTGTTTTTAACCCTGCTGAGCTTTATATACAAACAACAAACCTATAAGACACAGGAGACGAGAGGAACAAGAAAAACAAAAAGGCAGAACGTCGGCTAAACAAACTCTGGGGTTTTGCTGCCACATGCGTATTTTGTCTTAAACAGACAGTAGCTCAAGATGGCTGTTGCTGCTAAAATTTGCTACTTTAACTAGTGATGTGAAACAGACTTTAAGCAGTGTCTCTATTGAGAAACTATGTTTCAGCATTAAGCATTTAACATTTATAGATTCTATTTTTTCTGTTGTCTTTTTGGTACCTGACCAGGGGCTGGATACAAATTGGCCTACTTAGCTAACTCCTACTCATTTACATTTTCCCTCTTATCTATTGAAGAGAGGAGAGCACATTCCGTGACAAAATTAATATAATCATGGTAAATTATTATTTTGTCATTTTTGTTGTCACATTAGCAGCTGCACAGCAACACTCACACTGGGTCCCTGGGTGCCACTGCACTAACTAAAAACAAGTCCACTCTTCGTCATGTCTGTCCTACGTGCACTGGTTTGCAAGAAATGTCTAAAAAGCTGAAAAAGATGTCAGGAGTGAACATCAGTCAATGTCAGCGATGAAGGACATGCCATTTCTCTCTGACTCCAGGTGTAAACATATAAGTATACAGGAACATATAAGTCTGGAAGAACAGAACCTATAAGTACGCAACATATTCAGTACTGAAAACATAGTACAACATAGTATATGCAGTCATAAGGCACACCTTGTGGAGGTAGTGAGGAACAAATTAGCTTCAGGCTGTGTGAATCAGACTCATACCACTTTACAAAAAACTCAACTCTTCAATGCAAGTCATACCCAGCAGCTAACATAAAGAGAGGCCGAGTAGACACAAGCTGACGAGAGGAAAATAGAAGAGAACGGAAAGAAGCAGCAGAAGAAAATGGGAAGCAGGTGGCTCATGTGCTGTCAATTTAGGAACTGTTTAATATGCAAACAGTAGAGTTTTCTATCTCAGTGTCACATAAAGTGACACTGATATAGAAAGGAGGTGAGATGGGAGGGGAGGTGGGGCGCCGAGGACAAAACTCATCTTATGCTGGTCAGGAGGTGAGATAAGACTGATGTGACAGAAGGAGAGAGGGGGATGGCGTTTTGGACATAAGAGGGATGGAGAGAAGAAAAATGTTTTAAGAGGAAGGTGAAAAGGGGGTTGAAGAAAAAACAGGATTGAGGGAGAGTTTGGGAGGGAAATACATGAGAGAGAGAGAGAGAGAAAGAGATGAGAAGGGAAAAGAAGACATGCAGTGAGAAACAGTGAGAGAAAGATGAATGGGACCCGAAAAGAGGTGGGATAAAATACTTTATGTGAGCCAAAACAGTGATGGCTAGAGATTCAGGGACAGGAAGTGAATGTTAACAGATAAAAAAGAGTGAGTGACGAAGAGGAGAATGACTCACAGTGAGCATGGAGAGGCGGGGTGCAATCATCTCCCTGTCAGACTTGTACCTCAGTGTCACCTCTGTGCCTTTTCCTTGCTCAGCACTTCTTTCTACATGCCAATAATCTATTTATGATGCTTTACAGCAAACCACTTTGTCAACGACCCTGGCAGCACATCCACCCCTGGAGTTTACACGTCTGAACACAGCCACGCACAGAAACGATGGCACTGCAGTTCTGCCGTGTTAGGGCTGGGTACAAAGTACAAAGTTTAGAACCCTCAGAATTCGAGACATAACTTTACGTGAGCATCTATGACCCCGCTAATGGCTTGAAATTCTACTGCACCCATTAGGGTTGATGAGATTCCTGTTCAAGAAGTTCCCTCTTATTATGAATCTATATGCTTGGTCATGAAACAACAATAATAATTGGATTGTTTATAGCAATCAACCAATCGAACAGTCAGCACAACCTGGGCAATTTGGGATTCAGTATGTTGCCCATGGACCCTTAATAAAGCTGGTGATACAACCTTCTGGAGAGGGAGCCAATCACCGCTGATATTTGGTGAGACCCGGGGTACATCCTGAACAGATCGCCAGAAACATAAACAGAGACAAACAGCGATTCAGACTCACAGTCTTCAATTAACCTAACCTCAACCTGCGTGTCTTTGGACTGAGGGAGGAGAAAACCTTTGCAAATATGGGGAGAACATGCAAAGTCCTCACAGAGAGACACTGGCTGATCTGGGATTCGACCCAGTAACCATCTTGCTGTGAGACGACATTGCTTACCACCCACCAACCAATACCCCTTTTTTCAAAATGGTTGTTTGAAATTAGTTAAAAATACCGAATGGTGGTTCAGAAATCGTATTAGTTCAAAAGTATAGAGGCCTATATGAGGGGAAAACACTCACTGCCTGTTGTGTGGTCCAGAAGGAGTTGTGATGAAAATGAATCATGAAGATGGGATATGCCTCAATAATTTCTGGGCAGACTTCCTAATTACAAACTGAACAGATGATCTACTAACAACAAACAGGGACAATGGCTGCAATGTTTACATGCTGTATATTTTATAAAGGAAAAGCCAGATCCCTGTGACTCGCAGCCTTAGGGGACTGTGTGTCATGTTAATGGGTTTCTCTCCTTGGTACATTGCTTGGTTCAGGGTGATTATCCACACCAAATGTGATTGAAAGTGGAACAGAGTGGAGCACACTGATCTGACATGTGTTGAATCTCTCTTGCAGGAATAGGACGGGTATCCTGGGCTGGAGAAGTGAGAAGACTGAGACAGTGAATGGATATGAAGCCAAGGTAGAGAACCCGGCTGCTGCGGCAGCTGATCTGTCACAGTGTCCAGAGAAAACACTGCTGTCACACATTAGTTTGATATTTCCTGAAAGTCCTCTTCATTTGATAAAAGTGTAATTTCCAGAATAAATCACTTCCCAAAGTTATTTTAAAACCACGACTATATATATTCAAGAACATGGCCTTCTACATTTTGAAATTATGACGGATAGAATTCGGGAAAACCTGTCATTTTAAGATGATACAACAATTATGCACAAATGCTTTAACCTCAGATCAGGAAAATTCATCAGCACGCAAAACAACAGATCTCAAATCTAGTTTTAAAACAAGTCCATCTTGCATAAGCACTTGCATTGCTTTGACCCCATTTGTTTTCTTTGACCCCCGAGAGGGATCGATCGGAGACAAGTGTCAGACACACAGGACCATCTGTCTCTAGTGGTTTAACAGCACTTCAGACAGGATCGGCTCTGAAAAACTGCTGCCTGGAAAGCATCTATTTTCTGCATCATTGATTTAGAGCTTCAAACATAAACAGACAGATCTTGTAGAGGGGGGTCTCCTCCTGGACACTTTTTACCTCCTCCTTTCCCTCGTCTGTCTCCCGGTGTAAACTCAGAATCAGCATCCTGCTCTATTTTTAATAAGTATTTTCTTTCTATGGTCACTGGTGAGGAATCATTGTTCAGTACTGTGGACTGTAACTCAAAGAAGTTGGCCTGTATTATTGAGACATTAGTGGTGTAACTCAAATCATTCTTTCAATTCATAACTTGGTGCTGTTGCTTTTAGGGTCACACGTCTGCTCAGTGATCATTTGAAGAGTAAAAATGAAGGCGTGCTCAAAGCAACACAATGCATTTAAATTGCAGCTACAAAATTAGTTTGATGGTTCACTGACTTGGAACATGGAGAATGGTGTCTCTTTTCACTCCCACTCCCTGAACGTCTGTTCTCGCTATTTGCATGTTACTCTGGTGAACCGATCTCCTGTGGGAAGTGTGCAACTGACTGAAAGTCGCAGCTTATGTTGTTCAGCAAGTTGAAGGACGAAGTCTAGATCACTAAAAGAAGCCTGAGGGCCCTTTCACACCTTCCTATCAGTTTAGTCCACACCAAAATAACAACAGTGAAAGATGGACCATGAACCAAAAGTTTGTCCGAGGTGGTCTCAGTTTGGATGAAACTGAACCAGGGTTTGATTCTGTTGCAAAAAACTTTATTTGGGTGTGTTTACTATGCACTTTATTAAAAAGTTAGCGAATACATCAGCCAGGTTAATTAGCAAAAACCTTTATTTGGGTGTGTTTACTATGCACTTTATTAAAAAGTTAGCGAATACATCAGCCTAATAGACAACATCTGATGTACAATTGGAGGTTGACGTAGACCACAGGACGTACATATGTCACACAAAACATCATGGAACCTCACATTTGGTTGCAGGGGGCCCTTTTGATCAGTTAAAGTGACCGCGTTGCTTTAACTTTTACATTTGCTCGATCAGTCAGTATCACTTCTTTGCCACCATCAATCACCTATGGTCTCTCTATGGGTCCTGTGTATTGTTTGTACTCAAGATTGTTGTTTCACTCTTTAATACTTAAATTACTATTCCAAATTTTCTGAGAACTGCTTCTAATCACAACACAGAAGTCTTGTATCACTTCTATTTTGGCTCTCAAGATGTAGACCCCACCATAACCCCACTGCTAAAACATGGTTTGGTACAATGAATTTTAGTTTGCTTCCTATCTGTGGTAAGTGTTGACAGAACTTGTTATAAAACACTACCCCTCCCAAATCCAAATTATGTCTACAGAGATTTCTGAGTTTTATAGCAGTTTGCTCATTATAGAGGTCAAGCAAGGAGTTCTACCTCTCTGGGGTCGCATTGAGTTACATCACGATGCAGGAAAACATTACTTTACAAAAAGTAAAATGTGGAAGCAAAAAATAGCCAAATACTATCATTTACATTGATGTCATGCTACAGTTTTAAAAAAACACATTCAACAGCACAATGTGTATTTTATTTTCAACATAGAAGTCAATGTAATTTAATATTTAGGACTATAAGTCAGTTGAATATTCCTGTGAGAAGTGGGAAGGAAGTAAAGCCTCCTTCTCTTTCAGGTTTATGCTGCATCCAATGTGGAGCTGATCACCAGGACCAGAACTGACCATCTGTCCGACCAGAACAAGAACAAGACTAAAGGTGGGTCGCCTTATTTCACTACTGTACTGCAGCTCTATCAAGCAATGCCTCATGTGGAGCAGCTGAATTCTCCACCATCATCTCTGTGCCACAACTTCTCTGATTTAAGACTCACTGATGAGTCCTCCCTCTCCTCACCCGAACTCAGTGAGCTCACCACAAGGCTCCAGCCAACACGCTGCAACGTTCACTCACCGGCTCCTTCTCGTGTTCTGGTTCAGATCGTATATCAAACAGGGTTATCATTCCTCCCTCTTCAAACTGTCGCTGTCAGACAGGATCATCTGTCTCATGCTCCTCTGAGAGTTCCATGTTCCTAAGTCCCAATCACCATCTGCACTTTGCTAATAGCCAGGAGAGAGGTGTTCTGGGAAGCGCTACATATAATAAGTAGATACATCGAATTCTTCCTCGTCATTAGTGAGTCCTCCTCAACCAGTTCTACAAAATACTGCAACTTTTTGTGGTTTGTGTGCTGGACCTTGTATAAACAGTATATGATGCAGAGTGAAGTAACTTTGTGATTATTCTACCTGGTTTATCTGCAGTGAAGATTTTATAATTAATGTTTTTCATTGAATGAAACTGAATTTGCTTTATTACCCTTCACATGTTTGGTTTATATATTTATGTTTTTACAATTTACTGAACTGATGTTATGTTTTCATAGATGAGTTCTGTTAAACAACCAACACACTGGTCGGACTCAATTCTTTCATAAAAGCTCTGTAATTCTGCTAGGTACAAAGCAGTACAGCAATGAAACTAATGTGCTTTTACTTTGAAGAGGAAGTGATTCTATTATTATTGCCACCCTGACAGATCCACAGGAACCTGTGAATGTCTGTATCAGTCCAATAAGGGGAAATTTAAATGATTAGATAGAAGACCTTTGTGGAATTAGTAGGTAGATAAACATAGTGCATCTTGACTCAAACAGGAAATCATCAGGCCAAAGTCAAAATGTGGACGACACCACCGACATCACCAGTAATTAATGAGCCTTCATCACTCTTCACTTTGTGGTTGTTGAGGACGACCGAAGCACCCGAGCTGTCTGAAAACAAACACCACTAAAAAGCTGCTCATATTACTTCTCTGCTCACAACCTTCATTTCTAAATGAGCATCCACTCCTTTAATGTGGGTTCCTTAAAAAGACAGTGAAATATTATTTCCTCAGTCTGCTTGTTACTGTGAATGATGGCTCCTGCATGAGAGCAACTCTACATATTTTCAGTTTCTTCTATCTGCTCTCCTCACTGGAGAGAATATATTTCTTACACACAGACTCTGTTTTTATGAAGCAGATTTAAGTATGGTTATATTTTAATAAATAATACAATTAAAGTTTGTTAAATTTGTAACGTGAGGAGAATTACTTACAAAATTGCAGCCTAGTTTTCAGGGATGTCAGGATCCAAACAGAAAAGTTGGGAGTTTGAAGGACTATTGTGAGGACCTGATTTTTTTTTTTTAAATCACTCTGTTGTTTCTTGT
Source organism: Pleuronectes platessa (assembly GCF_947347685.1). Lineage (NCBI taxonomy): Eukaryota > Metazoa > Chordata > Actinopteri > Pleuronectiformes > Pleuronectidae > Pleuronectes > Pleuronectes platessa. The sequence continues at coordinate 26,352,096 of NC_070630.1, forward strand.
TTTAACTCCAGAAGCTTGAACTCCAGAGATTTCTGTTTCTATAAGCATAAAGGGTCCAACTGTGACAGCTTTGTTTTCTCACATTCATCTTTATGCACTCTCACACTGTGTTTCACTGACTATTTTGAATCATGTTCATGCTTCAGTTTTGTACAAAATGGCTCTACTTATTTCAGCTCACTGTCTTGGCAGATGCAAGACCACAGCACAAAAGCTTGACTTAATTAAATAAGTTTGCTTGAGCAAAGAAACAAGAGTATTATGACGCAGTTGCAGCTGAGATTTCTGAAGCGATTCTTCATCATCTCATTCACAAATATGTGCCAACTTTTTAAGGTTTAAGTAATCAGTATTGCACAACTCATACGAACAGGACTTCATCTTCACTTTATTGTGTAACCGCTGAATTCTCTCAGTCTAACTCATCACTGTGTGTCTCTGAGCAGGTGGGAAGACGCCACTGCAGAACTTCCTCGGTATCGCAGAGCAACACATGGGCCCAAACAACGGGGTGAGTCCAGCTGTCATCTAAAGATCTATCATTTCTTTTTTTGGGGATGTTCACAGTCTATTGTCGGAGGATATTTTTATAAATATGGCACATTCACTCTGACGAAAAGATCTAACTTTTTGATTTTGGGGCTTAGGGGCTGAGGTCAAAGGTCAAGTTAACAATCCTATGAATGTGATATATGATGAATGCCCCAAATAAATGTCTTTACATCTGGCAAAATCCACTTGGACTCAAGAATGACCTGACTACAATTTCTCTTAAAACATGTTTCTTCTTGTGAATGTGGTATCTTAGAACACCTCATGGTAATTCTCCCAAATTTAGCTCACATGTTCCCTTGGACTCATGGATTAGGGAATGACATCCAGAAAATTCATGTAGATGGAAACTGCACAGGTCGGCAGACACACACACCCACAGTGTGGTATTTTTCACTTTCTTTATCATTGTGATCATTGATGGATATTTCAGGGATTTGATTGAATTTTTTTTTTTTTTAAGAACTGATAAATCTGACTGTTGAGCCGTGGTGGATGTATGCTTTCTGTTCAGAGCCATTCTAGTGTTTAGATACTAGAGATTTTTTCAGGGGAATGAGAAAATGTCAAAAACAGTTCAAATCTGATTTAAAAAAGTTAAGAGATTTTTAAGGTGTGAGGTTTCTCAACTGAAAACAGTGGCGTGTTTGCCGCTAAGAACTATAGTGGACATCTTCACATTGAAGGTAGCCATCATAGTGACAATAGTAATACGCATCACCACTGTGACCATTGAGAGGGAATTATACCGTCCACTCTCAGCATCCTGACCCTCCCCTCCCCTCTTCAGTGGACAATGAGTGTATGAATCAGGCTGAGTTCACTGTGTCAACAGGAGTGCATGTCTGCAGAGTTAAACATTCACTCCAACCTGCTCTCAAATATTGATTATGTTTTGGTTAATTTGCTTCTGCTGGTGAGCGTCTATGACTCATACCTGCCTCCTACACTTCTCTCTGTATTCTGACTTTCCACTCTTTCCCCCCTTGTTGTCCCCTCTGCTCTTTACAATCTTCTCCCTTCAAGTTCTCTCTGCTCAGATTTTTGTGTAAACCAGTTTTGTAATTGGTTGCAGTTTTGCCAAAATCTACATTTTTAAATGGGCCATTGATGATTACCTGCAACCCTTAGGGAAATAAAATATTTTGCAGCCTTTACCTCTTCCGGTAATGACGTCCTACTTTTAACAGATTTAATAAAGTCACACAACAGTTGACAGGTGAGCAATTAATTAGTTCTACAACCCAACAGAGGCATCTACGATAATGATGTGAAATGTCTACAGTAAGAGAAAACATGCTCTGTCATTTGTTCTCAAATTGGGGCTTGACTGTAAATCTTTCTTCTTCACTGTGTTGTTAAAAAATGTCAGTATAGGTAAGATGAAAGCCTTGAAATCCTAGTGGGAGCCGAGATGGTTTTTCTGTTACACAGTGGAGAATAATAGTTTTAAAAGCCGGAAATCTTTGCTCTTTGTAAAGTAAGTTATTACATCACTGTTTGTGTTTGGGAGGTGCAGTTCACTGGAGCCCAAAAAAGAAGTCAGACAAGAAGAACATTTTTAAATTAGACAGATTTGCTGTTTCTGTTTGCAGATTGGCATAAGAAAAGATAATCAGGAAATCCAAACTCCTGCAGCAAAAACTGGTCAACTCTGTATAACAGGGACTAAAAATTAAGTGAATGGCGTTTTTCTAGGCATTGTACTTTTACAGCAAAACTATCTTCCAACATCTCTAACTGATGTGAGCACCACATCACATCAGTTAGAGATGTTATGTGGTGCTCACATCAGTTAGAGATGTGAGCACCACATAACATCTCTAACTGTCCCTCTCTAACTGATGTGAGCACCACAGCAGCTACTGTCAAATACAGATGACGCACAGAAGACGGACAAAATCTGAAGTTGACTAACAAATATGGTTGGAATGCATCCAAAATGTTGGATAGGGGTGGGGCCCAAAAACATATCTTAGTCAGAAACTCAAACACTATAAACACCACAACAAGGAAAACTCTGAAACTAATGACACAAATGGAAACACACAGTTTAAATACACAAACTCAACACAGGTGTAGCTATTGGCGGCGGGGCAAGTCATCAACCGAGGAGGTAATAGACAAAGACAAGAAGTGAAGTGAGAGATTCAGGGAAGAATTCTCTGAATAAACGAGGAAACAATGAACTCAATGTGCACAAAGAATCTCGAGGACAGACTATGAGCGAAGTTGTTTTTTAATACATCAGGCTTTTATACACGTTTACGCAGTTTGGGTAACACCTCTGACACCACAAGAGATAATGTACCTCAAGGCCCCTTGCACACCGCTTTGAGCAAACATTTAATTTCTTTAAAAAACAGTCTTCTGAAAGTTAAAGATATATCAGAAACACATCCTATTATATTGATAAACAATCCTCTCCTGTGCACATTTTATTTCACTTTATGAGATGTGCTTATATAAAGAATGTTTAATGTTAATTCTATTCATTGTTTACTATCTGCAGGCCCTGGTCACCCAGATGTCGACTCCTGCGTTGACCAACCCTGCAGCACTGACTGCCGAGGAGTACTTCAACCCCGGCCTGTCACCGACTCAGAGGGACATCGGCCACCAGTGCCAACTCACCACCAAGACCCAGAGGTGACAGCGCCTGACAGGGAAACAGACAAGCAGCCATGCAAACAGTGAAGTCGCCCTCCAAGCACGCCACCAAGTGCCAGGGCAAACAGGGCTGAGAGGCGTACAATAGGCAGACGCATGCACACACACACACACAAACACATATACACATACACATACACACACACGCACACACACACACACACACACGCACGCACGCACCCACGCACGCACGCACACATACACACACACACACACGCGCACAGACACACACAAACACAAACACACACAGGCAGAGTAAAATCAGCCATCCATGACAGCTGACCACCAAGATCCTAAAATGAAGAGTGACTCACACATAAGAGTCTCTCACTAATACATACACACTATGAGGACACTCATTGGCATAATGCATTCCCCATCCCCTAACCCTAAAACCTCAACCCCCAAGCTGCCTTTAAAAAAAGTGGTTCAGAAATTGAGGACCCACCAAAATAATTCAAAATGTTGTCACTCTGCAAGTTCTTGGCTCAAATGGTCCTAATGGCTTTGCATGTAAACTCACACACTCACACTTCAGGAGTAGATTTTTACAAAGCTGGTAGAGCGTCAGACAGTCTGTCTCTGCAGTCTATCACAAATCTCTAGCACAATGACTCATGACAAATCGTCTTTATGTCAGGATTTTACAAAAAGAAACAAAACAACATTAAGCCGAAGAAACCCTCAGTGTAATTTAAAAATGTTAAATCAAAGAGGGATTTAAAAACTGCCTGGGGTCTCCAAATCAAATGAGAGGATCATTTTTGAAGCATCTGTTTGAAATGCTAGTTTTTGTAGCACAGCTAATTATAATGCTTTTCGATGTCGTGCCCACGAATCACATTCGGGATTTGAGTATTATACGTTATAGATCCGAATTGTGACCTTATATCTCTTTCACCTGCCAACACCAGCCGTCCGGTCATCCGCCCTGTGTTTGTCTGACTGGCCATTGACCTGTCTGTCAGTTTCACTGCTTTGTAGCTCTTAATACAGAGTGGCAGATGAGGAGGAAGTCTTTGAGGTTGCAGAGCTGCCTCTCAATCCTGTCTTCATTATCTGACAAGTTAAAATATAAGCATTGATTGGCCTCATTGTGAACACGCCTCAGTAGCTTGTGTACAGTCTGTGTTGGCTGATGTGATCAATGTCTTTTGTGTACCTCCTTAAATGAGGCTACAAATTGTTATAGTGAAAGTTGGAAATCATTTATATGATGACGCTCATCAATAATCTCTTCCTGCATTACTGCCCAATGTGTTGACTGCATGTGTTTGTCTCCAGGTTTAAAGCCAAGCTGTGGCTGTGCGAGTCCCATCCTCTGTCCCTGGCAGAACAAGTGGCGCCCATCATCGATCTGATGGCGATCTCCAACGCCCTGTTCGCCAAGCTGCGTGACTTCATCATGCTGCGCTTGCCGCCTGGCTTCCCAGTCAAGATCGGTGAGCGCCGTGGGAGAGCAAGAGGGATGAAGGGAAGGAGTCTAAGAAGGGAGGTTTATAAACAGGGATTAAGGGACAGAGAGGAGGAAAAACAGACACACGGAGTAGAGAGGATAGAGAAGATTGCAAGCTTGATTGATGAATCGCTCATAACTCCACCAAAGCCCAACAGTCCCCTCATATTCAGTCAAGCTGCACCAAATTTCACACACTCATAGATATCAGTTCCCTTAATATGACTTCGAGATCCATGAATTATTCCCTGGGAAATCGTTAAAAATGTAAAAAAAATGCCAAATATCGCATGTTAAAGAAAGGGATAACAAAGATTCCTGGATCCGCCCCCTGATGCGGATCAGCAACACATTTTACTGAGCCATTTGCTTTACCAAATTCCATGGTGATCCTGCTAACAAATCAAGCAAACAACAATTGGACAGGGTTGGAAACATAAGCCTCTTGATGGATAAGAGCATGCATTGTTAACTGCATGAGGAGACAGGTAGAAAGACGCATTGCACGGACCACTGCAATAACAATGTCCTCTTTCTCGTCTGCTTGGTCTCCCCTCCCTGCAGAGATCCCTCTTTACCACATCCTGAACGCCAGGATCACGTTCAGCAACCTGAACGGCTGTGAGGAGGGGACCGGTGTCCGTGCTGACAACGAAGTCGGCGTGGACGGGGACGGGCAGAGAGACATCCCCAGGACAGATACACCATCTCCTGGCAGCGACTCCTCCAGCGTCTCCAGCTCCAGCTCCAGCTCCACGAGTGAGAGCACACGCCCACGCTGCTCTGTTGTATCCGACATCTCTTCTGACATCTTCTTCCTCAGCTGAAGAATAAGTCTCCGCTGTAGAACTCATCACATTGCTGATTTTTGGTTTCAACACACTGTTGTAATTCATCAATTCATCTGGGCAATGCCTCAGATAATTGAGTTTACGGTTGCTTGATAGAGTTATGAGCAGTGTTATAACAAGGTTATGTTGTCCGTGTTATGTGTAAAATTATGGCTTACACTTTCATCATCCTATCACTTGATCACAATCCCAGCAGCCATATTTAAACCTGCAACCATGCAGAGGGGAAAGACGATTTACCATGCTGCTGCTCAGAAGGAAATCCTGGATGTTATCTTGCTGTAGTAGCCTATCTTCAGTTATTTACACACCGCTGAGTAGAGGATGTATTATGCCAACAACCGTGTGGAGGAAAAATGAGCAATTGCAGCTTTTTTTGCAGTCAGGATTTATTTTTCTCTTTCCTCTTTCCTTATCCCTCGCTTCTCCTTTAGCCCGTCGTCGTCTACTGCACTTTGAGATAACACTCCTTCCCAACTCTTGCCCTTTGCCTTCCCCCCTGTGTTGTTTAGTGTCGTGTCGAGCCGGAGAGATTCCCCCATGTGTGTTCGAGCCCCCGCCTGGATACACCATGCTAGGTGGCAAACAGAGAGACAGCATGAGGGAGGAGGAGGAAGACCTGCTGCAGTTCGCCATACAGCAGAGTCTGCTGGAGGCCGGCTCCGAGTTCGACCAGGTGGGCTGCTGCTCCTGACGGGATTATCTTCAGCTCTGAAATTAAAGACAGCTTGAAATACAATTTTGTTTAAAGGGATAGTTCCCCCAGAAATAAAAATTCTGTCATTATTTACTCACCACTACGCGATGGAGAGGTGGGGGTAAACAGTGTTGGGGCAGAATCAACAACTGAAGCAACTGGTGACCAAATCTTCAGACGTTTTAAGAGAGAAAAACAGAAGAAACACAACATGCCTCCATGCTGCTTGTGTGGTGTCATCCAAGCCCCGATATCCATCAAAAAAGAATTGAAAGTAGCTTAGCCACCTCTGGTGGACTAACACTTCACTCCTGAGACTCCAGAAGTGTTTTATGGACTAAAGCACTTCACCCACCCCTCCATCGGCGAGTGATGAGTAGATGATTGAATTTTCATTTTTCTATCAACTATCCCTTTAATGGATAGCTCATCAAGTCTCACCCTCTTGGGTCGTTATGTCAGTCCAGCTTTCTGTTCTCACCTGGCATAAAGGTAATTTTCTATGTTGATGGTGCCATTCATTGTAATGTTTGCAACGTTCAAGGCCTTGATTTCAGACAGAATCAGGCTTCTCTTCTCAGGCCGACGGCTTCGGATTTTGTCAACTGTCACTGGCAGATTTAATCGGATAGCTAATGTTATCTCCATGAGTTAGTCCGTGGTTTTGGTTTTGGCAAGTTTAGAAAGAAAAGATACTAACCTCTAAAGCCTATCAACGATAGATTAAAAATGACAATGTCACAAATGATATCTGAAAACTAGAATGGCACTCAGCAGAGCACATACCTCTGCCAAGGCCAAACAGTCCACTTATATTCAATCATCATGTACCCAATTCCACACACTACTAGATAGGAATCCGATAAATATGCCTGATTCCTGCGTCTGTCCCCTAATCTGGATCTGCACCAAAATGCATGGGTTCTTCCTTGGTCCTCGACACATCCTTCTTTTGTTGTGTTTGTTTCATTTCATTTCATTGTAATCTGTCCATGTAGTTTTGCGTAATACTGCTAACCGACAAAAAACGTTCATCTTCTCCCATCTTTGGCAGAATCGCTCATACTGATGAACCTACATAATTGTTCATATACAAACCAGCAAAAAAGCTAAGGGACAGGGGTGAAAACAACCTCCTTTGTGGAGCCAGTAAGTGAAATATAAGTGTAGCACTATATGTCTTTATGTAGGTTTTCCAGTCTCATAAACCATTCAAAGCACTTTGCAGTTGCCTTCTTCACATATGAAGCACTATTTCCTATCACACATATCACACTACCTTTCATACACAGTCAGGACAACATTGAAAAAACAGGTATCAAACCACTGACTTTCTGGTGAGTGGACGACCCTCTCCACCACCTGAGCCACAGCTACAACCATCCAGCTTGTATAAGGTGTAAAGAGATGGGACCAATCTTTTAATGTGGTGGGAGGGGCCAGGCATAGAGCGAGAGCCTGAAATAGGGAAACAGACACCAAAACATAATAATAACAACAAAAACTATAATAACTATAAATATATTGTGCTTCACAATTAAAAAACACAAGTAAAAGCTTAAAAATATCTTCAAAAACAGGCCCTCGGGCAGTTGTCTTCTTTGCCCAGTTGCTAATTCAGCCTGCGTCAGGAACTGTATTTAAATATTTGTTATCCATTTAAATGTACTTAAAAAAACATGCTCAATCACAGGAGAGTTTTTTAAGCTCCTATCAATAGCAGCATCAGTTATTAATATTGAGTGTGTGTACTTATGCTAATGTGGTTTACATTCAGTCAGTTCATAACTCAGAATGAAGCCGGCTGCCTGTCTCTGAGCTGCATGTGTGTGTCTGAGACGTACTTTACAAACTTTACCAGGAAACCGCCTGTGGAGAGGGAGGATTCTCACTTCTCTGACTTTCTATACATCTGCCCATCCACTTCCTGTGCTTGCTCTCTTACTTCCTGTGGGGCCTCTCCTTTGTGTGTGTAGGTGACCATCTGGGAGGCATTGACCAACAGCAAGCCGGGATCACACACCGTGTCCTGTGACCCGAGTCGTCTCGACAGGTAGGACTTCAAACATCTTCGTCTCATGTGGCGTTCCCCTGTCGTCTTCTTCTTCTGTTGTGTTTTGTTTTCATCTGCCCGGTCTTCATTTGTCTTCTCCTTCATCCAAAATGAAACTCCTGTTTGATGACTGCAGCAACCAGGGGCTGCACAAAGAGTTGGATGAAAGGGACAATTGTTTAAAATATAAGAATGATCTTTATCGTGAACCTTTAAAAGAGAAGACCATAAATCGTCATGAGTGTCAGGACAAAGGCGATATGAGCGGCCAGCCCTTCAGCCTCATTGTCTCCGACTTCCTCTCACTTCTGTTAAGTATTGTTATTCTTCAGTGTCTTGAATCCTTCCATTGTATTTTTTCCATCTTGTCGCTCACTCCTTCCATCCCTGAGTCACATCCTGTATTCCTGTCCTGTCCCCCCCCCGAATCTAATCTCCTATCCATCCTGCTGTTCCCTCGTCTGCTATCCACTGCCAAACTTCCAATGTGTGTGTGCACTTGTTTTTGTTACCTCTTGAGGTCCTGCATAAACACTGATCTTGTCTGGACCAGTAAACCTCATGTAGACCAGAGCCTGGTCCAAACGAGGCAGAACGTCACTTCTGAGCTCCTGGCTAAGATCTGGTTATGATTGAGATCAGATTTGGTTATGCTGCCCACAATGACAGTCAGTTCAGAGTCCTAACATGGATAACTGCACAAGCCTCTGTGTGTGTGTGTGTGTGTGTGTGTGTGTGTGTGTGTGTGTGTGTGTGTGTGAGAGAGAGAGAGAGAGAGAGACATTTTCTTGCTCTCACAGTCCACAGTACTGCTGTTGACTGCTGTTGTCACAAGCACCTAACACCATTTTGTAGCCAATCCTGATCCCTTTTCTTTTCTCTGTTTTAATGCAAATATTGGAAAGAGTTGTCAACATGTTTAAAGGTGTAAAAGCTCTGAATCCGTTACTACAATTTTTTAAAACGTAGCTCAGATACAACACATGAGGTGCTAATGGAAGATGCTGGAACACTCAAGAGAAGACGAGAGAAGGTGTCGCAGAACAAGAGGAAACACAGAGACTAAACAGGTGAAAGGACTCAAGGCGGTGAAGGGGCAGTGAAGGGGAGGAAGTGGTTTTCCAGGTCTCTCTCTTTTGCCCTCCACACGGACTTTACCTGCGACAACCAAAGCGTGCTCAAACGGGATTGGTCAAACCAGAGTTTCTGCATAGTCCCACACAGAATGTGTTTATAGAGGTTAATGCTTAGTAAACTCTGAAGCCTTTTTAAAGCATGATTTATAATGGGTTCCCACACATTTGATATAACGTCTGCAGGATGAGGAGCGTGTCCACACAGATGAATTATTTCATTCAGGGGTCAGTTTTTTAAACCCGTCTTCTTCTTTCACCTTTCCCCCACACCAGGACCCCCCAGCACAAGCCCCGCCCCCCCTCCAGCCTGTCCTCCACGCCCTCCAAGAAGCAGCCGACCAACTGCAGCTATGGCGAGCAGCTGCGCATCGCCATGGAGATCTCGGCCCGGGAGCTGGAAGAGGCGGAGCTGCGGCGGCGGCAGGAGGAGGAGGAGCTGCAGCGCATCATCCGGCTGTCGCTCATGGACAAATGAGAGGGGAGTGGCCCAGCGGGGGCAGAAGGGGGTGGGACAGTGGCAGGTGACAGAAGGGAGGGGTCTGGAGCAAGGACTCATGGGAGAAAAGGGCAGTATAGGCAACTTTAAATCTTTAAGCACATCTTGTAAGTGGCTGGAAACAATCAGTCTTAGCGGCTTCACAGTTCTCTCCCATCACCTCAGCCAGACCTCGCCCACGAAGCCATACAGTCAGGCAGCTGTCCCAGGGCCTCAGGCAGCCAAGAGAGGGACGCCTTGTTCCCTCCGTCTGATGCCACATGGTACTTTTCTTGACCAGTGGCAGTTTACAACCAACATCAATACATCAAGAACATCTATTTAAGAATGCCTCCTCAGATGAGCGAGCTGTGTTTGCAGGTCTGTGTGTGTGTTTCAAAACCAGCTCTCCGCACAGGGGTCAACAGGGACCTCACCTCCTGCACTGTAACTGTAGTGTGTTAGGCCGACCCTGTGCTCCAGCACTAACACACACTCACTCAGTCGTGAGTTTTTAGTCCTCACTGCGAGGAGTCGGGGAGAGGTGGTGTGGAGAACACTGTCAGCTTCTTCATTTAAGGTCGGTCAAGTTGAGGAGAATGATGACAAACTGTAAAACTTCCTCCGTTTTTACTAAAAGACGAATCGAGAACAAAAATTGACTTTTCCTTTTTTTTTATTTGCACAAATTTCAGATGTACTGTACTTAGCTTGTGGGTGGATCACATATATGACTGTTAATGGATGTAGACGATGAGTTTGAGCACAAAGAATAAACTCAGGCCGGCTCTAGTTACCGCCTGACGTTAGACTTACAGGAGCACAGATATGACGAGATGCGTGTGATAACTGTTCTAGTATGTGACTGCGGAGGACTTTGTCGCAGGCCTGTGTGTGTAATCCAAACAATAAAGGGACAATGCTTTGTCAGTAGATCATGGAGAAGATGTGTCACTGAAGGGGATGCTGTATATTTGCATCTTCTCACCCGACATGAGTGGTGTACAATACAGTGTGTGTACAATATTTCAGCATGGTCTGCACCCGTGTGAGGTTGAGTTTTTTAGTCTGACTTCAAGTCCAGCCTGGAGGCCTGCAATATTCATTTCGATTAATATTTAAGTTGTATGGCGAACAACATACAACATTTACATAGTAAGGATGAGGCCGTACAATATTATCGAGTCAAAGTTCACACAATGAGCAGAACTTTGGTGACTGTGGTGAGAAAAAAAACCATCTGCTTGGACCGGTGGGGGAGAGCAGGAGAGGAGGAAAGTGGGGGAGAGAGGAGAGGTGGGTGGAAAAGAGGGGATAGAATTAGAGGGGAAGAGAAGGAGATGTACCATTTTCTAACCTGCATATCCCACTGGTTATTATGATGAAAGTAATAAGAGTGATATTTATAATAATAATAATTGCTGACTAGTGTCAGATCTAGATCCTGCAGCTCTGGAGAGAGAAAGGGGGATGGGGGGCAGACACTAAAGAACAAACAAAGTGACTGACGTGTAGTAATGTGATAGATACATTGGGGCAGAGAGAGAGAGAGAGAGAGAGAGAGAGAGAGAGAGAGAGAGAGAGAAAAGAAGTTCACCAAAATATGCTGGGAGCAAAAAAGTTTAAAACCAAACAAGAAAGATAATAGCTCTCATAGTTGTGACTGTGTTGTTACTATTGCAGGGCTCAAGGCTGCCAAACACTAAGAAACTTGTTTAGTTGCAAGAGACGGGAGGACAGGAGCAGCTTGTTCCTGCTTCGTTTTTATATTATTTCATTGAAAGAAATGTAATACTTTCACACATCAATATCAGCACAAACTGAGGAAAACCACCTCTGCCTCCTCTATTATTTAAGCTTGCCTGGTTGATAAGAAAAATATATTTTCTTTTCTTTTTTTTTACTTTTTAAAAAAAATGTTGGAGAATGTCAGATGTTTTCATGGTGAATACTTGGAACTGACCTCAGATAATGATTCAAATAAAGAGACTTCTTCTCGAGCAGCAATCTACGAGTGGGTTACTTTTTCTTTCCTTAATCCTTTTTCAAATTACAGACAGCTTTCACAGGCTTTAATTCCCTTGACAACCCCCCCCCCCCCTCACACTGCTGCTTTCTTACTCTGGAACTTCATCTCTGGTCTTATTCAGTTTAAGGTGACAAAAGCAATTAATATCTCAGGAGATATGAAAGCTGCAGCATCAGTCAGCGCCACAGAGGGCCGCTCTGTTTTCAGCAGCTCCTGCCTCCATCATCCTCCCTGTGACATGGCTTCTCAGCCAGATCCAAGGTTTTCTTTTCTCTTTTTTGTTGTCTGTAGTTATTTTGGGCTTGACGGCGAGGAAAAGCACAGCTTACAGATTCTAAACCCCTCTAAGAATTACAACTCCCTTCCCCCAAGCTGCTTTCACAGTGGGGGAGTGGGAAGTGTAAAAATTAAATTACTTTCTACGTGAATCAGCCCCTTGCGCCGACTCAGTTCAACTTTATGAATCACATCGGGATGGAGGAAGCACTGGGCTGCATGTGTGTCTGTGTGTGTGAGGGGAGTCTGCAAAAAGCCACAAACATATAAACATGATGTGCAAGAGTGTGTGTTACAGAGATGCTGAGAGCATCAGCATGCAAAGAAAAGAAGGTCAGAAATTGAACCCAGGGAAGTCAAGCCAAACGTCTCTCTGCTGCCTAAATGTTTCAACTACTGCCCTTTTCATGATGGTTCAATTTGGTCCTTCTTCTTTCATCTGCTCAGTCTTTTTGGTCTTTAATGTTATTTCTGTCAGTCACTGCTGTATGATCTGTGAGTGTATGTGTGAGACAGCAGGATAACCGGTGGCCTACATATCACTCTTTAATTACCCACATGAAACACTAGGTAAAATGTCAGCCTGAAATAAACTGCATTGAGCACCGCTGGAGATCATTTCCCCCAGGAGACGGGGCCCACTTGATCAAAGGCAGCAGTAACGTATTTAAAAATGACGAGTAGAAGGTATTTCTGTTTACCTAGTGGTTCGGAGGAGTGGAGGGTTTGCAGTACTCTGTGTTTACCATAGACTGTATATAAAGAGGTGGTAACATACATTATTACTGCATTTTACTCATTTACAAACCTTCTCTATTCCCTATTTAAAGCCAGCAGGTGGCAGTAAAGTCAACAATACGTATTGATATAAGAAAAGTAATGTTTGTGAGATGAAGCCTGCACACAAGAAAAACGTCAATGCAGTCAAAACAAACTCACCATATTTATTTACTGCTAAAGCGTTGAATAAAAAAAACAAATATCTGCTTTGTTCTGGTTCAATTAAAAATCTGAATAAAGACGTGTCTGCCCACTGTTGAAAAACGAAACACTAGTGGGACCAGTGCAAACAAAACCTGCCCCTAGGGTAAGAAACAGATTTCAAATAAAAAGTCGTTCATTTAAAACAGTAAAGTGCATGTTTGGAGAAAAAGGCCCTCTCATTGTAGCTTCAGATAAACTGAGGAGCTCGCAAGGGTCACACACTAACGCATCTCATTTAAAAAAAAAGGGGACACAGACGTAGTGGAGTGCATTCAGTGTGCACTTAATGAATCTTAATTTGGACATTCATATTTCATTACTGTACACACACACACCTGAACTCCAGTTGAAACAGCACATCCAGTAGTTAACATGCATCATACACTTATGTTCATCATTCGGTTCTTGCACACTACATAAATCGGAGGTTACACAGACTCTACGCATTCATACACATCTAGCAGCCTGTCACACGTGTGCAGGGCTCCAGTATGTCTGTTGCAGTCCAATGCACTGAGGTTACATAGTATTGTATAGCACAGTGATGGATCGCTGCTTTTTCTCAGCAGATGCTCTGCGAGAGCGCCTCGATGAGTATCCCCGACTCTGCTGACGTGATGTGGCAACCGCGCCGCTCCCAATACTGTCGGCCTCCTCGCTCTCAACCGTCTCCTCGGAGGAAACGGCCCCAGACTGTGGCGAGGATGAGTCGTCGCGGAGCCAACCTGTCTTTTCGGCACAAAAGTTTCGAGCCAACACCTTCTGCTTCTTCCAGGTATCGTCGAGGTGAGATGGGGACGTGGAGAGAGAGTCCTGAGAGTGGGACGATGTGGTTCTGATGTGCGACCTCAGGTCCAAGTCGCTGAGGTCATTGGCTGACAGCTCCAGACAGTCCAGTTTGGCCAATGAGGCTGACCTCTTCATGAGAGAAGGAGGGGTGAGGCCCGCCTGGCGGATGCGAGCCTCCAGCTCCATGGCTCTGTGCCACCCCGTCGACTCCAGGAAGCTCTTGCCTTCTCGTCCATTTCGTAGATGCTGTCCTTCCAGTTCTGGAGAGGTCTGTTCAGAACTCGGCTCTTTACCAGGTCCGGGCTCTGTGTCCATAGCCTCTCTCTGCGCCTGAGGCTTCCCCAGCTCCTGTGCTTCACTGTCCGTCGTCTCAAGGCCGATGCCCTCATGGAGGAAGGCCTGCAGCTCACTCAGCGTCTGCTGAATCCTCTCTAGCTCCTGACTGCCGTGAGCCAGCCTGCTCTGGGCGTCACAGCCGGGGCCACAACCCCCTTGGCTGCCCTGGGAAGTAGTCTCCAGCCTTTCATCAGTGTCCGACTCCTGCACTGTTGCCCCATCCAGAGTCATTTTGTGTGAGCAGGCCTGGGGCAGGGTCTGACACTGCTGGCTTTGGCTGTGGAGCTGGCTCTGTCCTTTGGAAGGAGATGAGGTATTTAGAGATGGTTCTACTAATGGATCAGTAGAGGCCAGTGATGATGTCAGCATATGGCTATCTGCGGATGTGTGCACAGTGACAGGTATAGCACCAGAGTCGTGGCTGTTATCTGAGTGAAGGGAGCAGGGAGGGTCTGAGAGTTTGTGTATGCCTGAGGGGTCGAGTCTTTGAAGCCCGTGTTGTGACCCTGTTTGTTTCTTGGAGTCTTCGGACTTAGCTGATTCAGCCAAGATCTCTCCCTGAGTGTCACTTTGTTCTGTGGAGTGAAGGGGAGAAAGGTGTTCAGTGCTCGGGGAGCACGGGGACAGTCTGACAGGAGGCTGTTCGGCACTGGGCGAATGCAGCGGGGATCGCTGAGATACCGCTATGATCTCCAGTTCCTGTCTCAGCTTCTGCTCCAGCTGCTCGGTGGCCCGCCGCACCGAGCCTGCTGGCCAGTCGCACTGCAACATGGAGGGGGACTGCGGGCGGGAGGGTGGCGACGATGAGGCGTGGGTGAATTCACAGGACACTGCCTCCTCCTGAGGTTCCGGGGGAATGAGCCGAGGGCTGTGGGAGGATGGAGTGAGGGGCGAGGAGGAGCTGGAGGATGGAGACGGAGGAAAGCCCGACTCTGGGTGGCAAATGGCTTCGATCTCAGTGACAATATGGCGAACTGATACTCCGTTGTCATGGAGAGGGTGATGAGGGCTGGCTTTGTCATCACTGTCTTCAGACAGCGGAGATACCTGAGAGTCGGAGAGAGAGAAAAATACTGTCTGTATTAATTATATGTTTTTATAATTATATATTATTATATCACGTTGTTTCTCTACAATGTGTGTATTTATGAATCAGAGAAAGTCTTCCTATAATTAACTACTTTATTATTATTCCTTTGGTATTTTGTTTTACAATTTTCCTTTTAAATCACTATAATCTACACACAATACATATTATTAACTACATATGAAAGTGTCAGACCTCTATGGTCTTATCCCCCAGCAGGTGTCACTATGGTTTAGGTCTCTTTTAGTTCAGTATATGTTTCTGTTTGTAACAGACAAATTCTCTAGGTATCGTCACTAATACACAACCTCTGTGATGTTAGAACTTTGTGTGTGAAATGTTGACCACCAGTGGAACCAACCACACTACATAATTAGCTCCTAATGCAGATGAATGTCTTTAGATTCTTTGTGTGTGAATGTGCTGTCCAGAATATCAAAAGACATAAGCAAGTGATAGCATATTGTTGTCAATTGTGTGATCTGCAGCATGTCTTTAATAAAATTTATAATATCTAGGAGAAAAAAGGACAAAAGAAACAGAATGAGTTTGTACCTGACTCCCATTCCGCTGCTCCTCTTCCTCCTTATCGTCCGTTTCTCCGTTTTCCTCATATGGCGATGGAGTCCTCTGTTGTGTCTGCTCTGAAAGTGTCCAAGTTTTGCTGTCTTGGGCCAAGCCTAGAAACTTTTCTCTGGCGCTGAAGAAGTCGATGCTGTCCGTGCTGTGGCTTGATGAGCCATCTGCATCGCTGCGGCTGTCGCCATCACCACCCACCTGTAACTCACTGGGGTTGTTGTTGTCATCATTGGGAGCGCGGGGGAGAACCATTAGGAGAGGGGCAGCGTTAGCAGAGCTAAGAGGGCTTTGTTTGTCACTTGTTAAATCAGATAATGACTGATCTATAATGTCTGAGTCAGTGGATTCCAGAGTGAGAGGGGAGATTTCCTCCGAGCTGCTTCGCTCGTGCAAAGTGAGGGATAATTCTGTCGGTGTGTGTTTGGGCACTGAAATGGACAGATGTGTAGGAGGACTCCGGCGAACGCGCTGGAGTTCAGGAGTAGGAGGTAGGATGTGGAGCGATGGTGGCGGGTGGGGTAGAGCAACAGGCACAGTGACAGCCACGCTCGCTGAATTGTCCAGTCTTTCCTCTGGGACTACAGTGGCTGCTCGGGGACTCGGGAGGGGATGCAGGAAGGGCTCTTCACAATCCGATCTGACCTCCTCCTGAACCGGTGAGTCACACAGACCGTTGGTGTGTGTCTCTGACTCAGACGGTGTAGAGTTCAATTTGGCAGAGTCTTCAGCACCGAGTGCTTGCAGCACAGCCACGCCCAGGATGTGATGCAAGGAGGGGGAGGAGGTGTTGTTGTTGTGAGAGTCTGAGCGGCCTAGAGAGTGCGAGGACGCTCTACACATAGACTCCGAGCGATCTGATAGGTCACTGTCAGAGTGGGAGCGCCATAGCTTATTGTGCCGTTGTTTGCTGTTGAAGGACAGAAATAATATTGTGAGAATCTAAATGAAGCCTGAGAAATGAAAATACTAGTTACAGATGTTTCTGTGTGACAGCTCACCTGGCCAGCAGAATTCCCTGATACTCCTCCAGCTGTTTCATGAAGGAAGGGTTTGGTTTGGTGACGGCCCGTTTCTCCTTCACAAAGTCGAAGGCGGTGTCCAGGTCCCAGCCATACTCCTTCATGGCGTAGGCGATCACTGTGGAGGCCGAGCGACTCACGCCCATCTTACAGTGAACCAAACACTTAGCACCGGCTTTCCTGACACAGAGAGAGAGACAGAGATTGGGTTGTATTAGAAGATCTAAACTTGTTAGAGCTTAAGCAGTGTGTGTGAGTGTGTGTGCCGGTGTTTAAGCTTACTTTGCTTTGGTGATGAACTTGTAGGTTTCGTTCCAGTACTCCAGCAGGTTCGTGGCCTCCTCATCGTACACTCTGATGTTATGGTACTCAAACATTCCCGGGAAAAAGTTGTCTATTTCCCTCGTCACATTCAGGATGTGTCGCACTCTACATAAATGACAGGACGAAGCAGGGTGACTTGCTGATATCGAGCTCATATTTTAGTGCAGACTACCCAGATGCTGAATTACCTAATACAACACAGGATGAACATTCCTATGAACTATTTTGGAGTTGAATGCTAACAGGAGGCTTGATAAGGTTGGTTTCCGTTAATGTTCTGGTTAACTGTGGATTTTAACTCTAGTAAAACAGAACATGCGAACAAGCACCGCAAAACGATGATGAAAACTATTATCCTGTCAAAAATCTATTTAGGAAAGCATAAATGCATAGATTACCGAGGGAATAAAACCAATGCATTAGAATACATTTTCACTGCATGAAGTCTTATTTATTTAAATGTATTAAAATTCAGATCATGAGAAGTAACACTGGAGAACTTTCGTGACTGATCTCTTACCCACTGTTCTGTAGCTCTTCCAGGTTGGATGCGTTCCACTCGGAGCCCTGCAGATAACAAGGGTCAGGTGAGTGTCAGGTTAATATCGTATTTATGAACAGGAAGTTTCAGTATTACAGGGACACAGGTTCGTACCAGATAGACGTGTTCAAAGATCTCAGTGGGACTATCCATCTGTCCCAGGATGACTATCATCTCGTTGTCTATGAACTCTTTGAACTCCCTCAGGTTACACACCATCTGCATCTCCAACTCTGTTCGGATCTGGGAAAGGACAACTATTCAGAGAAGCACCATAAACACTATTGATGAGTCAGTGCTGCATCTGTGGCAAACAAAGAGGACTCATATCAAATTCTGTGCACTAAAAAAGTCAACTGTTTTCTGCAGGAGTAAAGTTAAAATTATATAGTAGGTCAATGGTGAGGATTTGGACTATTTAAATCTAAGGGTGAACACCTGCATTTTCAAAAACCTGGATTTGTCAAACCTAGATGTGAACATCAATTCATGTATGTGCCTCTCACCTCCTTGCAGGTGACATTCTCCAGATCTTTTTGCATCATGATCTCTCTGAGGCGCATCTTGATAAGCCTCTCTGTGCGCTCCCTCTCTGTCGGCCTGTGGATACAGACACAAATCACCTTTAATAAAAAACAACTGTAACACAGCCTTAAAAGAACAGCACAATTCTGGACACAAAGGACCACCTTCACAGTCCCAGAAACAACTCTTGCTTTCTGTTCATTGATTCATTTTCACTCCGGTCTCAATGAGACTACTTGTTCCACAAGAGAATTGCCACTTTGTTCGACTCTCAGAAACTAGAGACGGGAACAGAAAATCTGAGATTGTGACCCGTTGGCGATCCCACAACAAAGTCTCCTTGTAGAATTTGCCTGTTGTTGTGCCTGGCTGTGTTTCTAACTGCTCTTCTGGGGGATGCATTTCGCCCTCGGACGTCACGCTGATAATGCCAACAAGTATCCTAATTACCTCTCAGGAGAGAAGAGCACAATTTGTCTCCAAGCTTCTATTGTGTTGCGTTGTCTAATTTAGTCTTGTTATGCTTCCAAGTGATTTCTCATTATAGCAACACCCAGCAGTGTGAGTCAGCAGTCACAAAGGGGATCAATGGGCTGGCCACAGGTGTGTAACTGCAGATCTAAAAGCATCCGTCTGTGATGGGTCGCTAGAAACAGTCGGCTTGTTTATGTTAATGATAAAAGTCTTACTGACCCCAGGAGACTGAGTCCACTGAGCTAAGAGAAAGAGAAACTTGTTAACCTTGCCAACAAATACTTGTTATTGACATCCAGTAACACTTTAACCACACAACAAGCCTTGATGTGCCCACAGACAGCCTGAAGGAGGGACGGCCACTCAGAGAAATAAAGGAGAAATGGAGCATGTGTGTGACGTTTGAATGATGACAGGAAGAATGGTGATAAATGGTGGTAACCAAGGTATGGAAATTCTGTTGCTTTGTTGAATCAGTGATAAGTATCTTACGGGAATTCACCGCAAAGCCCATAAATAAAACTCCTTCCTGATTTCTCAACCTTTCCCTCAGTGGTTCTACCAGGAAACAAGCTGCCATGTCAACAAACATTAGCAGGTCATATAGTTTAGGCCGTCGCTCTGTGCAGGAGGACAAACTATTATTGTCAGAGCATGAGGTGTGTCGGTTTCCAGTCAGGCAGTAAATATGGGTGTTTCTTGACTGTCAAGTGTAAACTGTACCTTGCCCTCTCTTTTATTCCCCCACTTCTTATTCATTTGATCCATGGGAAACAGGTGCATGCAGCAGCAGCAGCAAAATATCTTCCCTAATGCCCATGTCAATTCTCTACATCCTTCTCTTTACCTGCCACCTGTTTCTGTCTGTCCCTTTATTGCTCTATTTGTCCGTCTGGATTCTGTTTTTCCAGACGTACTTCAAGCAAGCTAAATGATTCAGCTAATTTGGACACTCAGGCACATCTGAAGTGTGTGTACACATGACTAAGCAGGACGGAGTATAATTTCCCTGGTATTAGTAAAGACATCAATCCAGCTGCCTCTGTCGTCCACTGCACTCTCTCTACTCCCATGTGATCTACTGACAACTCTGTGTCACAGATAAAAGTTGTGTATGTATGATCATGAGCCAGTGCACACAGTTCAGTCCAGGCTGCATGTGTGTGTTTTTGTTTGTCGCCCCTGTGTTGGCCTCAGAGGTCACAGACAGCATGTGACCCCAGCATGTGAAGAGAGGTTGGCCAACGCTGTTCAGACTGAGCAACTTATTTCTGATCTTGCTGAAATGAACCTTCTGTGAAAACATCTTCTGCTTTCTCTGAATCTGGGATCCAAGTGTGTGCAGTTTGAGTGACAGGTCCTTCCTGTGGTGCGTTTCTGGGAACATGTTTGTTGAGGTTTGTGTACATGTTCGTCCTTCACACTATACCTTTCACACACAGCTGAGATGCATATGTAGCTTTCATCTGTAGGATGCACATCTCTCCTCTCAATCTCCTCGACTTTTCAAAGATGTTCCATCAATAATAATTATAGGCCTGGCTCCATCTGCACCAATTAAATTCCACCCTTGGTTTATAGTTTTAGTACAGTCAGCTTACTTAAAGCTGTTCAAACACTGTACATGTGTGTTGGAAGAATCTCCTACATAGTTAAGATCTATTGATGATGTGTGTACGCAAAAGTGTCCTGGGCCACTTATGAAGGATCAACTTATCAGCTGACGTCCCCTGACCTGCAACAGTGTCTCAATGAATCAAATGTATTTTTACTCAGTGGCCACAATGTCAACACTCTCTCTTGCCCCCCCACACGGCAACGGATACATCTGTAAACTCAGACTGGGTAAAGACATCATCATTTGGTCTTAGGGAATATAAATAACGTGCATGATTATTTGCAAAAAGAGCAGGGAAGTAAGATCCTATCACAAGGGGTCACAGGAAACACGTTCAGGACACATTGTAACACCAAGTGAGAACAGACAAACTTCGCCCTGTCCACTTATGATCGGATCTCTAAGGTCGGATGTTAATACCAGATCTGAACAGGGCCTTGGTTAATTCTTAAAAAACTGTATTAGTTAACAAGTGTTCGCCAAGAAACACTTTTGAAATGGAATCCAACTATTTTGTGGATTTAGCTATTTTAAGTTATGAAATATCGGTTGCAGTATAAATGATTTATTATCTAGTTAATGTTTATTAGCCTGTGGGATGCAATGTAGGGTTGCTTTTAGGTTTCCACCTCAACACATTTTTTAAATGTTCACTCCACAGGAATTTTACAACACACATCATTGGAGCTGAGCCACTCTCTGGCAGGCAAAAGGACAAATTGTAAAAAATTATTCGATGCCTGGTACGCACCACAAACCACATTATATTCCAGATATTCCTCCATCCGTGAGAAATCTGGAATTTTGAATAATGCACTGTTTGGTCACTCCTGTTCTCTTACTCACAGGTCTGTGAAGGGGACAGGTGAGTTTGCACGGTGCGACTCTACGTCCTGCATGGCGTTCCACTCGTTGACACAAATCTGGTTAGAGGAGATCCTGCTCTGGTAGTAGCTGATCCATGTGAGGAACAGGCTGCCGGGGTAGTAGTTGTGGCAGCGAGCCACGTCTAACGCTTTGTGGAGGGACTGGAGGGCTGACCTGAGGCAGACACAAGAGAGGGATGAAGACACACATTAGAGGTGTTTCAACAGTAATAAAAAAAAATGAGAATGAAATAAAAGTCAGGTCTGGAGATGTTCAGATACCAGCGGTAGAAATTCCTTTGATACTGCAGAAAATGACGGGTCCAGTGAATTTACACTACTGTTCAAAAGTTTGGGGTCACTTAGAAATGTCCTTTTCCTAAGAAAAGCAATGGTTTTTTTCAATGAAGATAACATTAAATTAATCAGAAATACACTCTATACATTGTCAATGTGGTAAATGGCTATTCTAGGTGGAAACGTCTGGTTTTTAATGAAATATCTACACAGGTGTATAGAAGCCCATTTCCAGCAACTATCACTCCAGTGTTCTAATGGTACATTGTGTTTGCTAATCGCCTTAGAAGACTAATTGATGATTAGAAAGCCCTTGAAAAACATTGTGCAATTATGTTGGCACAGCTGAAAACTGTTTAGCTGCTGAGAGAAGCTATAAAACTGGCCTTCCTTTGAGCTAGTTGAGTATCTGGAGCATCACATTTGTGGGTTCGATAATACTCTCAAAATGGCCAGAAAAAGAGAACTTTCATGTGAAACTCGCCAGTCTATTCTTGTTCTTAGAAATGAAGGCTATTCCATGCGAGAAATTGCAAAGAAACTGAACATTTTCTACAATGGTGTGAACTAGTCCCTTCAGAGAACAGCACAAACGGACTCTAACCAGAGTAGAAAGAGAAGCGGGAGGCCCCGGTGCACAACTCAGCAAGAAGACAAGTATATTAGAGTCTTTAGGTCCTCAACTGGTAGCTTCTTTAAATGGTACCCACAAAACGCAAATGTCAACGCAGAGGCAGAGTGGCAAAGAAAAAGCCATATCTGAGACTGGCAAATAAAAAAAAAAAGATTGATATGGTCAAGGAACACAGACATTGGACAGAGGATGATTGGAAATAAGTGTTATGGACAGACGAATCAAAGTTTGAGGTGTTTGGATCACACAGAAGAACATTTGTGAGACGCAGAACAGGTGAAAAGATGCCGGAAGAGTGCCTGACGCCATCTGTCAAGCATGGAGGAGGTCATGTGATGGCATCGGGCTGCTTTGGTGCTGGTAAAGTGGGGGATTTGTACAAGGTAAAAGGGATTTTAAATAAGGAAGGCTATCACTCCATTTTGCAACGCCATGCCTTACCCTGTGGACAGCGCTTGATTGGAGCTAATTTCCTCCTACAACAGGACAATGACCCAAAGCACACCTCAAAATTATGCAAGAACTATTTAGGAAAGAAGCAGGAAGCTGGTATGCTGTCTGTAATGGAGTGGCCCGCGCAGTCACCAGATCTCAACCCAACTGAGCTGTTGTGGGAGCAGCTTGACCGTATAGTACGCAAGAAGTGCCCATCAAACCAATCAAACTTGTGGGAGGTGCTTCAGGAAGCGTGGGGTGACATTTCTACAGATCACCTAAACAAATTAACGGCTAGAATGCCAAAGGTCTGCAATGCTGGAATTGCTGCAAATGGAGCATTCTTTGATAAAAGCAAAGTTTGAAGAACAAAATTAACATTTCAAATAAAAATCATTATTTCTAACCTTGTCAATGTCTTGACTATATTTTCTATTCATTTTGCAACTCATTTGATAAATAAAAGTGTGAGTTTTCATGGAAAACACGAAATTGTCTGGGTGACCCCAAACTTTTGAACGGTAGTGTATGTATTGATCCAACTCTCACCCAGATAAAACTTCCATTTTCTTTTCCTGGAAATCACTTTTTCTTCCCGACCCGAAACAGCACTTGCCACTAGCAAGTAGTTTACTGTTTTCAGAGTGGGGCGAAGAAGAAGTGATTTCCTGTAGTCTAGTGATAGCCAGAGCTAGCGCAAATGTCACCAATTGGCAATATTTCATGCTGGAAAGTCCCACGAGTAAAATGGCAATGTACTGTATACAGTTTGTGAAACTTCAGTTTTGAGGAGTATTGTGTATTTTTAGATCCA
The DNA here is from genome assembly GCF_947347685.1 of Pleuronectes platessa. Taxonomy (NCBI): domain Eukaryota; kingdom Metazoa; phylum Chordata; class Actinopteri; order Pleuronectiformes; family Pleuronectidae; genus Pleuronectes; species Pleuronectes platessa. The sequence continues at coordinate 26,375,613 of NC_070630.1, forward strand.
TTTATGAATTTATCTTTTCACTTATGAATGTCAAACTAGATCATAAAAGTTATGTTGCACTCTCTATGCATTTGTATTTCAAATGGTTTAAGACTAAGACTGGCCATACAACAATGATTGGTCATCCTTCCATATACGGTTAGCAAACAGCTGTTCAAATATATTGCACAAAAAAAAATTCTCCAATGCATTGAAATCGGATCAGTCTACACAATCAGCCGATACACAACGTTAGGGTATTGGAAATGTCTGGTCTGGAGTGAAAAAAACTGTTTCTTTATGCTAATATGAGATGGAGGAAAGGACTAATAGTGATACAAGTAGAAGAGAGGAATTAGTAACAGCATATATGAGAAGGGGGAGCCGAGCTAAATAATTACAGAGGGATTACAGCGATGAAGAGATATGATGGAGATATAAACCAGGACAAATTAGTGTATCAGAGAACGCTGAGGGAAGTGGGAGGTCAAAGTAGCAAAGGGACAATAAAATGAGGAAATGAAGACAATGAGTACAGAAATGAAGAGGAAGCCCTGGTATGTGAGACAGGGAGAGATAAAGAGGAGACTGGGAAGCCGAAAGATAATGAGAAAGAAGAAGGCGTAGAGAGAAGATAAGCAGCAGTGACAAAAGATAACAGGCTGGAGGTCAAAGTCGAAGGAGGTAGAGAAAATTATGTAGTTGTTTCAGTGATGCAACATAATCTAAATGTAAATTTACATAAATAAAGGTTGCTCACCACATGGCCTGGACAGAAACAGGCTTGAAGACATGAACCCTGTTCACTGTCGAGACACTAAAGCCACTGTGGGGATAGAAAAAAAGAGATTATTAACCATGTTATAACAACAACAAAGTGCCACAATCAAACTGCTAAATAAGGTCAAGAAGTGAAGAAGTTGCCTGCAGTCAGTCTGTCGTCCCTAGGTATATTGAGAAGAAGCCGGATGTAGGTGTGATGTCTTACCCATCTCCATCCAAGTGGATCAGAGTGTCACTCCACAGAGGTAGAATCAGACCCACCGTACAGCAGCTGCAGGAAGATCGACAGGTTAGACCACAGCACAACAAAGCAACATACACTTCTGTGAAGACATTCAAGAAGCAAAATAGTTAAGGATAGGAAAAAGACAATCGTTTATTTTGAAAAACTTGAATTCACTTAAGTAGCTTAACCTATTTAAACCGGTTCCAACATATGCATAAAGTACCTTTAGGACCGGATGCAATGTTTGTGTGCATCTTGCCGGATAAGACATGTGACTAAGAGCATTATGGGGGATTATGGTTTGAGGAGGAAGATTTAAAAAAATGTTCATGAGGTTTAGGAAAATGGTAAGGTTTGACAATGAAAGCCAAAGGTTTAATATATCAAATGTTTTTATCTAATGTCTATCTGCTTCAGAGGCTAAGAATTTAAAGTTTTTGTAAATGTTGGAAATTGTGTCATGGCTTCAGATTTAAAGTGGTCTTTTTCAAACATTTATTCTAGAGTCTTTATTCGCGCTCTAGGTCTTAATGGGTTAAAGTCAGAGACTTATTATATAATTACAAGACATTCTGGCAAATCCAAGAATAAGATAATAATGTCAATATCACAGTAAAGCTAAGTAGATAGACAGTATGCCATCTCTCCTAAGTTGCTGTCACTAATGTGACTGTATGTAAATACATTTGATATAACAAGAAAAGACAGGGTGGTGTGTTGTTGTTGGGGCACCGACCTATCAGAAGAGACAAAGTCCATGCCGAGAACGATGCTCTCCTCCGTGTCCTGTCTGCCGTTGGTGGAGACGACCACCATGTAGCGGGTTACCTGAGGGTAGGCGCTCTCGAGACGCACAGCCTGAAAGAAAAGACACAACAGAGTGATGAAGGACAAACAGCAGAAAGGACTACTGTGAGAACTGTTATATAATGTCTCCTTTGGCTGTGGAGGAGCTTTCTAAAGCCTGAGAAAATAACGCCTCATTTGTAATCAGGGTTATTCTGAATTTTTGTCATGAGGCTTCAATATCTTATCACAAAGTTGGTATTACAACCTTGGGGTGTGTAGTTTGAAATATGTGGGTGTTCACCCAAAAGGGCAGGTCGCATTAAAGGAGGATTCCTTTTTTTTTTTTGTCTCTCACAAATCTTTTCTCTGACTTTTAGAAATAAATAAAAGCTGCTTCAGGGATTTAGAGAAATGACTGGAATTCTTAAATAGAAAAACTGTTGTTTTTAAAATCCTGAACAAGTTTAAAGTTTACATTTGCTAAAGAAGAACTGCAACCAGACCCTTTGGTATAATCTCCATGATAACAAGACCACTCTGCTCCTGACCTTTGCTATTGTGTGTGCGTATGTGTATTACGTACCAGTCGGATGGTGTCCTCTGGCCGCAGCACAGTGAACATGGTCTGAAGGTGTTTCTGGAGATCACCTGCACAGATAGGATTTCAATGTTCTCCCTTAGTTTCAGTTTATTTTGGACAACAATCGTACTCTTGGCATTTAAAGGTTGAAATAACACAGAGGATAGTGTATCATCTCCCCTGTGGAAAGTTTCCAGCGCATTAACACTGGTGTCTCTTTCACTGAGGCCTACATCTGAAGAGAAAAAAAATCTCAGCTGATCTCCAAACATTAAGGTGTGTTTTCCACTGGTAGCAAATTTTTTCTTCTCCTGGTATAAATTTTCGTACTTCATTTTTATTATCCAAACATGTTGGTGGACATTTTTTTTAAATATCCAACAAACAAGCTGTCCACCACTTGGCATGCAACAGCACACTGATTCATATGCCTTGTTGTGAAACTGTTTCAGCACCAGCTGTTCTCCAAGATGCTGCACAGAAAATGTAATTTGAAAAAACTCTGCTGTTTAATCTCAAGTTCTGGGAGAAGGTACAGCTTTCATTAATGTGCGAACAAGTCTCTACCTGTGTGCTTGTTCCTGCGCTGGCTCATAGGAGGTGCAGAGTTCGGCGTTGGGCTGTTACCCCTGGGAAGGAACAGGGCTGCACCTTTTACTGTGAGGAAGCTCTCACTGATACTGATGGAAGAGAAAAGAAGAAAAATAAGACATGATTGAGGCTTCAAACCCAAAGACGTCTGTCAACTTGTACAGTTGTCATTTATTTTGTGTAACTTATGCAATTCAAAACTCTACTTCACTTCTTTGCACATGCCAACCCCACTTTCTCATTAGAAGCACGAGATGTGGACAAGGGACAGACGGGTGTTGTCATGGGCTTATGTCACTGTCACAATGGTCCTTTCAGTTTTCCTCTGATCTGCAGACTCCCCCAAATCAGACAAAGGCAAGCTAAACAAGACCCGGGCCTCTATGTGAACTCAGAACACAATGTTCTGTGCTTCTCCACACAGCTGGACCACACACACACACACACACACACACACACACACACACACACACACACACACACACACACACACACACACACACACACACACACACACACACACACACACACACACACACACACACACACACACACACACACACACACACACACACACACACACACACACACACACACACACACAAAAAGTTACTCAGACTAACAGCTGCCAGTACAGAGGGATGGGAGGATTGAGCGAAGAACAAGAGGTCCGAGAGGGAAGTCAGAGCGAGTCCCCTCCTCCACAGTTTTGGAGCAGAGATAAGAGCTGGCCAGCACATAACGCTGCATGCCAAAGCAGGTCCTATTAAACGGGGTTCTGTTCCTCTCTGGAACATTTAATCTTATTAGCTGTGACTGAGTTCACTGGATCGAGGAGGGCACATTATTAACTGTGTCTCATGTGGACAACAAACAATGATTGTGAGTGTGTTTAGATCCATAGTTGTACAACATACAGATAAAACAGGTTGGAAGACCCACTTCTGTAGCATATTATGAGCTTGTCAGATGACAGCCAGTGGACCCATAAACCTAAATGATGCTGTACAACAGGCCTGCACCAATAATGTGACCATTTTAAAACCCTAAAACGTAAATTATTTCTGTCCTGATAAATATTATCAGGACAGAGAAATAAACTGTGCATCCTAACGCACATGAAAATGCACATCTAATAGCCATACACATAGCAGATAGTCCAGTCTGCAGTTGTTTTCTTTGGTGCAAAATATTATGAACAAGGACCATCAATGGTTAAAAGTGTGTACGAAACACATACATGCAGCAAAGGTGATGCATGTTACAACTAAAATATTTGTAGTGTGGACGTAGCAAAAGGTTGCAGGCACTTAGGCACAAGTCAAACCTGTAGGCATCCTGAATCTCTGATTTCAACACACACCTGCTTTTGGCTTAATTTAATAAAACTTCTTACTTAGGCTGGATGATATGGCCAAAGATTATGTCAAGTTAAAAGTTTTCATATCAGTTGATATCTACAATTAACACAATAAAGTTACATTAGAATAAGACCGTTTTTTTTTGCTCCTTAGTGAGGCTTGTGGTTTTCAACTCTTCTTTATGAGCATAACAGCTTAATAATTCACAAATATGATGTTGTCAAATATGTGATAAACAATATATTTATACATATTTAACCTTTGTCATATTGCTTTAATGAAATATTATATTATGCATTTTTTTTTATCTTGCCCTTAATGTTTTTTTTTACATCTTAGACTTTTCATAGGATATTAGCCTAAATTAAGCTAATAAGAGTTTTAAAGAAGACAAACGTCTTGTCTTAAGTAAATGTCAGTGAATGCTTCAGACAAATTGTTCCTAGAGGTAACATTAATCCGGCGAGTTGGCCAACCTGTTCTACTAAACTTGAATAACGGCGGTTTCGTAGCCTCTGGGCCCAGAAACTAGAAAAAGAACACTGGGATCAATGAAAGGCAGGTGATGACATCAAAGCTATGTAATTGCTAGATGTAATGCAAACAGTGGATAAGGGAAGAGGATGTCACACCTTAAGCCCTATGAGAAAAATTGTGATTGTGAATATGGGCTTTTCATATAAAATTTGATTGATTTGAACTTATTTTAATTGTAAACCACTGCGTTGGATCATCTCTCCACCTTGGCAGCAGGTTTACACTCAATGAACCCAACTCCTACGGTTCATCAGGGTCTAAATTTCTTCGGTTTCACACTCGTGGCAACTTAAAAAAAAAAAAACACATGTCATCTGCCATTCAGGCTTCCTGTTATCCCCCCTTTCTCTGTAACTTCATCTCTCTATCCTCTCAGACATCCGAATGTCTTTCCTGGATATTGCTGAGGATGTGGAAGTACAGAATCAGGAGAAAAAGACAACAGAGGGCTTATTTCCCATAACCCCTCCACCCTTGACCTAGCGGTTTCCTCTTAGTCCTCCCTTTCTCGCTTCCTCTTTTCTGCATTTCTCACAACTTTAGCCGCTGGCCTAGTTTTCATTTGTCACTCTCCTTAATTCCTGCTGTACCATGTCCCACTGATCTCACACACACACAATCACGAACTGTACTTGGCAATGACCATGTATAGCAGTGCTACTGTACAATGTCATCTGTAAGATAACACTCGTACTCATGCAAGTGCATACACGCAAACTTGACCTCTTGTAATTTTGCAAAGACACACTGAGAAAGTGGAATCGAAGCCTGATAGTTAGGAAAGCTGGTGGGACTCAAATAAGCATTCTAAAAATACAGTAGTCCTTTAAAAGTTTCAGCTATTAACAGCTTATATTCAGATGTGGACAGTCACTTACTGTACGTGCACTTTGACATGACGATAACAGGTTTAACACAGCCTGCACATGCTTTGATTGTTGGGACTGGTTTGAGGCTGTGTTAGTACAGGCATGAATATGAAATATAGAAAGTAAGTAAACACAAAACATACCCTGACACACAAAAATACAGATCATTACCACACACTATATCAAAACTAGAGCTGAAGCTATTTGTCAACATTTGTCGGAGGTCTATCAGTATTCACTCTTTTGTTCATTAACAGTAAAATAGTCAAATTATATTTTACAGGCTGCAACATTCACTGTTTTCCAGGCTTAAAGATGAAAGACCTTTATGTTTTCCCTGGTATACATAATAAACTGAGTATCTTTAGGGTTTTGGTTGAACAAAATAACCAATGTTAATACATTGTGTTAATGTACACAACTAAAACTATCAATGTTATGACAAGTTCTGCATGCGTTCTAAGGAAGGTAAAAACTTGATGGATGTTTTGATGGCCAACCAACACAGGGAGATTTCTCCTGGTGATGTCGATGGTCTGTCTGACTATGAGAGAGAGAAAGCGACAGCGGGGCAAGAGTGCTGTACATAGTGAAGCGGCAGTGCAAAACACTAAGTTAGAGACCTTTTATGAGAAGGGTTACAAAGTTCTGCTAATTATAAAACTTTGGTGGGACAAATTAGAATGGCTGCCATAGTCTAATTAATTAATGGGATTAAAATGGACCCACTCTGGAAAAGACATTATCATTAACTTATATAAAACAGTTTGAATGTACTAAGAATAACTACATCATAATTTTGTCATAAAGACAAATGGGAAAGTGTCTGTTCAATCAGAATAACTGACTCAACTGCAAAAAGGTGCTAACAAAGGTAAAAAAGGGGGCAACACGTACAACTGAATTTGCGTTCACTAAGTATGTGGATGAGGGGTGGACTTTCAATAATGTGAGATAGAGAAAGGAGACCCAGTCCAAGCACTGCAGCAGAGAGTCGGTGGGTCATCTTTTAGCATTCAGCCCTCCCAGGCTTTGGGCTGAAGTGAAGCATTAGGTACTTGTTAGGGCAACAGTCACAGACACAATCATCCCTATGTAAGGACCACTCCACACAGTGGGCAGATAACTGGACGACCCCCCCCTGCTGTCCATGCCCATATTAGTCACTCTTAAGAGGAGAGTGGGATAAATATAGGGCTTGGCTCTTTGCAGGGGCAGGCCCTGCTAAGGCCTCGTGAGTTTGCACCCAAGACAGATGCAGTCCATGGGAGAGACAGGGAGCTGCTGGTTGTTGTGCATGTGTCCACAGCTGCACATTGAGCCCTGCAGCTTCGGGACACAGGTATAAAATATGTGTCACAACCAAAACACTGTGACAGATTAGTAGAGAGAAAAGCCAAGTTCATTAGGTGTCAGCATCCTCATTTCCGCCGGGTTGGGGACCTTTGTCGCACGTCATCTGTCCATATTTCACGTTCTACTTTCAAATAACGGTTAATTTCTACGTAAAAAGTTCAATGAGCAGTTTGCTGGTCAAAGCTGGAGAGACAAGAACGGAGAAGATGAGGGCAGCAAGAGAAGAGCAGGGTCAGGACAGATAAAGAGAAAGGGATAGCAGGTCATACTAGAGATAGACTTTCATCAACGGGTACAGACGCCAGTTGACACACTGCGCAGACCCAGTCATTTCTGAGTTAAGGCCACGGGTTCTGCTACAGTTTTGATAGAGTTTCCTGGATGAGCCAGGTCCGCACAGCAGCCAGCCAAGTGAGCTAAACATACCTGACCAAGGCATGCCAGGCTATTCTGAGTCGGATTCAGATTACATTTAAACTTACAGTTCAGAAAAACTAGAGGCAGAGAACAGCATTGAAGGAGCTCAGTAAAATATTCCAAGCTGGTCAAATGAGGCCACATCTAGATCAGTTTGATAAGAGGTTCCATTCCAACATTAATAGCTTTTGGTAAAAAATAAATAAAAAAAGATTTAGAACTTTTACTTTCCAGGAGACAACCATTTACAAATACTACCAGATGCATGGTAACACACAGGCCTCACTGTAATAAACAAGGTCTACAGTTAGTTTAACTTAATGTCACTTAAACCAAGTTATGTAGGTTATGCATCACATGCACACAGAGATGGACACACAAGCATAAGGACGGACCTATGTCCAGCTGCTTACATCCCTGCTCAGCTGCTGAATTCCCTCACAAACACGTCAGGTTGTCACGTTTCAGCCTTATCTATTTTCTCTGGAAAACAGGAACGTGACACAAACATTAAAGCGGGCGGAAGAGTGGGGTTTACTGGTATTTCTAAAATTGGTAGGATAACAATGGTGTTTTAGATGCCATATAGCCACAGGTAATACTTAACTCCATCACCAGCCTCCAGGCTTGTAATTACTTATTCAAACCCTGGTTAAACATTAGAGGCCCGCTGAGACCCTGGCGTTTACACAATAAACAAACAGACATGTGCACACACACACATTACAAACCCAGACACATGACTTGGTGCAGTAAAAAAAAAAAAGGATGCTACAACCCTTTGTTGTGACAAGCCGAGCATCCTTTTCCATCCTTAACCTTACAGTGGTGTCGTGATGAAAACAAACATCATGCAATGTAACCAACAAAACCTGGAAGTCAGAGGATTCCGACATCTGTTTGGATTTACTAGGCACACACACCTTCCAGTATATACCTTACAGAAACACTATCCTATCAACCTTCCTTGTGCAAACTTAGTTTTAAAAGGAAATGTCCTTAAAACTGGGTGCAGTTCAAGTAAAAACTAAATGTTAAGTTTCCGCGAAAACTTTGCGGCACGCTCTTGCATGAAAGAGCTGAAAAACAACACAATCAAGACACACCATGCAGGTTGAGTTAGATTTTTTAAAACCAGCCATTTCTCATGCAGGGCCACAACCAATTCCTGACAGCACGGAATGTTACGAAACAACAGCAAAAGACCAACACTTGAACTAAATTCAATGACTTCGTGGAAAATTGGTTAATGTTGATTTGATCATCTTTTAATCTAGTTGCAGTAATTTATGCATTGATTTCCACTCAACCCCGACCTCTCACATGAGAGTTTGCAAACACTCTGGCAGACGAGTCTTTGATCTGTTCGGAAGGCCAGACTTGTCTTCACCGCATGGACAAGTCAACTAAATCCCACAGGCAAATAAAAAAAAAAAACTCACTTTGCCTTGATCTGTTTAGACACTGTAGATCAGATAAGATCACAAAAGGATGAGATAACTGGCCAAGGACAATCTCTTCATTATTCTCAACGAATCTAGAACATATCATATTTAGTTAGTTAAGTCTACTGACCCCCCTGACCTAAAATCACTTCTAGAGAACATGTGTTTCTGACCAGTAGTCGATTGTGTAAGGATTTCCAGTGTAGCCTTGTAGGGGTTTACAACAAGATCTACTGTATTAATGGATAAAGGTTATATTAAAAGTGACATGTTTCCTGTTTTCATAAATTAAGTGTCAGTAGCCAACTGGATGCATGCCAACCTTTGTGTCTTTGAAGAACATCATCTTCTGGTGAATCAGAGACCTCCAACATTTGAACATTTTTTTATATTTGGGCATGACATTCCACAGAAAACAAGAATGATACTCGGAAAAGAACAAACCACAAACAAGGCCCAACAGTTCCCTTAAATTCGATCAAGTTGCACTATATCACTCACACACTCAGAGAGATAGTTCGAAAAGTGTGCCTGGTTTTTTCATTTTGATCAAGATACATTCCAAATGAAAATACACTTCTCGCAATGTTAAAGAAAGCAAAAACAATTCCTGGACCCAACCCCTGAGCCAGATCCTCAACAAAATGTAACGGGTTTGTCCCTGACCCGTATCGAATCCTTACACTAAGTTTCGAGAAAATCGTTATTTTTGTGTTATCTTACTTACAAACAAACCACCAAGAAACAAATGGACCAGGGTGAAAACAAATTTACCTTGGCAGAGGTAAACATAAGAGGTCTTGAGAACATTACTTTTTCTTTTCTTATTCATGCTCATGTACAGTGGTGTATTATTCGGATTGATTATTCATTAAAAGAGTTCCTAATACTAACTTAATAGCAACTATAACTCCAAATGCCCATGTGATTAAACAAATAGCATCCCAACCTTGAACAAACAGAAAACTCCTCATGTTATATGGTGCTCAGGTGATCTTTTATATCTGTAGCAGCATGGTGTGTCTGGACCTGTGAGACAGGTAGGATGATTCATACCATATGCTGAGCCTTTATGTCTTAGTAAGGTCAAACAGGAGCAGCAACATGAGTAAGCGCCTGCTACGTCAACAGGAAGTACAGATGACACTGATGTTGCAAAACTGTTTTAAAACGAGCAGCTTACTCATTGTTCGAGTAAGTGTTGAAATTGGTCACATTAATCCCAATAAATCAAAATATGACAAGATCTGATCCATATTTAAATTGTAGTATTAACAATCTAACGATCCACACGATAGGTTATTATGTCAATGTTAACTCTTTATATGATCATGTGATATCAGAGGCTGTAGTGGTCTCCACTGTGACAGAAGAGACACATGCATAAAGTTAAACTTTCCAGCCTGAGTATCTACTCTCCACAACGTGCCAGTATTTTAAACTTACAACTGGTTGATCTGATTTGTTGACACCACCGCGTCGTCGCTGAAGTGCGGTACCATCTTAGCCCCGCAGCAGGAGCAGAAGCTGACCGCCGCCGAGCTGCCGGAGCCGGACACCGCGCCGAGGGTCATGCCGGCGGTGAGGAGCGCACAGAGGGAGGAGGGTGTCGGTCAGGTGCTCTTGGTCCCGGGGAGAACTTTTCACTCCTCTCCCGCACTCATGTGCTCCGGTGTTCCAGTTTAACTGGCGGGCATGGCTTCTGGCGACATTCCAGATGTTGAGGCTGTTTTTTAAGAGCCGGTGGCAGATTCGTCATTTTCACAAAGCGCCTGTGTGTGAAGTGCGGTGATCTACTGAAGGTCTTGCTGAAATAAAAATCCTACAAAAACCCTTCACGAGTTCATGTGTCCGTGTCAGCATCACGTTGAGACCGCAATATACATTTAAATGGTAAAAAAAAAAATAGTGAAAAATCCTTGATCGGGATTCGAAACAACAAGCTAAACACTATAAGCTTCTAGCCTGATGACGATCTCACTACGCCACCGAGTCGCTGAAATGTACACCGCGCGTTAGATAAATGTCTCGTTCTTTGCTTTGTCAGATGTATATCACCAGATGTGCTTTAAGGTAACGCCCATGTCATCTGGTGATAGTCCGAACACAGAATAAACGCTTTAAACGTAATACCAGGCTTTACAAATCTGACGCTCCTCTTCATAGGAGACACAGGGAGCATTGAAGAACACACACGCGTCACCAGCTCCACTCGAAGTGCTTTTGTTTGTCGCTGGTGATCATTACAACGCGCACACACCAAACAACAGGTACATGTAAACATCCCTCACATCAACAAGGCGGAAGCTCGAGCGGTGTTTTCATGAGTTAAGTTGGTGAACGTGCTTCTAATGGACGTGTGGAGCCTCACGTGTCCTCCTGTGGCTGCTGGTTAAAGTCAGCGGACGGGATTTTAAAAGATGTTCTCGTTGTTGTCGATGATCAGGTTCTGTCATCGGAGAATGAAAACAAGCCAAACGCTCATCACAGAACGGGTGTGTTGGTTTGTCGTAGCTTCTGTAAGTCAAGTGTTGTTTATCTGTGTGAAATCAACAGATGATCTGTCCGAAGTGTGTCGAGTGTGTTGTCAACATGACACATGTGTGACGAGGCTAAATATAAATGTGAAAAAATCCCACCACGGGAATCGATCTAAAAATCCACATAAAAATAAACGTAGTGACAATGGCACTGTCCACTGTACCACTGATCAGAGTGATAAATAGATTCACCTGTTTGCTTTTATCACTGTGAAGCCTGTGCACAACTTAACATGAGTTGTTGTTTCAGGGAACACGCCCAGGTTAACTTGTGACAGTCAAAATGTAACCGTAAACTCAGAGTTATCGGTCACACGTCACACATTTGGACACCGCTGCGCCCGTGTGCTTAGCACACGCACGACATCATGAAAAACGGCTGTATCCTGCACTCATACAAAGCAGAAGCCACAAAAGAGTTTGCGTGCTTACTATAAGTCTGCGTTTCATGTGCTCGTTGATATCATGGTTGGTATGAAGCAAGTATACAAACACGAGTAATGAGAGGCTCGTAAGAGCTTGTAGTCGGGAAAAAATACTAGTATCATGGTTTGGGGTAAGGTCTTTTATTGAGTGTATAGAGGGCCACTGATATCTATCATATCATATGATAGATAATAGAGATATGATAGATAATAGAGAACCGCTTCGCGGGCCAGAGAGAACCGCGAAGCGGGCCAGATGATGAATGTGCCGCCGCGGGCGGCTGCCCGTTTCGCCCGTGCCCCAAACCGCCACTGAAATGGATGGCATTTGTATTAAATTAAAATGTTTGTGATGTGCTAATATGTTAACTGGTGAACATAAGCTGGGGAGCCTTTATAAAACCTCTTGGCCATGTATTCCTTACTTACAGTTTAATTTAATAGTATTTGTATTGTGTTGGAATTTCCACCTGTGTCTGATGAGGAAACGGAGATAAGTAACAGATGACCCAAACAAATCTTAAAAGGTGTGGCTATTACTTACCATAAAGGTTATCTGGACATACATGGGTAGTCTCTACAGCGACTTTTGAAGTGCCATGGTAGTTTGAACTTCGTGAAGATGAGTGCGCAGATGTCTATGTGTTGCATTTAGACACTCAATAAAAGACCTTACCCCAAACCATGATACTAGTATTTTTTCCCGACTACAAGCTCTTACGAGCCTCTCATTACTCGTGTTTGTATACTTGCTTCATACCAACCATGATATCAACGAGCACATGAAACGCAGACTTATAGTAAGCACGCAAACTCTTTTGTGGCTTCTGCTTTGTATGAGTGCAGGATACAGCCGTTTTTCATGATGTCGTGCGTGTGCTAAGCACACGGGCGCAGCGGTGTCCAAATGTGTGACGTGTGACCGATAACTCTGAGTTTACGGTTACATTTTGACTGTCACAAGTTAACCTGGGCGTGTTCCCTGAAACAACAACTCATGTTAAGTTGTGCACAGGCTTCACAGTGATAAAAGCAAACAGGTGAATCTATTTATCACTCTGATCAGTGGTACAGTGGACAGTGCCATTGTCACTACGTTTATTTTTATGTGGATTTTTAGATCGATTCCCGTGGTGGGATTTTTTCACATTTATATTTAGCCTCGTCACACATGTGTCATGTTGACAACACACTCGACACACTTCGGACAGATCATCTGTTGATTTCACACAGATAAACAACACTTGACTTACAGAAGCTACGACAAACCAACACACCCGTTCTGTGATGAGCGTTTGGCTTGTTTTCATTCTCCGATGACAGAACCTGATCATCGACAACAACGAGAACATCTTTTAAAATCCCGTCCGCTGACTTTAACCAGCAGCCACAGGAGGACACGTGAGGCTCCACACGTCCATTAGAAGCACGTTCACCAACTTAACTCATGAAAACACCGCTCGAGCTTCCGCCTTGTTGATGTGAGGGATGTTTACATGTACCTGTTGTTTGGTGTGTGCGCGTTGTAATGATCACCAGCGACAAACAAAAGCACTTCGAGTGGAGCTGGTGACGCGTGTGTGTTCTTCAATGCTCCCTGTGTCTCCTATGAAGAGGAGCGTCAGATTTGTAAAGCCTGGTATTACGTTTAAAGCGTTTATTCTGTGTTCGGACTATCACCAGATGACATGGGCGTTACCTTAAAGCACATCTGGTGATATACATCTGACAAAGCAAAGAACGAGACATTTATCTAACGCGCGGTGTACATTTCAGCGACTCGGTGGCGTAGTGAGATCGTCATCAGGCTAGAAGCTTATAGTGTTTAGCTTGTTGTTTCGAATCCCGATCAAGGATTTTTCACTATTTTTTTTTTTACCATTTAAATGTATATTGCGGTCTCAACGTGATGCTGACACGGACACATGAACTCGTGAAGGGTTTTTGTAGGATTTTTATTTCAGCAAGACCTTCAGTAGATCACCGCACTTCACACACAGGCGCTTTGTGAAAATGACGAATCTGCCACCGGCTCTTAAAAAACAGCCTCAACATCTGGAATGTCGCCAGAAGCCATGCCCGCCAGTTAAACTGGAACACCGGCATGACAAGGAGGCAAACCGCGCACTTCCCCCGGGTTCGAACAGTCCCAGTACAGCAGAGAAATGACGCCAAACGAGATGTTTCCAAACCAAAACTCTGTTGCGTTCAATGAAGCTCAGAAATCTAGCACGTTGTGTTCCTGCTCCTGACAACAGAACCGGGCAGCCCGAGGTGTCCCAACACAGCGAGAGAGAGTCCCATCTTTAAAAGAAGTTCCCCGGGAGGTTTGTAAACATTATTCCACAATTGCCCCCGCTACAGACGGCTGCAGCGGCCTTTCACCGTGTACAGTTATGAGACATATGGCCACGGTCAAACTCTCACCGGAGGAGTCGTTGGAGGGAGGAGCTGGAGACACGTGTTTTGGGAAGAGCGGAGGGCCAATGAGGAGGAACGAGCGCCCAGCCCGCGTGGAGCCGAAGAGCTGGTCTGCACAGAGCTGGAAACCGTGCACAGTGCAGGTGTTTCCTCCAGAAGGTGATCGGCCCGTTTAGTTCCTCCTTCCTGATAACAGAGGCTTCTAACCAGTCAACTCACTGCCTGGAAAGCTGCAAACTCCTGGTACACCATGCACCCAAGCAGGGGCGGATCCGAAAGCGAGGCCAGGGGGGCCACTGGCCCCAGTGGTAATCTAACTGGCCCCTCAACTGCTGCTGTCCTGTCAGTATTCTTTATATATGAACGAGTCAATTAGGAACAATACTAACCATACATATTGAAGTTACTGGCAACCACATAAAACATTAAAAAAACAACACTAACGTGAATATGGCTCCATGCAGAAGGATAACAATGGATATTTAGCCTTAAAAACATTGGGTAAATGAAGCCGTTTCGGATTTGAATGGCAGGGCCTATGGACACTTGGGTGACACCACAGGAGCAGGATGGAGGCATTTTATGGTTGCTGTTCTGTTTGAGTTTTCTATGTTTGAAGCCATGGACACCAGTTACTTTAATTGTATTTGGCTGCAACAGTGTTTACCCCTGAGACTCCCAACTTTTTTTGTGGACTCAAGCACATCACCAACCCCTCCATCGGCAAAGTGGAGAGTGGGTATGAGTGTATTTTCATTAAACTATCCCTGAGTTTTTTATTTTCTAAGCTTTTTGGAAGTACACATTGAGGATTCATTTTCTAAATATATTAACGGATGTAGTATATCTCAGCAATATATCCAGACTGCGGTGGCCTGCTATATACTTAGACTCTTGATCAAAATCTTAAGACAAGTTAAAAAATTGCTTGAATTTGCATTTTGCACTGTTGGATCGTGGGAAGGTTCTAGGTAGAGCTTCAAAATGCAAAAAGAAGAAATGGGAACAAGAGACCAAAAGTTGTGAGCAGGCAATTTATTGAAAACAACAATTTAACTCAAATAGGCTGTTCATCAGCTGATCAAAAGTTTAAGACCACAGTCTTTAAAAGCCTAAATCTGTGCAAAAATTTGGATTCCATGTCATTTCCTGTCAAGTAATCACACTGTGAAGATCTCTTGATGGCAAAGGCAAAAAAGCTCACCGTCTTTGAACGTGGTAGGATTGTTGAACTGCATAAACAAGGCCTCTCACAACGTGCCATCGCTGCTGAGGTTGGACACAGTAAGACAGTCATTTTGCATTTCTTAAAAGATCCTCAGGGTTATGGAACAAAAAATCAAGTGGTAGACCCAAAAAAATCTCACCGGCGCTGAGCCGGAGGATCCGAATGGCTGTCCGTCAAGACACGGGACGATCCTCGTCCCAAATTAAGGCCATTACTGGTGCTGACTGCAGCCCAATAACCATCAGACGGCATCTGCAAAGGAAGGGCTTCAAAAACAAGAAACGTCTTCAAAGGCCACGTCTCCTTCAACGCCACAAAATTGCCCGTTTAGACTTTGCAAGGGAGCACCAAACATGGGACATTCAAAAGGTAGAAGAAAGTTTTATTCTCTGAGGAGCAAAAATGTAACCTTGATGGTCCTGATGGCTTCCAACGTTACTGGCATGACAAGGAGATGCCACCTGAGATGTTTTCTACGCGGCACAGTGGAGGGGTGCCATCATGATCTGGGGTGCTTTTTCCTTCAATGGAACAATGGAGCTCCAGGTTGTGCAGGGGCGTCAAACAGCTGGACCATCCTGCGTGTTCCCCTGATCTTAATCCAATTGAGAACATTTGGGGATGGATGGCAAGGGAAGTTTACAAAAATGGACTTCAGTTCCAGACAGTGGATGCCCTTCGTGAAGCCATCTTCACCACTTGGCGCAAAATTCGCACTAGCCTTTTGGAAACACTTGCATCAAGCATGCCAAAACGAATTTTTGAAGTGATCAACAATAATGGTGGAGCTACTCATTACTGAGTCAGTTTTTGACACTTTAATTTCTGTTTTAGGAGTTTTGTGTTCTTTTTTAGCTGTGGTCTTAAACTTTTGATCAGCTGATGAACAGCCTACTTCAGTTAAATTGTTGTTTTCAATAAATTGCCTGCTCACAACTTTTGGGCTCTTGTTCCCATTTCTTCTTTTTGCATTTTGAAACTCTACTTAGAACCTTCCTAAGATTCAACAGTGCAAAATGCAAATTCATGCAATTTTTTAACTGGTCTTAAGATTTTGATCAGGAGTGTATTTGTCCCGCCACTGTTTCAAAAGGAACATGTGCATGAGAGTGACCTTCGTGCCCTTGAACGTGCACCAGAGTTAACGCCATAGATTGAACCAATACTGTGGGAAACACTGAATAATGTGTGGCTTGCTCAAAGCTATAGTGCTAACAGTAAGAATAAAGACTCTAAAGTGCACCTTTCTGAATCAGGAATTGTGCATGGATGTGAGACATATAAATGGGCCCTTATTAATGAATTATGGCCCCATTTTTTGAAAAATCCTAGATCCTTCACGGATTATTAGAATAAACCTGCTGCCTTAGCAGATGAAAGAGTGCCCTAGCTGGTTCAACAAGGTCAACAGGGGATGTGCTCATTAGACCAATGTAACAGAGTCAATTGAACCCACATGGTCTTTTGGTTTTTGGCAGTCAGCTTGCCAATGAGACTTCACTGGTCTCCTCTCCACCCTTTTTTCCCCCGCCACACAAACCTTGTGGCCGTGTTACATAAGGAGCAAGTGCAAATGAGAAACAGGCTGAGGATATCCAGACTACGCTGCAGCCCCACCACCACCACCACCACCACCACATCCACCGGCAGCAGCAGCAGGCCTGTTGTATCTGGGTAAAGTGGAGATAAAGAGGAGTCTGACTTATCAAGAAAGTCTGGGGAAGAAATTTCCCTTTACATAAAGCTAATGTGCAGATATCAGATATCAGCAAACATCCTTTATGCTATAAGATGGACTCAACGTTTTGGCTCATTTTAAAACCCAATAAACATTTTATATTCTGCTGGTGGGCCAACATGAGGGGCCTCATGTAATCAGACAACAATTTGAAACCCCCCCACACACACCCCTCATTATTATATTTCACACCAGCTTGTGATTCTTGGCCTGAATTCTAAACTATAATATCTGTACTGAAATGACCCCTTTGCAGCGCAGCTAAGCTTTATAACAATGTTAATGTAAGGTCTGTTATTAATTGGGAGGTTTGGCTGAGAAATGGAGCACTATTTAAAATGCTGTTACACAACAACAAACATTCAGAATGTTCACAAACTTCCCAGTGTAATCTGAACAGTATGCTTGTGTTCTGGGTCTATGAAAACACTCTGAACTGTGGGACTGAGAAAAACCGGACTGATCTTCGACCGACAATAGCGTATTACGGCCTTGGCTTACAATGGAGCAGAGTAATAACTTCTAGCAAATGTATCTTAACTAATTCAAATGTAGTGTTTGACAAAAGTTTTTTGCATTTACATAGCCCAAAGACACACAGCAACATACAAGCAACACAACATACAGTAACATTAGACAAGAATTGTAAACAGATGATTCAGCGAATCCAACAACACTATAAAGTTTTTAAATGCATTTTAAGATGTAGTCTGTATATTTTCCTTAAAAATAAATGTTATGCTATATTAGGATACTTTTCTTTCTTAGCTAGTACTTGGAACAGGACAAGGTGACTGTGCATTATTTTAACACTAGACCCCACAGGTGTTCTGCTGAGAGAATTATATCACATATGGACCAATAACAACTCTACCCCTCTGCCGTCACACTTAACACTTCTTCATCTCACCTTCCCCAACGACAAATCCTGCATCACAAGACAGATCACAAGCCTGTGAACTCTGCCAGCAACTGGAACTACAAAGTCGACCTGCGCACAGCTGCTCCACTGCTTAGTCATGTGGTTCCGTTTAGTCTCATCTAATTTACCAACATTCAGAGGGAATTTATGTTTTCTGTGGGCTGGTAACATGAGAGTCTGTTATGGTGTTTGGCTGAGCGCTGGACACTGTTGCACAATCTCCTTCCACTGCACATCTTCATCTGTCACTCAATGGGAACGGGCAGAAATATTCAAGGCTGTGATGTTATAGTCAGGGAGCTGTGTATATTTTAGAGTGTGTATGTTTGTGTATAAATGGGAGTCATGCTAGAGTGAGCCCACTATCCGGCTGCCTACACAGTCAGTGCATTGAATGTATCTTTCAAACAAGCAGTCGTCTTACATTTCAAGATGCCAAACACTTCTGAGTGTGGTGGATTGATAGAGTTAGCTAAAAATGTCTGGTCTCAAAACCGCCAAAGAATTACGGAACACTTTTCCAGATTAAATAAACAAAGAAAAGAACAGCCTGGACTATAACGCCTTTAGTTCAAATGTTTGCCGAGTGCTCAACACACTGAGCTGAGATAGGAGCACTTAACCTTGGAGAAACACAGATGCCTAGTAACTGCCATATAAGACAAAGCCAGATCTGTTAGTAGAAGTAGCCTTTGAACAGTAACCAAACACATAGCATCTAAGAAGCACTTATAGTTTGATTTCAAACAACGTAGAAATGATATTCCAATGCTAGTAATGATACATTTTTAGTTTGGTGACCTTTTTAATCTCACATTATTTGTTAGTATGGAATAACAAAAAACAGTGCATTCAGAAAGCATTCACATCCCTTCACCCTTTCCATATCTGCAGCCCAATGCTTAATTCATTCATTAATACTACAAAACGATAACAGAATTGTAATTTACTTTGTAAATTTAATGAAAAGTCCAAATTAAGATATAGGACATTGAAATTTAGCTAAGGTGCCTCTTATTTCTCATCAGCTTTGAGATGTTGCTATGCTTTGACAGAAGTCCAACTTCAGTAAATCCAAATTGCATGGGCCTGATTTGGAGACACGCATAACCAATTCATGAGGTCAAAGGAAAGGCCTGAGTTTAGAGGAAGGGTTTTGTCAAAACAAGAAGTGGAGATCGCTACAAGGAAACTGCTGTTTTGAAGGATCTCAATATCCACAGTGTGCCCCATAATTCTCAAAGGTAACAACAAGGACTCTTCGTAGAGCTGGCCATTCAGCCAAACTGAGCAGTGCAGAAGGGTGTTTTTAAAAGAGGTGACGAAGAGTCTAAAGTCGCTCTGTCTTGAGCACTAGGAATCCTGCGTGAAAATGGGAGAAAACACCACTACAGTCCTAACGGTCTGGGCTTGGTGACAGAATTGGCCAAATGGAAGTGAAAGACAGATGAAAGCTTATCTGATAAATAAGCGGTGGTCTAATGAAACATGGTTGATCTGTTTGCCTCAATTTTAGGCATCATGTTTACAGGTTAAAGGCACAATTCATCACCCAGAGTAGAAAGTCAAGGGCAGCTTAGGGACAAATCTGTGAATGTCCTTGAGTAGCCCTGCCATAGCCCTGAATTGAACCCAATCAATCATCTCCGGGGAGTCTTGAAAATGGTCCTTTACTGTTAGTCCCATTCAAGTTGACGGAGCTTGAAGGGTCTCAATAGAAGAACAGCAGAAAATCCTCAAATCCAGATCTGCTAAGCTTATTGTGTCATCACATCCAAGAGAACTTGAGGCTGTAATAGCTGCCTAAACTGTTTCAACTATATACAGACTATACGATGTGTGCAAAATAATAAATGAGAAAATCTGTAGGGGCCTGAATACTTATATATATACATATACGGTATGTTGCAATTTATATTTTGAGGTACCTCTTTATGTTCCATATATCATTGACATATTCATCTATGGATACAGTATATTCATTGCACATACCACAGAATCAAGAGAATGAATGTAGATAGTTATAATAAGTTGTAATACAAGATACATTATATTCTTTGTGCAGCATGTAGAACATTGTGCCCCACAGTCAATGTATCTTTTAAGTCTTTTAACAGTGATATATATACTCTCTGCCCTTGTAGTCGCTCATCTATGACAGGGAGTACTCAGTTATAAACAGTGAATATAGGAAGGCTGAAGGCAGGCGGAGTATCTGGTGCTGGTAGTAAATGACAGAGGAACAGCCCAAAAAGCTAAAGAGACAGGTCCGCACATGATGAGCTGGTTCTCATACAGTTTGCCCTCAGATTGATGTTTGTTTCTGCAGCCTTTCCTTCTTGTTGTAACAGGAGGGCCCAGTTAGTGCTGAATCTGATGAACCTTTTCTGCTGATGTGCATCTGGGTCGAAGCTGATAAAGGGTTCCACACTATAACAGGGATATTCAGAAGTGCACAAAGAGACGAGTGGTTCACTTGTAGAGTGAACCACAGTCAGTGGAGTGTATTAGGTCGTCTGCTGTTGTTAAGTAAGGTTTCATACCATCTTATCAACAAGATTCCCCTCTTCACTAGTGCCTCGTCACGCAAATAAATTATTCAAGCTATTAAAATAATATGAAGAAAATCGAATAACTCACATTACTTATTTTTCAAACAATACCACAATCCGTATCATGTTATGTAAAAGGTATTTCTGTACAGTAAGGAAAATGAAAAAACTAATTCAGGGAAGGAAAATTAAACCGACAGTCTTGTTGACAGGGGATTTTCTCTTCCATCGCCTCATTGGACTACAGTTGTCACAATACATGATACAGGCCGATAAATAAAATGCAGACCAAACAGTGAAAACCACTTAAGCAGTGACTGTCACTGACATTTCAGATGGACCATGAAATGTGTGCTTTAACAGTACACTGATTGTGTTTACATAAACAGAAATATTATAATATGGCATTAAACCAGATTAAGACAATAGTCTGAATAAGACACTGCCATGTAAACAGATAACCTTAACCCAAACAACCCATACTTGATAATTACCAAATAACCCATAAAGAAATAATGAATTAAGGCTAGGGGGGTATTGGTTAATCACATTAATTAGACATGTATACGTCTCAATCAACATAAACATATATGGCAGGTAATTGCTTGACGTCACCATCACACTATGCTATAATATATATATAAAGAGAGAATGAAGGTAAAATTATATTAGCAGCTCATGTATTTTATCATAATTGGTTACTCAAAATGAAGGTCAATAATTAGATTATTGGTGTCCATGTAAATATATAGTCAGTTTTGCAGCATGACCACCTTTAATACTGAGAGGTAATAATGCTCATAGCCGACATGTTTCTTGCTTTCTCACAGGAAAAGTTCTCCTTGTTTATAATTTTTATTCTCCTCTTTTATTTTTTATTCATGTTCCACTTTAGGCCTCATCTTTGCCCTTTCACAGCATCTAACACACCCAAGACATTCTGGTGCACTGATTACTCATGGTCTAGTGGCAGATATAAAAAAAAAATGTCACCACATTAAGAGTAAGTTTCAATCTAGTGACCTTGCGACCTTTAACAGCTCTGTCATGTCAGCTGATCGCCCTGCAGACAGTTATAAGTGAGGTAGGACTCACCTCTTTCATGAAAAAACATAGCAGAACAAAACTCATCAGTCAATTTGACAATTTTTTCAACCATTCAAAGGTTTACAACAAAACCATGAAATGTTGGTTTTATAACATTTGGTTGTAACAAATGTTGGTTTTATAACTCTGGCTAGGGAAAATGTTTTTCTAAAACTGCCCTGGACTTTGTCAGTCCTGAGGCAGCGGCGTGTAACATTATACATAATTGGTTTGGTGCCGCTGCGACAGACAGCTGTTTGTGTGGATCTGTGTTATAGAGATGTTGCCAAAGAAAGACAATAAGGGAGCGATACAGTGTATGAATCGGTGAGGAGACTACTAATATTTGAGAGAAAAGGGACAAACAAAAAGAGAGGGATATAAAGACATAGTGAAAGTATTTGATTAAATTGTTCCACTGCTACTTGAATCCATATGTAGGGTGGGGAGGACTCAAGTGGACCCCAGCCCTTATGTAACACACATTAGAGGTCACTCAGCAAGGCCCTTTGCTGCACCCTCTGTGTGTGTGTGTGTGTGTGTGTGTGTGTGTGTGTGTGTGTGTGTGTGTGTGTGTGTGTGTGTGTGTGTGTGTGTGTGTGTGTGTGTGTGTGTGCGCTAATGCTGAGCAAATGTTGAGGTAACTGAGCCAAATGGTAAAAGAGGATTGTAATGACGTTAGGCATATAGGGAATAAGCTGTGTATGTCAGTGTGTGTGCTTTGTTGTATTATCTAACAGATAATTGGGACCACATGTCCTTC
Source organism: Pleuronectes platessa (assembly GCF_947347685.1). Lineage (NCBI taxonomy): Eukaryota > Metazoa > Chordata > Actinopteri > Pleuronectiformes > Pleuronectidae > Pleuronectes > Pleuronectes platessa. The sequence goes on from NC_070630.1 coordinate 26,398,221, forward strand.
TCAACTCTATTGGGGTGTGTTTAAGGCTTGTAGGAGTGATGTCACCACGTTCAGTGATCAAATATGTCTGACACGGCCCCAAATCTATTCTGGCATGTTTCAAGTTTCATGCAGTATATATGCTCAACATGAGGCAGCTGACTCATCTTGGACCAATCATATACTTACATTTTTTTTATTACACTGTTTGTATGGGTTATTACCTTCATCAATGAGGTCATGATTTGAAACCTGTTTGTCTGTATCCTGGTGCGTTGAATAAATAAACATATACCATCCATGGAGAAAGTAATAGCTCTTTTCTTTAATAAGTTAAAATAAATATGTAAGAGTTACGATGTATTTATTTATTGTGATAAACTCTCCCTTTGTTTTTTAGAGTCTAAGTTTTAAAAAAACAGATTGGACGCATGAAAAATCAGCAACAGAAAAATGATTCCCCTCATCTATAAAGATATCTACTGACATTTATTATTTCTCACTTTAGTGTAGCCTCGACATTTCTGTCCCTCTTAGGATCATGTAGATATAGTAGATGACTTGATCGTTTTCAAGGGATTTGATTGGTCAGTAGTGAAAGCCGTTTTTAGTTAAAGAAGCAGTTGCTAATATTTCAGCTTTGTTAGCGAAAGCATGTGTACACAACCCTAAACTCTCACGCTTGACAGTCAGTGCACAGCTTCCTGCTGAGTGAATGAGCTCAGGAGTAAAGACTTTGACCCTCCTATAATGATTGCAGACCAGTTAGAGCCTGATCAACTTTTCCCTTTTCCAGATGTATAGTATGTCATTTTGCCAGGCAAGGTCTCGCTGGGCTCATGTGGTGCAAGACATGCATGAATGAAAGCTAAGAGATTTCTCAGATTTGGCCAAATCCTAGTGATGAAAAAAGAAAGAAAGTGATGCACAAAGTGACAAAGTCATACTCCCTCTCTCAGAGAGGAACTGAGCTTCAAAGTTGAAACAAACCTTGTTGAGCAGCTCTTTCCATCTTTTTCATACCTGCTGTTACGGCTGCGTCGTGAATGTTATTGTTCTCTTACTTGCTTCAGTACTATGCCTGTGGAGGATTCTAGTAAGAGGCTCACCAAAGAACTCAGACTACAGATTGTAGAGCACAAAAACGCACTTGTTTCCATTTAGAGGTTTCCAAATCCACTTGTAAAATGGTACTAATCTCTTGCCAACTGTTTTGACAAGCACATTTGTCACTGTGCAGTGGTAATGGCACATCATACAAATGTGGGTAATTCTGGAACGGGTCACTAGATATTTTTTATTAAAAACTCTCTGCCATTTCTGTCGCTGATGACATAACCACTGGCCCTTTCAAGGACTCACTACTGCCCCTACCTTTATGTGGGTATTGCATCTTGCATCATGCATCAGGTAATTTAAGAGTAAGTGCACAACCAATGCTGCAAAAGGGTGCAGGATGTATTTATGAAGCAGCAATCTTGTGTCTGTGTAAGCCTAATTAACAGCAGTATATGAGACACTTTCACTTAAGGGCAGCAGTCATGTCATCTATCTTTGTATTAGGGATGGGCATAATTAATCGACGATCGATTAATTGATCATTAAGAATTTCCTCGATGAAATAATTTTTTCATCGAGGAATTCGCTAATTACACATTTGACCACGGGGGGCAGTGTTTGAAAAAAACGCCACAGTCCTACTCAGTTACCTGCGACTGGCTGCGAGTTACCGTGTATTTCCATTTCCAAAGTAAACATGAAGAGGTCACGGCAAAGTGTTGCGTGGGACCATTTTGAGTTAAAAAATGACTTGGTTCACTGCCAACACTGCGAAGCTATCTCAGAGGCTGGGGGAGACAAGGAGCCTGCGTTGTCTGACACGGACGAGGGGAGCGCAAACACCGGAGCCGCGGCCAGGCTAGCCAAGTTAGCACGGAGCTACCTGTGTATCACGGCGACGTCAGTCCCCTCAGAGCGGGTTTTTCTGCGGCTGGACTGACGGTCACCAGGCTGCTTTAGCGTCTGACCCCAGAGCAGTTTAACATCCTCATCTTTCTCAACACAAATCCGTAGGCTGGTGCTGAAGTTGTATGTGAGCTACACGTTATTTTTATGAAGCTTTCTCGACTCAGTACCTTGTTTGATAGTTTTGAGTTACATTTGGCAAAACCTGTCAGACCTAAGTATTATATATTTGTAGTTGTTGTTTAACATTATGTTTTTTTTATATTATTATTATTTTATTTTGGAGGGAAAAAAACCGAGGGTCAGTTGTGTTTAGTAGCACCGGCTTCTAGCTGTCGGCTCCGCTGCTTAAGATTACGGCAGCGCATATTTTGTTCATTTTGTAATAAAGATCTCAATGAGGAAACACGCTTTTTTCCCCCACTGCATTTTAATGTAGCTTATAAATAGTGAATTTTTGAACTTGAAAATATTAATGATTAATCGAAAATTCGTCATTAACTCTCCCGACGATCGACGAAGACAATTTAATCGAACGCCCATCCCTACTTTGTATACAGTCTAGTCTCATGACAGAACAGCAGCATCACTCAGACCACTGGCCTCAACGGTTGTGGCTCATTACATGAAACAACTCCACCAGTAACAACAAATAGTAACATCAAAATATTAGTCATTATTCATAACATAGATCAACAGCTTAACCCCAACCAAAAGCCCAACCATTAAGATTGCGTTTCAAAGTTTCGATTAGTCGACAAAAGCTCCTTTACAAAGTGCAGTAGAGATGGAAAGACTGTTTGGGTTTGATTTTCCACTCCCTACAAAATGATTGTTAATGTTCCCACAGACGGACAGCAGTGTGGGAATAACATTTAATAATATCGTAAGTGATATAGACTTTGAGAGGGCCAATATAACTGGTTATAATAAAATAAGTCAAACACACACCCACATAAACATAAAGTCTATGTGTCTCAATTCTTTGGCTCAGTATTCAGCCCAGTACAATAACAAAGCCACCTGAGTCATCATAACAAAAGGAACAGCAGTGACGTCCTCGTCTTTTATGAAGGTTCACTCACACGGCTAGAGTTAATCATCTGCTCAACGTATAATGGAGAATCATGCAAATCAACGCCAACTGTAACCTCAGTGTTTAGTGTTTACAGCATCAAAAACTACTCAGGATACCAGTTACAGTAACCGGCACCATCCTCAAAAGCACATATTTATGAATAAGTTTATATTTTAGATTGATTAGTTGTATTGAATTATTTGCCTTTATTAAATTAATTTAAATGTTTTAATAAGTATGAGATAAATGATCATGTACATCCTTTACTTGAATTAAAGTAACAATACCACTGTTAACATGTGGGCAACAGTCTTTCACAAAAAAACGGGATTCTGAGAAATTTACATTCTAATATTTTGCCCTTTACGTAGTGATATCTTTAATTTATGAGTCTACAAAAATGGGTCTACATACGCAAAAGTTTAAAATACACATTATTTGTCTCATACTGTACATTGGCACAGTGCCTCTTTTCTCCCACTGTCGGGAACACTTAAGGAGTAAAGGACTTCCTTTACTGCAGACATAAACAAAAAGGTATTGATTAAGGTTATTTCCTGCCAAGCGATAGATCATTTCAGTCGGATTTGTGTGGTTCTGTTGTGTATTTAAATCTGTAATAGCTTGCAAACATCTTGATGATTTTAGCTTTTACTGTGTTCTGTGCCCCCTCTTAGCAGCTATCCAGGCGCATTACTCAGTGTTGGTAAACAAGTGAATCTGCTCCTCTGCTCTTTTCTAATCACTCACTCGTAGAACTGGTCTTTATAAAAACCTGCAGAATTCACATTTATGTTCTTGGGTAAACGGGGTGTCCCTTTTTCTTCAAAAATTATGTAAGAAAATTGGATTACGTTATAATCTACAGGTAGAACTTCCTGTCTGTAGGAGCGTGTGTGTGTGTGTGTGTATGTATTTGCTCATCTCTGTTTCTCTTCACACAAACTGACAATCATGTCGGAATCAGACACAATCCCTTTTACTTGTTACAGCTATGTGTAAAGGAAACGATGGGGGAATTTCAATTTTTTTTTTTTTTTATCATTTTGACACATTAATTGATTTTTTGCGGATGAATTTGATTGTGTTTCTGCTCTGTATCAAATGTAAGCATCTGAATTAATGTTTTATGAACATAAATTAATTAATTTATTGAGGATGAACTGTAAATGTGATGTAAAGCCGCCCCCTAGTGGCCTGACTCTAAACTTACAGTTTCTAGAGATGCTGCTGAATAGAAGTGTTTAAAGAACAGACATTCCAGGAAACTGGAACTGTGACTAAACAGGAAGTGGTCTCACCTCCTGGGCTGAGAGCGGCGGTCATCCTCACCACTGCCCGATTCCTACAGAGACAGGATTAGAAAAGAAGATGGAAATTAATATTCCAAACCTGCGTCACTTCAAATCAGAAGCTAGCATTTCAGGAAGAACTTACTGACCACAGAGACTTGGGTGGCCCACTGGCTGTTTGCCTCACATGCTGAGTCAGAGTCAATTAACCTTGCATTACAGGAGAGCTGCATTGGCAGATACACTTTCATCTGTGACTTCAGTCACAAGGCAGGGCCCGCACGGTGTTTTCACTGAGGCTCAGAACAGGGACTGGGGATAATGCTGATATAGACTGCGTGTCCGTGCCAGGGCCGGGTCTAGGCAGGGGCCCCCTCAAATAAATGTTGTGCCCCCTCAAACTAAATCCCCCAAAATATATTAAATTTCATATATTTTTTATTATCTCATGCTTCTCTCCTCCGCTCCACTTCTTAATGTCTTGCTTGCCCCCTCAAATATAAAATATATCAAGTTGTTTCTCATGTCATGTTTCTCACCTCCGCTCCATCTCCCCTTTTCGCTCTGCTCAGTGTATCGGCCTGCTGCCGGTTCACTGTGAGGGATAGCTGTCTGCCCAACTTCCAATCACCCTTTAGTATGCAAATGAGCTAGTGTCAGGTTTCTAATAGCAGCTTGCAGCAGTAAACTGCGAAGCAAAGGAGCTCTGTTAAATTCGGTCATAGTGTTTTGTGTAGTGACATACTTAATTGCTAATAACATAATAAAAACAAGAGTTAATATTTTTCTTGAAAATCTTTATTTGCTCAGTCAACAACAACAACCAAAACCACATAACCAAATTCTTGTAGTAGCTAAGCTGTAGCCTATTCTCCTAGATCAGGGTGTGTGGGCCCACAGTCCCTGTCATGTGTCACAGCACGGGGAGAGAGCACTGTCCGCTCCCTGCCATAGACTGAGCACAAATGATCTGTGCGTGCAGACCCCTAAAGAAAGCCCCACCCCCACCCAACTTCTGCAATCTGGCTGCTATTTTACAATCCCATCTTCACTTTTCCACTCCTGTAAAACTTTCAGCAGACTTGTCCCAACCTTGTGTATCTCATTCTCCTCGGGGACTCAGCCTTGTAAACAAGTGACATACAACACTAGTGTAGAGATTGCTTGCATTCCATTCTGCTGATCATTCTGAGGTTACATATACAATGCATCAGTTTTTCAGAGCTTTTAAAAAACATACTCCTCCTGCCCCTACCAATGGAGATCATGGTGGCAATGCTCTAGCTAGCACCTCAGCAGCTAGCGCTGCACCTACCCCTACCAGTGTTGTAGCTAGCAGCGCATCAGCTAATGTTAGTAGTGGTTCTGCTGCCTGCATCACTCCAGCAGTAGCTAGCATAACACCAGCAAGCACTACTTCTACTCTACCTCCTCCTTTCCCAGCTGTTCTTACAGTTAACCCCAAACTTCCCATTTTACCCAGTGACTTAACCACCATTGCACCATCTCAGCTATTATTAAGTAGCTACCGAAAACGGGCATTTAGCAAAAAACTGAGGTCGTTCAATCCTGCCTGGTACCGCACACGACCATGGCTTGAATACTCTGCTGAACGGGATGCATGTTTCTGCTTTCCCTGTCGCAAATACAGTACTGTGAATGAGAGGGATGTTGTGTTCACTCTGACTGGTTTCAACAACTGGAAAGTTGCACTGGAAAGTGACAAAGGGCTGCAGAGGCATGTGTCCTCCCACAACCATGTGCATGCTTCTACTCTCTGGGCTGAGCACCAGAAGAGAGAGGCTACTGGGGGAAATGTTGACACATTATTGGTTGGCAAGACACAGGTAGAGAAAAACCGGTACTATGTTAAGAGTGTGGGCAACGCTGTGAAGTTCCTCTGTGTCAATGAGTTGAGTCTACGTGGAACAACGGAACACAGGCGTGATGCTGCTGGTCATGATGATGATGATATTGCTTCTGGGCTTTTTCTTAAGTTAATGGAATATACCCTTGAGAAAGATGAAAAACTAGCCAGCATCGCCAAGGGTATCCCAAGGAATGCTAGCCTGGATGCCAGACGAACTTAGCCCCGCCCACAACATTTTGGTCGGGCAGTTCGGTCTGGAGTCGCTCCATTGGGAAAAAATTATGGGGCGTGTTTCAACTGACCAGGAAGTAAAATTCCTCTTCGCTCAATTGGATAGACCTACAACCAATCAGAGCAACGTAGTATGTGACGTATGCTAAGCAACGCATTGTGAGTTATTTACTAACCCGGGTTCACACCGGACGCTTCAGCGCAGCGCCAAGCCTTAAATAACAGCTGGCTCCCATCCACTCCCATGTTAAAACTTTGTGCCGGTCACACCGGAGGCTGAAGCATCGCGAGGCAGCCTTGGCGCAGCGCGGTGCTTCAGCCTCCGGTGTGACTGGCACAAAGCCGTGCAGCGATCTACTGGATCAACGGGTGATATTATTAGCGCTGCCCGGCGGTTCAGCGTCGCTTCAGTGTCCGTTGTGAACCGCCAAGCGCCGGGGTGATAGGGATTAGCGCGGTGCTTTGGCGTAGCCTCCACGTTCTGTGTTCCTCTTTCAAACTGAATGCGCTGTCAATGTCTTCTAAAACAGACTCAATGGCAGCATCTACACATCTCAGCTCGCCAGCGGCAGGCATGTTTGTTGAAAACGAATTCAACCCAAGGGCACTGTGATGACGTGGTTGATTACGTTACCGTTGATCATCTGTCAATCATCGTATAAAGCCCGCCCTGACAATCTGGTTGGCCCGGTCGGGCCATAATTTTTTCCCAATGGAGCGACTCCAGACCGAACTGCCCGACCAAATTGTTGTGGGCGGGGCTAAGTTCGTCTGGCATCCAGGCTAAAGGAATGCATCATATACATCAAATCACATACAAAATGAAATTATTGACACACTGGCAAACATGGTGCTCGGAGAGATAAAAAAAAAATATGAAAATGCTGATGCTGTGGGTTTTTGCCTCAAGAGTGATGGGAGCAGGGACAGGTGTAATGTCGAAAACCTGTCAGTTATGATTAGGTTTGTCAGTGCTTCCCTACCCGAGGAGCATCTCATTGGGTTGCTTGACCTCGACCAACTAGATGCACAGTACATAACCTCTGAGATCCTGAAGTGCCTCTCTGATGCTGGTTACAGTGCTGACAACATTCTGAGCCAGTGTTATGATGGAGCTTCAGTGATGAGTGGGGTGAGAGGAGGTGTTCAAGCTCTGCTCCAACAGAAGCTGGGAAAGTATATACCCTACATTCACTGCTACAACCACCAACTGCACCTGGTAGTTGTGCATGCCATGCAGAGCGAACAATGTACCAAAAGATTTTTTGATCTGTCTTCTTCCTTGTACAACTTTTTTCAGCACCACTACATCACTAGAAAATATGATGCTCCTAATCTTAGGAGGCTAATTCAAATCCGATGGACTAGCCACTATGAGGTGACACGTTGCATTACTGAGAATGAAGATCAAATAATCACTGTTCTGTCTGAGGTGGCAACGGATGATGATGCTGCAGTGGATCTGTGCACTGAAGCATCAGGCCTGCTCTGCCAGATTAAGAGGCAGCACTTCTTTAAAATTGGCAAGTTTCTGGTGCAAGTGCTTGGTCTACTGAAACCAGCAAATGCCATACTACAGTCTCAGTCTGTGGATATGTGCAGAGCCTCAAACGAGGTTGGTACAGCACTGGATTCTTTGAGGGCCATGAGGGATCACAGCGATGAGTGGGGAGAGGGAGATCACACAGCAGCTGGGGATGACATTCCAGCAAAGAGAAGGAGAACAATGAATAGGCACCTCAGTGACAGTGTTGTAATTACAACAGTGGGCCACACAGACACAGATGACAGTGTTCCCCCCCATAAGACACTTAAAAGACCTCTACTAAACATTCTGGACCGGGCAATTACCGAGTTGGAGACAAGATTCTGCCAGAAGAATTTGGAGCTGATGAAGGCCACGTCCAACCTTGTGCCTACATCTGGCACATTCCTCCATGGAGCTCTGTTGCATCCTTTGGTTGAGCTGGCTGGCACTGATGCAGGATGTCTGAATAATGAAATCCTGGTGGCAAAGCCCATGTTGCTTAAGGAATGCCCCAATGAACCAGATCTGTCTACAGTTTGCAAAACCCTACAGCACTACAAGGCAGCATTTCCCTTGTTGTACAAGTTATACAGTGCCTTGCATAAGTATTCACCCCCTTTGGACTTTTCTACATTTTGTCATGGTATAACCACAGATTAAAATTTATTTCATCGTGAGGTTATGTAATGGACCAACACAAAATAGTGCATCATTTGGAAGTGGGGGGAAATATTACATGGATTTCACAATTATTTACAAATAAAAATCTGAAAAGTGTTGAGTGCATATGTATTCACCCCCTTTACTGTGAAACCCCTAACAAAGATCTGGTGCGACCAATTGCATTCACAAGTCACATTTGTTAGTCACATAATTAGTAAATAGGGTCCACCTGTCTGCAATTTAATCTCAGTATAAATACACCTGTTCTGTGACGGACTCAGAGTTGGTTGGAGATCATTACTGAACAAACAGCATCATGAAGACCAAGGAGCTCACCAAACAGGTCAGGGATAAAGTTGTGGAGAAATATGAAGCAGGGTTAGGTTATAAAAAAATATCCAGAGCTTTGAACATCTCTCTGAGCACCATAAAATCCATCATAAGAAAATGGAAAGAATATGGCACAACCGCAAACCTACCAAGAGGAGGCCGTCCACCCAAACTGAAGAGTCGGACAAGGAGAAAATTAATCAGAGAAGCAACCAGGAGGCCCATGGTTACTCTGGAGGAGTTGCAGAGATCCATAGCTGAGGTGGGAGAATCTGTCCACAGGACAACTATTAGTCGTCTACTCCACAAATCTGGCCTTTATGGAAGAGTGGCAAGAAGAAAGCCATTGTTGAAAGGGATCCATAAAAAATCCCGTTTGGAGTTTGCCAGAAGCCATGTGGGAGACACAGCAAACATGTGGAAGAAGGTGCTCTGGTCAGATGAGACCAAAATTGAACTTTTTGGCCTCAATGCAAAACGCTATGTGTGGCGAAAACCCAACACTGCCCATCACCCTGAGCACACCATCCCAACAGTGAAACATGTTGGTGGTAGCATCATGCTGTGGGGATGCTTCTCTTCAGCAGGTACAGGGAAACTGGTCAGAATAGAGGGAAAGATGGATGGAGCCAAATACAGGGAAATCCTTGAAGAAAATCTGATGCAGTCTGCAAAAGACTTGAGACTGGGGCGGAGGTTCATCTTCCAGCAGGACAATGACCCTAAACATACAGCCAGAGCTACAAAGGAATGGTTTGGATTAAAGAATGTTAATGTCTTAAAATGGCCCAGTCAAAGCCCAAACCTCAATCCAATAGAGAATCTATGGCAAGACTTGAAGATTGCGGTTCACAGACGGTCTCCATCCAATCTGACTGAGCTTCATCTTTTTTGCCAAGAAGAATGGACAAACCTTTCCATCTCTAGATGTGCAAAGCTGGTAGAGACATACCCCAAAAGACTTGCAGCTGTAATTGCAGCGAAAGGGGGTTCTACCAAGTATTGACACAGGGGGGTGAATACTTATGCACCCAACAGATGTCAACTTTTTTGTTCTCATTATTGTTTGTGTCACAATAACATTTATTTTGCACCTCCAAAGTACTATGCATGTTTTGTTGATCAAACGGGAAAAAGTTTATTTAAGTCTATTTGAATTCCAGTTAGTAACAGTACATAATGGGAAAAAGTCCAAGGGGGGTGCATACTTATGCAAGGCACTGCACATTACAGCACTGGTCATTGGGGTTTCTTCAGCTGCATGGGAGAGCTCTTTCTCCACACTGTCCCGTGTCTTAACCCCCTTTCGCAGAACTATGCTGCATCACAGAAAGAGGAACCTGGTTATCTTGGCCCATGAAAAGTCAATTACATACAAGCTGGACATGGACGAATTTGTGAGGGAGTTTGCCAAGGGAAACAGGAGGCTGACGTTGACCTAGAGACCTAGGAGAACTTAACTAAAATTAGTGGCCAGCAAAAATGCTGTAGTTAGCCAACGTTGTTTGTTTTTTCTAGGCTAATAGCCTTTGTTTTATTTCTTTAATTTTTATTTAAAAAACTAAACAAAAACATCCTCCTAAGGGTGTTATAAAAAATAAAAAAATACAAAAAAAAATACAAAAACATCCTCCTGAGGGATTGCCACCTTATCGTGGTCAGGAGGTTTGAGTGCCTCAGTGACCCTAAGAGCTATACCAACAGAAGCTAGTCTTCATAGGGACACCCAAGTTGGGCAGGTCTTAGGGTAGAGGCCTGACAAAGTGCAGTCAGTTTAGGTTGAGGGTAGGACATACAACTAACAACCCAAGTTCATATATGGTTAGTCTAACAACAATAACTACAATGAAATAAGTGTGCCAAGCATTTGAGACCACAGTACTTTACAAGGCACTTGTTCAGTGTACCCGCATCCTAGTGAGTTAATTTGTCAATTAGACATGGTAAAAGGTGCTGGAGCACAATGCCCCCTCAAGATTTGTGGCTGCCCCCTCATACATGCCTGTCTAGACCCGGCCCTGGTCCGTGCCCTCCCCGCCCTGACTCTCTTTCTCCCCCCAAAATGCAATCATCATCCTCCCCCCACCACTGCAACCAGCACAGTCCACCACACAGACATTTTTAATCCCGGCCTGTTTCGGTAATCCCTCGCAAAACTCTGGGAACTTTCTCTTTGGCATCAATCTGTCAATCCTAGCCAATACACACACAAACACGCACACACACTGAAAACTACAGACACATCACTGTGTGTAAAGACCCACACGCACATGCAAAGACACAGGACTAATTATTTTCCAAAAATTAGGATCCTGATGCTGCTGCTGATTAAATATGATAAATGATGAATCTGGATGCAGAGGGCCAGGAGGAGGCTGGAGGGGGAGGAGGAGGGATAGAGTTCATCTCTTCCTGCGTATGTTACCACAGATGTGATTAGGCTCAGAGAGCTCGCCCGAAGGAGCTCTCTGCATCATCGGTCCAACAGCTGGCCGTCAACACAAAATGTGGTGACACAGAAGAAATAGGAGTCCATGCCTTCCCTGCACACCCACCTGAAAAAAATGCCTCGCTCAGCAGATTTTAAAGGCTTGTGTGTGTGATACATATTACACCTCTGCAGAGCACTCGCGCTCACTGCTGATGTGATGTGCATTATTCTTCCAATATGTGGACGACAGACAATAATAAGCCTGCTCATGGTCAGGGTACAATGTACAGGCTGATCGTCATGGTTACCATGCCACCACATGGATGTGTAGGGAGTGGTCTTGAAGCCAATGAGAGCAGGGGATCCGGTGTGCTGCTAGGCAGATTACTGTACAGCAGCATGGTAGGGTGTCCCATTCCCCGCTGTGCTGGAGGGCAAATGATGCTAGCTGCATTAATCAATGGGTCAATGATCTGTGTTTGATTTGAGAAAAGGGGCATACTGTAAAAAAAAGGATATTCTCAAGTAGCTATGGAATTCCAGCTATGCCTCTCATGAGTCTTTCATTTAGTTCCCAGCTCTGTCCTCCACAACACACTGCTCCGTCTCTCTGTCCCTCTCCCAGGCTTCTGCACCCTGCATATAGAATCTCCGAACTATACAGTTTTGTGTAAAGGAATTCATTCATGCTCCTCTCTTCAGGTCTTTCCCCAACTGCTCTAAGGGATCGTAGGATTTTGGACATTTGTCGTCCATCCCTAAATCAGGCTTGGCCTTGATACCTAGAAACAAAGTCAGTCTCTGCAAAAAGACACAAAGGACTGATCCGGTCACAGTGTTCCACCATGAGATGTGTCTTCTATCGCCAAGACAGGGGTGAAAGTAACACCATTGCAGCAGGTCTTATCTGTGGCAGCCACACCACCACCAGCCCTGTCTGAGTGTGTGTCAGGAGCCTGAGAGCAGACATGGGAAGCCTCAAAGTGTCATGGGGGATAAGAGGAGTGACCCACTGCGTCCTACAGGCCCTGACAGGCCTGCCCCACTGACCTGCTTTCCACTGCCTCCACTGTCACTCCACTGACCACTACTGACAGGAGTCCATTTGTAATGTGATGCTAACACGACTGAACCAATGACACACACATTTAAGGCTTTCACTGATAATTCAAGCAGCGGTTTTCAATGGTAAAGTTGGTCCAGGTTTCCAGGGAGGAAGTGAGTTAGCAGACATTAACTCCAGCTGTTAGCTCTACCTGGCTAACTTTGGGGTAACTTCAACTTTCCACAAGGCTGATGAAGTAAGAGCAGACCCAGTGAGAGGATATATTCAGGTTACACTGTGATGCTAGCAGCAGCGTTAGCCGCCCCGTTGACCTGAGCCCTGGAACAGGGCTGACGCTCACACACAAGCGGAGCTCAGCCCAAAACAGAATTAAAGTCAGACCGGCGGTTCTCCGGTTCTCGGAAACACTTACCGACACGCAGGGGCTGGAGGTGGTGCTCGGTGTCGGTGACCGCTGCACGGTGACCAGCGCCATGCCGGCTGCTGCTGCTCCCCTCTCGGTCACCTCAGAGAAGGAAGCGCCGGGAAGCCGGACATTATTATTCTGTATTATTTAAGCTGAGAGACGGAGCCCCGAGGTCCGGAGGATGTTTCTCTGCACGGTGCTCAGCTGCTCCGGTACCGTCAGGCTACACACCAGCATCAACAACATCCGGTCACTCTGCTTTACAATTTCATCTTCACGTAGACTTGTATTAACTGAAACTATACATATTAATACATTATTATTATTATTATTATTATTATTATTATTGTTGTTATTGTTATTATATTAACAATAATTATAATTAGTTAAAGAAATAAAATGTTACAAAGAATATATGTAGAGAAATAAAATTAGATATGCAATTGTAGTTATCATTTTAACAAATAATTATTGTTAATATTATAATTTTTATTTAAAATAGTAATATAATAACAAATTTATAAAATATTATTATTATTAATGATGATAATAATAATAATAGTCGGTAAGTTGAAGGGGTAAAATGATACAAATAAAATTGAAAGGAATGTGTACAAATAATTGAAATTAAATTTGAATAGAATCCTACAATAGTCATATTATTATTATTACTGTTAATAGTTTGTCTCTTTATTATCTTCTCGCCTTATTAGGTCTGTTTATATTTTTTCTATGGCCTATTTTTTATTTGGATTTGTGTGATAATGTTTTATACAGCTTGGAACGGGAAACGAAAGTTGTATGAAAATGCAAATATTGTATAGATGAAGACTAAATAAACTAAATAAACTAAAATTACAAATGTTGAAAAAATGTATTTGGTATTTTTACCCCTCGAGCGAACTTTGCTTGTGTGCTGACAATTATCGTGTTTTATTTTGGTAGGTAGAGCTCAAAACTTCCGGTTATGTCCTTCCTAAATCCCGTTGGTGTTAACACCACTGAGCATGCCGTGCCCGCGTCCAGCGCATGCGCAGTGGCATCCAGCTGTCAGCGCGGCTGCCTGACGAATAC